>NC_068442.1:3537143-3879643 GCF_023373465.1 Oncorhynchus keta
TCTGAAGTTTGTGTAGATGTGAATTGAATGTAGGAGAATATAACACAATAGATCTGGTTTAGATAAAACAATAAAAAAAACATACGTTTTTTTGTATCATCTTTAAAATGACTAAGATAAAACAAACATTCAGATAGGATGATGCGGACAATTTCAGTGTCTAATACAAGAGGGCAACAGTACTTGTGCAAAGTTTCAGAATGATACCTTCCAAAATGAGTGCGCTACATGACATTGTGTGGGTAACTGTATATTGGTTGGGGGATTTTAACATTCGTTTGACTAAACTGGAAACGTCAAGGAGTGCATTGTTGTGCTCTGATCTGTCTAGGCTAGACTTTCTGGGGGTAATGAAGGATCGTTGAGTGATGTATGTCGGGGTATGCATCCAGGTGAGAGAGCTTTCTCAAGGAGGCAGGTTGTTTTAAAAAGGTCTCAGGCAAAGCTGCATTGATTATTGTTCAGCGGCTGTAAATGTGATGTGGTGCAAAATGTTCACAAGATTAGGTATCATTTAAATGTTTTATGTGATTATGCCGCTCTTGGGCTCCTGCTGGGTCATAGTGTGCCTACTAGAGGGGGTGGTGTATGGTGTTTGAATGCTGAGCTACTAAAAGAAGAAAAATATATTGATATGATTACCGATTGTATTAAACAGAGAAATGTTGAGTGGTTTTAAATGTGTTAATATTGGATTGTGGTGGGATGGTCTAAAAGAGAAGATTAGAGGGTTGAGTGTTGACGATGCAAGACGGAGGAATTTTATTTTAAAGAGGGAGCGGATAGCTTTGAATAAACAAATTGACATTGAGCTGGAAAAAGTTGATAGGGTGGAGGGTTATGATATGGCAGGCTTTATGGAAGCTCAGGCTGCTGGATGGGGGGTGGTGGTGATCAAGGCTTTAGTGAGAAGGTTTTATTGATGCTAAATTACCTGATGCTGAACGAAAAATGTATGGCAAAGATATGACGGTTAAGGAGATATTGGAGGACATCTTGGCCAGTAATAGGAAAAAAAAGTCTGGGATCAGAAAAGTGAGTTTAAATCATCAATTTGTGGATATTTTAGCACCTGTATTGTTGGACATGTACATGGAACAGGCACAGATAGTTCCAGAATCATTGTCCACAGGATTGTTAAATATTATAAAACCAATGGAGCAGGGAGAAGCTGGAAAATTTGAGGCCTTTAAGTTCACGGAATACCTGATAAGATTTTGGCAAGGGTTTTCGCTAACCGTGTTAATAAAGTGATGGGGAGTATCATATCTGAGTCAGACGTACAGCGTTCCTGGGAGGGATATTACGGATATTACTTGTACAATAAGGGATGTTGTTCGACATATGACTGCTGAGGGAGGCATAGCGCTTAGCCTAGATTTGAACAAGAAAATAACTTGTGAAGTGTGAAAGTAGGCATGTGAGGGATGTAATGGAGATGCATGGATGAATTTAAAATGTGTGTAAGTGTTAAAGGTGCATCTAATCAAAAACAAATAAACCAGATCACAAAACAAAATGGTTCTTGTGGAGCGAGAGAGAGGCAGGACTGGGCACCAGGACCTTTTATCACCTTGTTTATCCCAAACCCAGGTGCAACTTGTCACCTTAACGACCCAATCAGATCCACCTGTCCCCAATCTGCAAATATAAACACAGAGGAGGAGGCAGGGAAACCGAGGGGTATAACACCCACTCCTATGAAAAGCAGGAACTAACAAAGACCTGAACCTCAGAAACCACGGTACCTGGAAGCAACAATTTCAGAGAAAGAAATGGAGACCAAGTGACAGGAGAGCAGAAGCCAGAGCAACAGGAGGGACAAAATAAACCCTGTAAAAACCACAAACCGAAAATAAAAACAAACAACGAAGGCATCCGAAGATCGACGAAATCGGTGCACGTTAAAGCACATTATCCACACTTTTTACATGTCGTACATCCAAACGCCTGCAGGAACAAACATCAGCGCATAATCCTGCTTTTTAGGCAAAGCATGGTGTGCAGGAGTTGGTTGTGGTCAGTGTAAACCACAATAGGGACCACACACATACCTCAATATGCTTCAATGCCCAGATTAAAGCAAGGGCCTCATTCTCCCCCACTGAATAAATCAACTGATAGCTGTTAAACTTTCGGGAGAAATAACTAACAGGATGTTCAACACCCCCATCTGCTTTAAGCAACACTACACCTGCCCCTAAGTTGCTGGCATCCACATATAGGCTGGAGGGAGTTCCAATCTTGGGCCAGCCAACACAGGGTCAGAACTAAGAAGCAGTTTCACATTTTCAAAAGCACTCTGACAGCAGGAATACCAGATTAAATCAGCCCTCTTCAACAGCTCAGTCAGAGGTGCTACAACCGTGGAGAAGTTGAAGCAAAACCCACGATAATACCCAACCTTACCTAGGAAGCATTGCAGCTCCTTCTTGGTGGTGGGCAGTGGAAACAGAGATATAGTGGCCACTTTAGCCCGCACCGGGAGAACACAACCCTGCCAGACCACTCTGCTGAAGTAGGTCACTGTTGCCTGGGCAAACTCACATTTGGCTAAGTTCATAGTGAGTCAGGCCTCAGTCAAACATTCAAAAAGAGTCCGTATCTGCACCAGATCGCGCTCCCAAGTGTCACTATAAAACAGCCACCTCATCTAGATAAACAGCACAGCCTTCAAGGCCAGAGGTCCCCCTATTCATTAGACGCTGAAACATAGCAGGAACGTTGCGTAGGCCTAAACTCCTGACCGCATAGGAGAAAAGAACCGGAATAAATAAGAATCGCAGATATTTCATACTTAAGTATTTCATACTTATTTCATATTTCATACTTCATACTTGCTGAAAAATCGGACAGCACCAACCTGGTAAACACAATCTTCCATCCGTGGGAGTGGGTAACAGTCCGGTTGTCAGTGTAAAATCTAAGAACCATCTGGCTTGCTCACCAAGAGACACGGGGAGGCCCAACTGGAGAATGATTGTACTGCGATATCATTAACCAGCATGTATTTAAGAAGTTTTAAGTCTTGGCGTCCCGCTAGAGGGACAACTTCCGCTGACACTGAAGGGCTCACAGCTCAAATAAATAATCTTTTAAATTATGGATATTAAACATTTAGGTACATACAAGTGTCTTATATTGGTTTAAAGCTTAAATTCTTGTTAATCTAACTGCACTGTCTGATTTACAGTAGGCTTTACAGGGAAAGCATGCCATAAGATTGTTTGAGGACAGCGCCCAACATCAACATTTCCCACAATCATAGGTTTCATTAAATATTAACTTTTTGAAAATCTTCCTCTGATTTGTCAACCAAAGGGTCCCAGCTATAACATGTAGTGTCATTTTGTTAGATAAAATCCTAATTCATATCCCAAAAAGTTGATTTAGTTGGCACCATCGTTTTGAGTAATCCACTCGTTCAACATGCAGAGAAAGGAATCCAAAAATCTACACCTAAACTTTGTTTCAGCAAGTCAAAGTACGTTTAATATAATAATAATATAATAATAATAATAATAATAATAATAATAATAATATAATAATAATAATATATGCCATTTAGCAGTTTCTACCTAGTGCTCTGGTACCCAGTGCTCTGGTACCCTAAAATGTAATTAAACTATAATATTTCATACGGAAAGTAGTATGTTCAATAGGAAAGCAATTTCAGATTTCTAAACTGGTGTCATGTACTAAAACTCATATTAATTACTCCTTATTCAAGTTAAAGCCTGAAGCCATGAACAAAGACTGTTGACACCTTGTGGAAGCCATGGGAATTGCAATATGGGAGCTGGAATTGGATACTCCCCTATGCTTTCCATTGTAAGAGCATGGGCTCTCTAAATTTTTTTTTAAATAAGGTTGGATTTTCTCCTACCATATCTATGTGTCAGCAAAACAAGACTGAAAATCAGTGATCAAATCAGTTAACTCTGCTTGACAATCAGACAGGTGACCCAACAAACTCTCCAAGTTTGCAAGGGACTCAGAATACCACCATCAGGGCCCAACACTGCATGTGAAGGTGAAGTGGCTGACAACGGATTCCACCAAAAGAACAGGGACAAACCACGTCAGTTTTAGCACATAGTTCTGCTTTAGTCAATTCAGAAGACAAACGAGCATAATAGGGCTTTAACAAATTGACGTGGCAGAGCTGATTCTCCTTTCTGTGCTCAGGGATTGCAATCCGATAGTTCAGATCAGACAATTGGTGAACCACAGTGTATGGGCCGCTGAATTTGGCCTGAAAATGAGAACCCTGGACTAAATTGTTGCGGCTCTGCAAGCCGGTCAAACAACCTTTTCATCCTTACCTGAGAGGAAGCTAGTTTTTCTTTAGCCATTTCACAAGCTACATACAACCGGTGTCAGAAACACTAACAGATGACAACAAATTTGGGGGAGGTTCAACCACCTTCCAATCCTCCTTTAATACAGCAAGAGGGCCTTGCACAGTATGACTAAAATCAAAGTCATTAGAACTGGAACCAGTGCACTCGTGATACTTCTTTAACAACGAGTAGCAACCAGCGTAACCCATCTTCCCAGTCACGTTTTAATTCAGTGCAGTATGCACGTTACAGTGACTTCAAAGTCTGATAAAGGCTCAAGGGCCCCTTGACTCTGCACATGATAAGCACTGGACTGATTATGTTTTAAACACAATTGTCACAAGACTTGTAAAAATATGTGCAAAGTGAAGTTGGAACACTGATGGCTCTGAATCAACTGAGGTATTCCAAAAATGTAGAGAACGGTGAAAAAGCCTTCACAAAAGATTTAGTGGTAATGTTGCGAAGTGGATAGGCTGCAGGATCTCGTAACCTGACACATCCCAGTTAACGTGTAGGTGCTACCAGCTTTAGAACGGGGTAAGGGTCCAACACAAGCAATAAGCAAATGCTCAAATGGCTGGCCTTTAACAGTAGTTGGTTGTAGCGGAACGGGCCTTAACATCTGATTAGGCTTCCGAGTCAAACATGGCATGTTTTGATGTAAGCGAAAATGTCTTTAAACGAGGCCAATAAAAATGACGCACAATTCGATCATAGGTTTTAAAAACCCCTAAGTGATCAGAAATGTCATGAGATGTTTTCAAAACTAGATCAAAGCTTAGAAGGAAAGCGATCTGAACAATAGCATCACCCACAACTTTTGCTGTGAGGCGTCCATTTCCTTATCAACAACTGATCTTGAAAGTTGTAACCCTGGGCAACACAACACGCCTTACCTCAACCAGACATACTTGATCAAATAAACCTTAAGGTAGGATCAGCGGACTGCTCCATCACAATATCCCTACAGGACAGATAATCCGTTAAATTATTAACCTTTGCCTAACTGTTCGGTTACGTGTTGTGTATATTCCGTTTGAACGTTAGTGTCAGCACCGCTCATAGCACGAGTCACAGTGCATGCAGAGAATACCTCCAGGATTCGCTGTACGTTTTCATCGATAATCCCTACATGGGATGGGGTATGAGAAACCGCCAGACACGACTACAGGCAAAGTTGTTACCAAAATCACATGAACACCATTAATGGGCAGAAAGGGACACACCAAGGGAAACTTCACCTTGCACTTGGTCAGATATACGTTTGACTTTGTGCAAGGGCACAGACAATGTATTCAAACCTATCCCTTGAATCAGAACACTGGTTACTGTATCTGTCTAAAAAGAAAAAGTAAGAACAGAATCCAAAACAAATAATTCAGAGGCACCAGTGTCTCGCAGAATCTTTACTGGCACATCACTTCCCAACAGTGAAACAACCCTCTGTGAAAAATAGTGAATAATCAGTACTAAAAGGTTTGGACAATTCTTGAGCTTCCGCAAGAGGAGGAACAGGCCCAGCTAACGCAATAGGTTTTACATTTATGCTGGCCAATCTGCTGACCTTTTTTTTTAACCTAGGAAGCGTTGCAGCTCCTTCTTGGTGGTGGGCAGTGGAAACAGAACTATAGTGGCCACTTTAGCCCGCAGCGGGAGAACACGACCCTGCCCGACCACTCTGCCGAGGTAGGTCACTGTTGTCTGGGCAAACTCAGTTGGCAGAGTTCACAGTGAGACAGGCCTCAGCCAAATGTTCAAACAGATTCTGTATCTGCACCAGATAGCGCTCCCAAGTGTCACTATAAAACAACCACATCATCTAGATAAACAGCACAGCCTTCAAGGCCAGAGGTCACCCTATTCATTAGACACTGAAACGTAGCAGGAACATTGCGTAGGCCTCAACTCCTGACCGAATAGGAGAAAAGACCTGAAGGAATAATAAAAGCAGATACAGTGCCTTGCGAAAGTATTCGGCCCCCTTGAACTTTGCGACCTTTTGCCACATTTCAGGCTTCAAACATAAAGATATAAAACTATTTTTTTGTGAAGAATCAACAACAAGTGAGACACAATCATGAAGTGGAACGACATTTATTGGATATTTCAAACTTTTTTAACAAATCAAAAACTGAAAAATTGGACGTGCAAAATTTTTCAGCCCCTTTACTTTCAGTGCAGCAAACTCTCTCCAGAAGTTCAGTGAGAATCTCTGAATGATCCAATGTTGACCTAAATGACTAATGATGATAATTACAATCCACCTGTGTGTAATCAAGTATAAATGCACCTGCACTGTGATAGTCTCAGAGGTCCGTTAAAAGCGCAGAGAGCGTCATGAAGAACAAGGAACACACCAGGCAGGTCCGAGATACTGTTGTGTAGAAGTTTAAAGCCAGATTTGGATACAAAAAGATTTCCCAAGCTTTAAACATCCCAAGGAGCACTGTGCAAGCAATAATATTGAAATGGAAGGAGTATCAGACCACTGCAAATCTACCAAGACCTGGCCGTCCCTCTAAACTTTCGGCTCATACAAGGAGAAGACTGATCAGAGATGCAGCCAAGAGGCCCATGATCACTCTGGATGAACTGCAGAGATCTACAGCTGAGGTGGGAGACTCTGTCCATAGGACAACAATCAGTCGTATATTGCACAAATCTGGCGTTTATGGAAGAGTGGCAAGAAGAAAGCCATTTCTTAAAGATATCCATAAAAAGTGTTGTTTAAAGTTTGCCACAAGTCACCTGGGAGACACACCAAACATGTGGAAGAAGGTGCTCTGGTCAGATGAAACCAACATTGAAAATTCTATTTTGGCAACAATGCAAAACGTTATGTTTGGCGTAAAAGCAACACAGCTCATCACCCTGAACACACCATCCCCACTGTCAAACATGGTGGTGGCAGCATCATGGTTTGGGTCTGCTTTTTTTCAGCAGGGACAGGGAAGATGGTTAAAATTGATGGGAAGATGGACCGTTCTGGAAGAAAACCTGATGGAGTCTGCAAAAGACCTGAGACTGGGATGGAGATTTGTCTTCCAACAAGACAATGATCCAAAACATAAAGCAAAATCTACAATGGAATGGTTCAAAAATAAACATATCCAGGTGTTAGAATGGCCAAGTCAAAGTCCAGACCTGAATCCAATCGAGAATCTGTGGAAAGAACTGAAAACTGCTGTTCACAAATGCTCTTCATCCAACCTCACTGAGCTCGAGCTGTTTTGCAAGGAGGAATGGGAAAAAAATCAGTCTCGATGTGCAAAACTGATAGAGACATACCCCAAGCGACTTACAGCTGTAATCGCAGCAAAAGGTGGCGCTACAAAGTATTAACTTAAGGGGGCTGAATAATTTTGCACGTCCAATTTTTCAGTTTTTGATTTGTTAAAAAAGTTTGAAATATCCAATAAATGTCGTTCCACTTCATGATTGTGTCCCACTTGTTGTTAATTCTTCACAAAAAAATAGTTTTATATCTTTGTTTGAAGCCTGAAATGTGGCAAAAGGTCGCAAAGTTCAAGGGGGCCGAATACTTTCGCAAGGCACTGTATTTCACGATCTCTTGATGGCAAAGGCACTTCCCAGTAACCCTTCAGCAAATCAAACTTGCTGAAAAAACGGGCAGCACCAACCTGGTAAACACAATCTTCCATCCGTGGGTAACAGTCCGGTTGTCAGTGCAAAATCTAAGAAAGCATGCCACAATCATAGGTTTCATTAAATATTCACTTTTTGAAAATCTTCCTCTGATTTGTCATACAAAGGGTCCCAGCTATAACATGTAGTGTCATTTTGTTAGATAAAATTATTCTTCATATCCCAAAAAGTCAATTTAGTTGGCACCATCGATTTGAGTAATCCACTCGTTCAACTTGCAGAGAAAGCAATCCGAAAATCTATGCCTAAACTTTGATTCAACAACTCAAAGTACGTTTCTAGTTAGTGCTCAGGTACCCTAAAATGTAATTAAACTATAATATTTCATACGGAAAGTATTGTTCAATAGGAAAGCAATATTAGCAGGCGCGCGTCCTCCTCATTACACGCGCAAACACAGATTTCCAAACTGGTGTCGTTGTAGACCAGTTTGGAAGTTAACCAAGTTATTGAAGTTACAAGCCTGAAGCCAAGAACAAAGACTGTTGACACATTGTGGAAGCCATGGGAATTCCAATATGGGAGCTGGAATTGGATATTCCCCTATGCTTTCATACCTTAAGAGAAATCGTACAATGTCAAATTGGTCATGTTCAAAAATTGTTTTTACAATTTTTTAAACAGTTACAAATCCAGTTGCAGCGTGTTCATACAAATCTTTTTAAAGTCTGCTTCGGAGCTCTGCGAGATTTCTGTGATAACACACACACACACACACACTAAACCCTCCGTAAATAAGTCAGTTCTTAACGTAAAGACTTACAACTCAATATTCCATAATTGCCTACCCCAAGAAGGATATGTGTTCACGTTCAGCTTCCTGTGTAAACCGGAAGTGCCTTAAAATGGTGTCATAGGTGCTGTTTCGAAGGGTTAAAAAGGTCATCTTTTCAAAACGTCATATGTGTGATTAGGCAACCCTCATGAACTGTAAGTCAGTCATTTCTCACAACAGATGTCAAAGAAAAGCAATCTCACACACACACACACATACACAGCAAGGATGGAGTGACAAAGTGTGGTGCTTAAAGACACACAGAGCCTGCAATGGATTTCCATATTCTCAAGGCCATGCCGAGTTCAACGAGATGCCCCACTTGACCGTAGCTCGCTCTGAGTGCAGCGACCGTGAAAAAAGTAGGCCCAAAATTAAGCCTGGCCCTAAATGTAATTTGCTTTTGGGTGACAGTGAGAGAACCGTTAGGGTGAGAAGCACCATTTGACTTCAGGTACGTTCCTGAGGTCCTCCCGATCTGTGCAAACCTTGACCATGTGGCATTAACCCTTAACAGAAAACATTTTTTTTTTTTACAATGACATCTCTCCTTATAGGAAAACATTGCCTGCTCCCCTAAATTCAACCGAGAGCCTATGTGGGTTAATATTGCCTTATGAACTTGTCTTCGATGACAATCCATCAGGTCACTGAGGCTTACCTTTGTTGATTCTAAGCTTCCTGAATCAACCGGAAGTGGTTAAAATCACCCTAAAAGTGTTTTTCCATACCCAAACTGATGTTTGATAGAAATAGTGAATTCAAACTCTGTGTAAATCAGTCAGTTCTTAACGTAAAGACTTAACTCAGGATTCTGTAAAAGCATACTCCAATGAGGATATGTGTTGACTTTTAGCGTCCTGTGTCAACCGGAAGTGCCATAATTGGTCTCACAGGGGCTGTTTCGAAGGGTTAAAAAAGTCAGATCTTTCCAAAACTTCATATGTGCGATTAGGCAACCCTCATGAACTGTAAATCAGTCATGTGTCCCATAAAATTTCCAAGAAAAACTCAATCACACACACAGCTTGGACGGAGGGACACAGTGGGGTGTGTCGAGACAGACAGAGCCTACAATAGTTAACTTTGGTCAAACTATTAAATAACCATCAGACCTAGAGCTCAGGTTGATAGTGCGTGGTGAGTTATGTTGCTCTAGAAGGTTCTCGGACCGAGAAACAGCCTCGTACATTTGCAATGACTTCAATTAATTTTTACATCACGAAAATGATGACATTTAGAAATGTCCCAGAGTCGCAAGACTAGGTGCATTGCAACCGCCTCGGCCCATAGAGACAGACCCCAAAGTTTCTGTCCGATTGCTAATTCAAGGACTCAAGGACCCCGTAGCAAGGCATGGAAAAAAGTGGATTTTCAGCACCAATTAAGGTCTTGCTCGTGCACCAAATGACCTATCGAGCCGAAACTTGGGATTCGGGGTCGCCTCAGCTAGGCCTACACATAATGTCAGAACTGGACCCACAGCTAGAACGTAACTACATGTTTTACGTTTTTATTGTGGTTTGAACAGAATTGGTGAATTTTGGGCCAGCTCTGAAATATGTGATTGTTGGCTTCTAAACAAGTTGGGAAAAGTGGGTGTGGTGTCAGTTTGTATCAGTTTGGTGTCAGAATGATATCTAATTGACTGATGGACAGTGACTTGCTGGTGACTTTTGTCTATTTGCAATATGTTTAAACAGTGAGGTACCATCACCAAAGTGACATTCTGAAATCAACCCCAATGAGCGATGGAGAGGAAGCACTATCACTGACCGGCCATCCCGAGTTCATCAGGCCAGTCAATTTTGCATTTCTGCAGTATTTTTGAGCATGACAAATTCAAGATGATAAACGCCCATTGAAACATATTGCAAATGCACATCCGCGCACCTGGTGATTCGAATGAGTTACCATTACGGGGTAGCAAGGGGTCCACGATTGGATAGGGAGCACCCCCCAATGGCGCCCCTTGTCATTTTAAAAAAATACAACAGTCCCACTTCTCCTTCATCATACATGACAAATAGACCATCTCGGTTGATTCATGGCTTAACATAGTGCTATACGTCATTTTGACAGTATAAATGCCTTTTGGACATGGTTCACTGACTTTTGTGTTTGTAAACCGACTTCCATTGATCGTACATGGCAAATGGATATAACATCCTGATTTGGCACTTTCAAATCTTTCCTATTGCATTTAGACGTTTCTTATGGCATTTGGCCTAAAAATAAAGTGACTGACTTTTGACTTCCTATGAAATCATATGGCAACTGGACAAAACATGTGCCTTATGCACAAGAAAACGTAAAAAAAAGCTGTCTGTCCAGAGCTGCCGGAGTCTCCCGTCTGTCCTGAGCTGCCGGAGCCGCCCGTCTGTCCTGAGCTGCCGGAGCCGCCCGTCTGTCCTGAGCTGCCGGAGCCGCCCGTCTGTCCTGAGCTGCCGGAGCCGCCCGTCTGTCCTGAGTTGCCGGAGCCGTCCGTCAGCCAGGAGCTCGGCAGCCGTCCTTCAGCCAGGAGCTGCCGGAGCCGTCCGTCAGCCAGGAGCTCGGCAGCCGTCCGTTAGCCAGGAGCTGCCGGAGCCGTCAGTCAGCCAAGAGCTGCCGGAGCCGTCAGTCAGCCAGGAGCTGCCGGAGCCGTCCTTCACTCCGGCGCTGCCGGAATCTCCTGTCCATTCGGGACCCATTGCTAGTGTCCCCAGTCCGAGGTCGGCAGTGAGGGTCACCGGTTGAGGAGGCGGACAAAGACGATGGTGTATTGGGGTCAACGTCCCACGCCAGAGTCGCCACCGCGGACAGACACCCACCCAGACCCTCCCCTATAGGTTCAGGCTTTGCGGCCGGAGTCCGCACCTTTGCGGGGGGTACTGTCACGTTCTGACCTTAGTTCCTTTGTTATGTCTTTGTTTTAGAATGGTCAGGGAGTAAGTTGGGTGAGTTTGTCTGTGTTCCGTTTTCTATGTTGTGTTTTTTGTGTTTGGCCTGGTAAGGTTCTCAATCAGAGGCAGGTGTCATTTTCCCGCTTGTGTTTCGTGGGTGTTTATTTTCTGTGTCTGTGTGTTCCACACGGAACTGTTTCGGGTTGGTTATTTCACGAGTCGTTTATTGTTTTGTTTCAGTGTTCGCTTGTTTTGAAAAAGAGCATGAACACGTACCACGCTGCGCATTGGTTCTCCGATCCTTACTACTCCTCCTCGTCGTCGGAGGAGGAAGACAGCCATTACAATCACCCACAACTTTTGCTGTGAGGCGTCCATTTCCTCAACAACTGATCTTGAACCCTGTAACCCTAGGCAGAACTCCTTACAAACGGAGGTATTTTGGGTATAAAAGTAATCTTTATGGAACAAAAGGAACATTTTCTGTGTAACTGGGAGTCTCGTGAGTGAAAACATCAGAAGATTAAAGGTAAACGGTTAATTTGATTGCTTTTCTGATTTTCGTGACCAAGCTTCCTGATGCTAAGTGTACATAATGCTATGCTAGGCTATCGATAAACTTACACAAACGCTTGGATTGCTTTCGCTGTAAAGCATAATTTCCAAATCTGACACGACAGGGTGATTAACAAAAGGCTAAACTGTGTTTTGCAATATTGCACTTGTGATTTCATGAATATGAATATTTTTTTGTAATATTATTTGACTGTTGTGCTATGCTATTCAGCAGTTGCTGACGAAAATGATCCCGCAACAGGGATGGGTAGCGTCAAGAAGTTAACAAGACCAATACAACAAATGAAAGATAAACATCTTGTTAATCTACCCATCGTGTCTCTTGAGTTTAAAATGTTTTACAGCGAAAACACAACATATATTTATGCAAGGGACCTTGTCAGGCACGAGTCCTTGCAAAGCAGCAAGGAAGTGTCATCGGCGTACTGCGTCAAGATGACGCGCAAACCACCGCTTCCAGGGATCAACAAGCCCTCCACCCCTGTGTCTGCCCTAATTGCAGCCCCCAGAGGCTCGATGTACAGAACGAAGAGGAGAGCCGAGAGCGGGCACCCCTGCCTGACCCCTGACGAGAGGTCAAAAACGTCACTCATGTGACCGTTTACGCTAACCCGGCACCCCGCTCCGACATATAAAGTACGGATCCATTCTATAAACTTCTCCCCAAATCCTAACCTACCTAACACCCTGTAAAGAACATATCTATTCACGCGATCAAAGGCTTCGCCTGATCTAGTGCTGCTACCATTAAAGGCAGCCCTCTATCTTCTACCCAAGCGATGGAGTCCCTGACCAACTGCAGGTTCCACCTGATAGAGCGACCCTCTACCCCGCACGTCTGATCCTCATGGACGACGTAGGGAAGGGCTGTGCGCAACCGATCTGCTAGGACCTTTGCAAGCAGCTTGTAGTCTACACACAGCATGGTCAAAGGCCGCCAGTTGCCAAGGTCTGTGGCGTCCCCCTTCTTGTAAAGGAGTGACAGCACACCGACTGCCATTGATCCCCCCGGGACCCCCGTCTCAAGGATGGCCTTCGAGACTTCGAGGACCACCGGTCCGAGTATCCCCCAAAACTTGAGGTAAAACTCGGCCGGTAGCCCATCCATCCCAGGTACCTTCCCTTTTCCCATCCTCCTGAGGGCGCCCTCAACCTCTTCAAGGGAGATCTGAGCCTCCATCGCTTCTCTAATGTCCTCCGGCAATCACCGGAACAAGTGTTCTAAAAACACACTTCCCTGCTCTACATCTACCTCTCTCTCCTTAAAGAAACCTCGGAAATGGTTAGTGGTCACTCTGACCATCTCCTCCGGCTCTCTAGCTACACTACCATCTTCTCCTCTATCTCCATTCATTAACTTCCTAATCTGCCTGGCCCTAACCGACTTAAAGAACATAGCGGAACAAGTCTCATTATGTTCTAGAAATCCATTATGCGCACGCTCCAGGAAAGCTCGAGCATTCCGCTCCTGCAGCTCCCTGAGCTGCGCCTTCAGGGCTGAGAATCTCTCCGTCAATAGACCCGCCGAGGTTGCCTGCCTCGTACTCAAGTTCAGTTAACCTTTGGATACGATCCACCTCCCTCCTTTCCTCCCTTTTCTTCCTTTTACAATATCCTATTATGAAGGCCCTAATCCTTACCTTAACTAAATCCCACCACTCTAACACCCCCTCGCACATGGACCGGAGGCCATCAAGCTTCCGAAAGAAACCAAAAAAGGCGTCAACGAAAGCCTGCTCCTCCAGCACATCCCAATCTAACTTCCAGTACCCCCTACCGAAGAGGCAGACTGGCGACCTCACCTACAAAAATATAGTCGAGCCTCCGCGCAACCCCCCTGGAGTTGCGCCATGTAGAACCGACCATTGTCGGAGTAGTGTGCAGGCCACCATCAACCAGACCATGGCAAGCCATTAGCCCGGTGATAGCGCCTGCACTGCTATCCCCGTCTATCCCTAAATCTATATTAAAATCACCTCCTATCACCAAGTGCCTATTTGTAACACACAGGGGCGTCAGATCAGACAGTCCACCATCTCCCTCCTGTCTGCCGCCACCTGTGGTCCATACACCACCACTAACCTATACCTACTATCCCTAAAAGTGACATCCACCCCCAAAACCCTCCCCTGCATTACTACAAAAGTGCCCTCTACCTTCACCTCCCTAGTACCAAACAAAACCCCACCCCCGTTGAATGAACCCCACCTATACCCCAAACTGATTCCCCCTTATCCCACTCCCTCTTAAACCTCACAACATCCCCTCCATCCCTCAGGTGGATCTCCTGTAAAAAACAAACATCAAATCCCACCCCTTCCAAAAAACTAAAAACCGCCCTCCTTTTAACAAAATCCCGTAAACCCCTTACATTTAAACTAAACAATTTAACATAAATATTAATTATTAATTAAATACAACCCCTCTAAAAATAAACCCAAACCAAACAAAAAACAGGAGACTCACCCGATGCTCCCCTGCTCCATCTCCCCCGGCGGGGACGTCCTCTCCTCTCCTGACATCCCCCCGTCCACCTCTCCAACCCAGGATGCAGGCAGTGTGTTAGGCCTCTGAGTGCCCTGCATCCTGGGTTCCACACCGCCACCCTCCAACCCTCCCTCCCTGTAGGTCTCGGGGCTGAGTGTAGGGGATCCCATCTCCCCAAACAAGAGTTGCGATCCTGCCAAACAGTCCCCAGGCCCCTCACTGGAGTCACCCTCCACCAGATTGTGGGGGGCTGAGGTAACTAGAGAGGCCAATGGACTCTCCCCCCCCTCAAGTCGCTCGCTTGGCCTCCACCTCCCCCTGCCCCTCCCTCTTACTGCGTTTCGGGCTCCCCTTCCTCTTCCCTTTGTTCTTTGGTGTAGGATGTAGCGGGGAGACACCACCCTCCTTCCCCGCTAGCTCCTCCACCATTTCCCTCAGTTCTTCCACGAGGATGTCCCCCCACTCCTTCTCCCATCTCCACTTCTTCTTCTTGTCCAGTCTCCACTTCTCCCTCTGTTCTCTTCACCGTTCCCTCCTCCATTACCTCTCTCTCCGCCGTCACGTCTCCTGCCTCTCCACTCCCTCTTCTTCAGCTCCGTACTTCTCAACCCTTTGCACGTCTCCTCCTGCTGCCACTCCTTTCTCCTTCTGTTTCTGAGTTTCCTTCCCCTCTGGACCTGCGCTCTGGGCCTGAGATTACCTTCTTTCCCTTCCTCTTCTTCCCCCATCCCCTGGTCCTGCTCCCCCTCCAACCGCTGACGAGCCGGGCAATCCTGCCACAGGTGCTCTTTAGATCCACACCCGTTGCAATCCTTCGGCTCGTCACAGTCCTTGGCCTCGTGCTCTCCAGATCCACAAAATATGCACTTCCTAGTGCTGCACGAGGCCAGGATGTGTCCATAGGCCATACAGCGCCTGCAAAACGGGGGCTGACGTGCATAATATAATGTCCCCCTGTCAGCCCCAAGGGAGAACATAGCTGGGGGATGAAGGTACCCACGCAATCCCTTGGGATCCTCTCTGAGGAGGGCCTGGAAACCTCTCCTCCCATTCCAAAAACCCAGGGAGTCCTTGAGGTGCCTTGCTGAGGAGACACCGTCCATGTATCTCCCCAGAAAGGCCCTCACCTCTTCATCCTTCACGTACGGGTTATAGATGTTCACCGTTACAACCCTGAAGTTACTTCTCGCCAAACTTTTGATCTCATAATGGCACATCGGCTTCTTGTCTCCCACCTCTCTCACCTTCTTAAATATGTCGTCGTGCTTGCTCTCAGTAAAAAAAGCAACTTCAAAAGCTCCCTCCAAAGAATTTCCTTGGAGGCAAAACACGTCCTTGACAGTCAGCTTCAGAATTCCGATCAATATTGTCCTTCCAAATATCTCCCGTCCAAAAGTCTCCATTTCTTTCCCCCTCCAAGAAAAACGAAGAGTATTCGCCTGTCCGTTCCCTGGGACCGACCGATTGGTTGAATTTTCCGCCATCTCCGCAAGGATAATGACGCTCTCAAAATGTGCTCCTTCTTCTTTCTTCCAGACCAAAGAAAAACTAACAAGAAAAAGCTAAATCCGAAATTCGCAAAAACAACAAAATTCCCTCCCTCCTGCCTTCCTTCCACCTTCTGACTCAGCGGGCTTTGGGGCACCTCGGTACCAAGCTTGATCTGAGCCAAAAGGCCGAGAAGCGATAACCCACAAATGGAACCCTGCAACCGCCGGGCCCCCGGGGGTCTCGACAGACCTCAGCGGGTTAGCAAAAGCTGGCTCCTCCCTCCCTCCCCACCCAACGTTTCCCCGGCGACAGGCAGGTGTTTTTGGGGGGGAAAAGTCGCTAATGCGTCTTTAAGTCCCTAGCTCTTCACGCCTAGTGCCACTATTTGTTCAAAGCCCTCGGCAAATACGCCAGCCAGTCGTCCGTCATCGGGCTTTAACTCAATTGCCAGAGCGACGAGTTACTTCTAGTGGAAAAATATGCCCGCCCACCGGTCAGCCAGCCGGCTCAAAGTCAAAGGCCTGAGCAAAAAGTCTCGGGGTCATCTCTGTATATTTCTCTTGAAACAAGATACCGGGCCCTGCAAGAAGCAAAGCCCCTCCAAAAATACGGTGAACTCGTAAGTGTTCCTCTCCACGGAAGTCTTTAGTAAAAGGCGAAAGGCTTGTGCGCAATGAAGAGAAGCCAGAGTCGTATGGAAGTCAGAGGTCGGGGCCCGAGACACACTCTGTGCACTTTAGGCGGGGTCCCGCGGGTGCTCCCAGAACCCACTCTTCCAAGTTTTCGGGCGCTGTGGATAAAAACGTCACACACACACTATCCTGACCCTATTTATTTATTTTTTAAGTAAAACAGAGGGAAAGGGGGGACCCCATTGAAGGGCGCTTCGCCTTTCTTTCAGTTTGAATGTTTTTTTCCCTTTTCTTCTGCTAGCTAGCTAGCTAGCTGTTTACATAGCTTTGTGAATTTGTATTTTTCCTTGACGGGAGAAAAGTGTTGCACCGTTCCCGGAGGTACTGCAATACCGGGTCGATGCGTGGAGCGGACGGAGCAAGCCCCATTTCCGACTCCCTGTTCGAAAAATCAATTTAATGTGTAGTCCCCCGATGGGGGACGTATCAGATATTAAACTGATTAGGACAGATTTTTTATTTAAAAAATAAACAATTTATTATGTTCCATACCATTCATTCTTTACAAAAACATAATTGTCATTCAAACTCAAACAATGGTATATTTTTTAACAAACACAAACCCAAAACAAAAACCTCAGGGGAGCATCTTCCCTCCCCGTCATCCTACAAACTACCTTTCCCTATCTCCCCGTCATAATCTATCCCCTTACAAACCTAAATCACACCCAGCCCTAAACCCCCCTTCCACCTCTCCCGTGCCGCATGCTGCCCCCACTTCCTCTCCTCCCTCTTCATCCTCCCCCTCAAATCACCTTCCACCCTTCTCACTATCCCTTCCACCCCCCAATCTCTCCCTGTCTTGACCAAATTCTGCCTGGCTTCCCACAGTCCCCGTTTAAAGAGACTCATGAGAAGCCAGAGCAGAAACCTGTCCCTGTCCGTTCCCCTCGCTCTCCCTACACCTCTTTCTAACCTCGCCCATGTCAAAACAAAATCAGCCCTTACCAATCCTAACACCCGTGCCCTAGCCCATACTACTCCGGCAAAGGCACAGTCCCAAAAGGCATGGCGCACAGTCTCCTCCCTGCCACAAGCGGATCTTGGACAGGTGGGGGATCGTGCCAAACTATGCCGGTACATGATGGAACGTACCAGCAAGCACTTGTGGAGGCTCAACCAATTCAGGTCCTTGAGCCTGTTGTCCAGGCCCCGCGCCTCCCAGACCACCGCCGAGATGCCCGCTACAGGCGCCGGACTCCCTGCCTGTCTGACCTCCTCGTACAGGTGCCTGTGATTTCAACCTACCCGGGCAACTTCAACCTCGGGGTGCGCACGCAGCCAGTTGGCCGCATGGCCAAAGTGCCACGGCAGCTGTTCCGCCCGAGGACCCGACCCGTGTTAGACCACACCATTACGCTTCTCGCCTGATACGAGAAGAACACCCGCAGGAGGTAACCAGACGGGTGTATCACTGGATGAGCAAGCTCCGTCAACAGAAAGGAAACTAAAATTGCGTCCAGCTTGAGGGGGAGATGTGGTACCTCCCTCCCCGATGGGACAGAGCATGCGACCCACTCGTACCTGCCACCCCACATGAACTGAAACACAAGCCTCACTAGAGGCCTTCTCAGACAAGCCGGCAATGGGTAGATGTACGCCAAATACAAACAAGATGGCAATGCATCCACCTTTAGGACCAGGACCTTACCTATAAAAGACAAAGACCTAGCCTTCCACATCTCTAGCTTCTTCTGTACCACTGCGATACCCATGTTCCAGTTCAGCGTCGCTGAGCCAGAGGTCTCAAAATGGACCAGAAGAATCCTCAGGGCCCCCTCACAGAGAGAGAACCCCCCCGGGCACATCCGTCCTTCCGCGCCATCTTCCGAAAAACTTTGCATGGTTCAGAACCGCCCCCGACGCTCGGGTGAAATCCCCAATAATGGCAAGGGACCTTGTCAGGCACGAGTCCTTGCATAGCAGCAAGGAAGTGTCGTCGGCGTACTGCGTCATCTTAACACGCAGCCCGCCGCTTCCAGGGATCAACAAGCCCTCCACCCCTGTGTCTGCCCTGATGGCAGCCCCCAGAGGCTCCATGTACAGAACAAAGAGGAGAGCCGAGAGTGGGCATCCCTGCCCAACCCCAGACGAGAGGTCAAAAACGTCACCTAAGTGATTATTTAAACTAACTCGGCACCCCGCTCCGACATATAATGTACGGATCCATCCTATGAACTTCTCCCCAAATCCTAATCTACCTAACACCCTGAATAGAAAAGATCTATTCACACGGTCAAAGGCTTTCACCTGATCTAGTGCTGCTACCATTAAAGGCAGCCCTCTATCTTCAACGGGACCCCCGTCTCAAGGATGGCCTTCAAGACTTCGAGAACCACTGGTCCAAGTATACCCCAAAACTTGAGGTAAAACTCAGCCGGCAGCTGGTATTCCCAGGCGGTCTCCCATCCAAGTACTAACCAGGCCCGACCCTGATTAGCTTCCGAGATCAGACGTACTCAGGCCGGTGTGGTCGTAAGCGAGAAACTTTCTCTTGGTGCACTATATAAAGTCAAAGTGAGACTGATTAACAGCTGTTCCATGTTCACCATTTAGATAAGCATCTTTGTCACTCAAAAAGTGGAAGAAATTGCATATACTGTAGCCATAATTTGTAGCACAGACTGTTGGATGAAATACAAACTAACCTTGCTTACTTATTTCAAAGCGAGGGCACATATTTCAGCCACGAGGATCGCCCTCCAACTCCACATCGTCTAGGCTTGAGCTTATCCCTCCATCCTTGGATGCCTCCCTTCCTTCAGTACAAGGCTCCGTCTCCACTTCATCCTCCGACTGCCTCTGCCCTCAGTCTCTCCCTGGGACTGCTCACTCATGCCGATCTCCTCCCCTCCCCAGCTTCCTCCACCTCGTTCTCCTCCACGACACTATTTGCGCTGAAACCCTGTGATGCCAATTCCCGAGCACCTTCCCCGTGGGGACAACACTGTTGACATGTGAAATCAGGGCACTCTCGTAGCACGTGCCCTGGCTGGATACACAGCCTACAGACCTTGACCTGACGATCCTGTATTACTCCGAAGTACTCAGCCAAATATGGCAATGAGCGCACAGTGTCTGTGAACCTAACTTTACAGAAGCGCGCCCCATCAGCAATGTCCGTCCCCGGCTAGTAGCGCCTTTTCACCGGCGATATAGCAGACACACCCCATGCTCTTAGCCGTTCTGTGATGTCCTCGTCTGTAATATATACTGGGAGGTTTAAGAAGGATACAACCATCTAATCCAGCGATAGATCCTTTGCCATGATTCGACAGCTCCGGATTTTAAATCCATCCATCAGTTTTTCTTTCCCTCTCGCACTTGACAGCGTCACTTCATATCGCTTTTCATCTTTGACCCGACAGCCACAGACCAGTCCACAAACTTCTTTAATCCCTCTCAATACCTCCATCATTGTAATCTTCTCCTCTCCCATAATTTCAACAGTCACTGTTAAGTTCTTTTCATATTTTTGTGCCTGTCTTGCTGCAGCGCCATTATCCATGTTTCCTTTGTTCGTAGTCTTTTTTCCAGCGTTGGTCAAAGCCATGGTATCTATCCGAGGAAAGTCCCCCAAACAGCAATATGCTGCCGGGAAACAACCCCAAACTATAAATCTAACTTAATCAATTTACAAAAAGAAATTGTACTTCAAATAGCTACAAACTCCAGCGCAATCACTCACACCTGCGTCAATTACCCATCAACAAGTGCATACTCAGGCCGGTATGGTCGTAAGCGAGAAACTATCTCTTGGTGCACTATATAAAGTCAAAGTGAGTCTGATTAACAGCTGTTGCATGTTCACCATTTAGATAAGCATCTTTGTGTCATTCAAAAAGTGAAAGAAATTGCATATACTGTAGCCATAATTTGTAGCACATATTGTTGGATGAAATACAAACTAACCTTGCTTACTATTTCAAAGCGAGGGCACATATTTCAGCCTTGTGGGAAAAAACGGACAGAAAAAGCTTACAGCACCTGGTATTCCCAGGCGGTCTCCAATCCAAGTACTAACCAGGCCCGACCCTGGTTAGCTTCCAAGATCAGACGAGATCAGGCATACTTTTTTGTTTCTTTTATTATCAAAAATTCTTATTTACAATATATACAAATTTAATATACACATATCATTTTAATCAACATAATACACAAACCATTTTAATCAACATAATACACAAACCATTTTAATCAACACAATACACACACAATACTATACATTGGCAGGCACACAAGTCACCCCCTGTCAAAACAATCAGAAAACCAAATTAAATGAATATACCAAGACTAAGATTATACAACCATTTACATACAATACTTTGTTAAACCAAATTCCATACGAATAGATGGTTCCAAATCACCTCCTTGTCCAGTAGAACCTAAAGACAGTCTCAAAAAACAATCTTTCAAAATATTTACTGATATCTCTTAAACTTTACACATCAAACCCCATGCACTAAACCACCATCCTCCCCCACAGTAATCAATCCACAAACCTTCATAAACACCCTCTCTAAATCCTCCTGCTTAGACCTATACATCCCCATTCTACCCAGAGTATCTACACATAACTACATTTTACCAACATAGCTACCCCACATGCCCACACAGCACCTCTACTCACGTACATTTGTCCATTCCATCTCTGCCTTATTTCACCCCTACACGGCTCAGTCCAATGAGTCTCCCTCGGACACAACACCTCTGCAGAGAAGGCCTCCACCAGCTCCAGCCTCCTTCCGTCGCAATGTCCATCAGCATCTATTAGTCCCAAACCCCCACCACCTGTTATAAAGTTTCTTTCTTCTTCCACCCTTTCTCTCCCCCTCTTCCCACCGCTTTCCTCTTCCTGTATCCTTCCCTCGTTCTTTCCATCTTTGCCCCATCATCCGCGTCCGATATCTCCTCCAAGTCCATGTTATCCAGCCAACTCCCACTCTTGGCATCCACCTCCGTTGTGCTCCCCGTATTCATCTCCACTTCTCGTATAGTCGTTGTGCTCCTCGTGCTCATCGCCGTCTCTGGTATTGTCATCAACTCCATAACCCCCTCCATTTCTTCACCCCCCGAGCTACTTGTTAGTGCTGTGCTTTCCCCCAAAACCTGTGAGTCCCCCGTGCTTCCCCCCAGTCCACTCCCCCTCCTCCTCCAGTCTTTAACTATGTGCCCGGGTTGAATACACATACACTCTCTGACCTCACACACTCTGACCTGAATGACCCTGAAATATTCTGCTCCCTCCAACGTCTCAATTCTTGTAGAATAAGGTAATGATGTCACTTCTTCTGTGAACTTGACCTTGCAGAAACGTGTCCCGTCAACCACCTCCGTTCCTGGCCAAACTCTCCTCCTTATCTCCGAGACGGCCGCCACTCCCCAGCTTCTCAGCTTGCCCAGTATCACACCATCTTCTACGTATACTGGGAGATTCATAAAAGACACCAGCAATTCCTTCACATTAATATCTCTCGCCAGAATCCTTGTGTCCTTTATTCGCAATCCATCCATTAACTGTTCTTTTCCTCTTTCATTTCTCATCGTAATTTCGTACTTCTTTTCTCCTTTCATTCGGCATCCCACCACCTCTCCACACACCTCCTTAATTGCTCTTAGTAGTTCCATTGTCGTCACTTAGTCTTCTCCTTCCAACACAATTGCCACCGTGTATTCTTTTCCATATTTCACTCCTTCGTTATCTTCATTTTTCTTCCGTTGCGCCTTTTCGTTGTCTTTGTCCATTCCGTTTGTCTTTTCCATGTTGTCCGTCATAGTAAAAAATGAATCCCCAAAAAAACTCTCCCCCAAGCAGAAAAACTGCAAGGGGGAAGACTAACCAAACTTTAAACTATTCAACTGAAGAAAATAATAAATTATATTACAAAAAAACAATTAATTAACAAAAATAGCTTTCGAGCAAACACTCTCCAGCAAACACTCCCTCACAGCTCAGACACTCGCACCTGTCGTCACTTCTCCAATCAGGAATTGCTCAATCAGGCCGGTGTGGTCGTAAGCGAGAAACTATCTCTTGGTGCACTATATAAAGTCAAAGTTAGTCTGATTAACAGCTGTTGCATGTTCACCATTTAGATAAGCATCTTTGTGTCACTCAAAGTGGAAGAAATTGCATATACTGTAGCCATAATTTGTAGCACAGATTGTTGGATGAAATACAAACTAACCTTGCTTACTTATTTCAAAGCGAATAAAGGCTATGCTGCTATGGTGTGTGATGTCATCTATAATAATGACATAAAGGCTATGCTGCTACGTGCTACGGTGTGGGATTGTCAGGATTTGGCCAGGGTTGTTCCGGTTTTTGGTCACTAGATGCCCCCATTGTGCCTTTTGACCTTTTGTTTTCCCTTGATCCCCATTATTATTTGCACCTGTGCCTCGTTTCCCCTGATTGTATTTAAACCCTTTGTTTTACTCAGTTCTTTGCTCTGTGTTTGTATGTTAGCACCCAGCCCTAGTACTCTGTGAGCTCTTGTTGATCCCGGTGGACTCTCTTGTGGAGTTCTGTTTTTTTGTTCTTGTTTGTTTATTTTTGAGTATCTTTTGAGGCTTTTTGTGCTGTGCCTTCCATCTTGTGGATTTGCCTTTTTGTCTTGGAGGATTGCCTTTGTTCTTGTGGAATTCCTTTTGAGGTTGTGGAGTTACATGTTTTCCTGAAGAACTTCACTTTTTACTTCATTAAATACACTGTCTCAAGTACTGCTGTGTCTGCCTCATCTTCTGGGTTCTGCTGACTATTCGTGGCTCAGTTGGTTTAGTGACTGTTTCTCACTCCGGAGACCCGGGTTCGTAACCGGGTCCTGACAGGGATGTCATCTATAATAATGACATAAAGGCTATGCTGCTACAGTGTGTGATGTCGTCTATAATAATGACATAAAGGCTATGCTGCTACGGTGTGTGATGTCATCTATAATAATGACATAAAGGCTATGCTGCTACGGTGTGGGATGTCATCTATAATAATGACATTGAGGCTATGCTGCTACGGTGTGGGATGTCATCTATAATAATGACATTAAGGCTACGCTGCTACGTTGTGTGATGTCATCTATAATAACGACATTATTGCTATGCTGCTACGGTGTGGGATGTAATCTATAATAATGACATTAAGGCTATGCTGCTACGGTGTGGGATGCCATTTATAATAATGACACAAAGGCTATGCTGCTACATGCTACGGTGTGTGATGTCATCTATAATCATGACATAAAGGCTATGCTGCTACGTGCTATGGTGTGGGATGTCATCTATAATAATGACATAAATCAAATCAAATTTTATTTGTCACATACACATGGTTAGCAGATGTTAATGCGAGTGTAGCGAAATGCTTGTGCTTCTAGTTCCGACAATGCAGTGATAACCAACAAGTAATCTAACTAACAATTCCAAAACTACTGTCTTATACACAGTGTAAGGGGATAAGGAATATGTACATAAGGATATATGAATGAGTGATGGTACAGAGCAGCATACAGTAGATGGTATCGAGTACAGTATATACATATGAGATGAGTATGTAGACAAAGTAAACAAAGTGGCATAGTTAAAGTGGCTAGTGATACATGTATTACATAAGGATGCAGTCGATGATGTAGAGTACAGTATATACATATGCATATGAGATGAATAATGTAGGGTAAGTAACATTATATAAGGTAGTATTGTTTAAAGTGGCTAGTGATATATTTACATCATTTCCCATCAATTCCCATTATTAAAGTGGCTGGAGTTGGGTCAGTGTCAATGACAGTGTGTTGGCAGCAGCCACTCAATGTTAGTGGTGGCTGTTTAACAGTCTGATGGATGGCCTTGAGATAGAAGCTGTTTTTCAGTCTCTCGGTCCCAGCTTTGATGCACCTGTACTGACCTCGCCTTCTGGATGATAGCGGGGTGAACAGGCAGTGGTTCGGGTGGTTGATGTCCTTGATGATCTTTATGGCCTTCCTGTAACATCGGGTGGTGTAGGTGTCCTGGAGGGCAGGTAGTTTGCCCCCGGTGATGCGTTGTGCAGACCTCACTACCCTCTGGGGAGCCTTACGGTTGAGGGCGGAGCAGTTGCCGTACCAGGCGGTGATACAGCCCGCCAGGATGCTCTCGATTGTGCATCTGTAGAAGTTTGTGAGTGCTTTTGGTGACAAGCCGAATTTCTTCAGCCTCCTGAGGTTGAAGAGGCGCTGCTGCGCCTTCTTCACAACGCTGTCAGTGTGAGTGGACCAATTCAGTTTGTCTGTGATGTGTATGCCGAGGAACTTAACTTGCTACCCTCTCCACTACTGTTCCATCGATGTGGATAGGGGGGTGTTCCCTCTGCTGTTTCCTGAAGTCCACAATCATCTCCTTAGTTTTGTTGACGTTGAGTGTGAGGTTATTTTCCTGACACCACACTCCGAGGGCCCTCACCTCCTCCCTGTAGGCCGTCTCGTCGTTGTTGGTAATCAAGCCTACCACTGTTGTGTCGTCCGCAAACTTGATGATTGAGTTGGAGGCGTGTGTGGCCACGCAGTCGTGGGTGAACAGGGAGTACAGGAGAGGGCTCAGAACGCACCCTTGTGGGGCCCCCGTGTTGAGGATCAGCGGGGAGGAGATGTTGTTGCCTACCCTCACCACCTGGGGGCGGCCCGTCAGGAAGTCCAGTACCCAGTTGCACAGGGCGGGTCGAGACCCAGGGTCTCGAGCTTGATGACGAGCTTGGAGGGTACTATGGTGTTGAATGCCGAGCTGTAGTCGATGAACAGCATTCTCACATAGGTATTCCTCTTGTCCAGATGGGTTAGGGCAGTGTGCAGTGTGGTTGAGAGTGCATCGTCTGTGGACCTATTTGGGCGGTAAGCAAATTGGAGTGGGTCTAGGGTGTCAGGTAGGGTGGAGGTGATATGGTCCTTGACTAGTCTCTCAAAGCATTTCATGATGACGGAAGTGAGTGCTACGGGGCGGTAGTCGTTTAGCTCAGTTACCTTAGCTTTCTTGGGAACAGGAACAATGGTGGCCCTCTTGAAGCATGTGGGAACAGCAGACTGGTATAGGGATTGATTGAATATGTCCGTAAACACACCGGCCAGCTGGTCTCCGCATGCTCTGAGGGCGCGGCTGGGGATGCCGTCTGGGCCTGCAGCCTTGCGAGGGTTAACACGTTTAAATGTCTTACTCACCTCGGCTGCAGTGAAGGAGAGACCGCATGTTTTCGTTGCAGGCCGTGTCAGTGGCACTGTATTGTCCTCAAAGCGGGCAAAAAAGTTATTTAGTCTGCCATAAAGGCTATGCTGCTACGGAGTGGGATGTCATCTATAATAATGACACAAAGGCTATGCTGCTACGTGCTACAGTGTGTGATGTCATCTATAATAATGACATTAAGGCATACTGCTACGGTGTGGGATGTCATCTATAATAATGACATTAAGGCTATGCTGCTACGGTGTGGGATGTCATCTATAATAATGACATTAAGGCTATGCTGCTACGGTGTGGGATGTCATCTATAATAACGACATTAAGGCATACTGCTACGGTGTGGGATGTCATCTATAATAATGACATTAAGGCATACTGCTACGGTGTGGGATGTCATCTATAATAATGACATTAAGGCTATGCTGCTACGGTGTGTCACGTCATCTATAATAATGACAAAGGCTATGCTGCTACGTTGTGGGATGTAATCTATAATAATGACATTATGGCTATGCTGCTACAGTGTGGGATGTCATCTATAATAATGACATTAAGGCTATGCTGCCATGGTGTGGGATGTCATCTTTAATAATGTGGCTGTTCTAAATTCTGTGTTGTTCAAAGCCTTGAGTAATGAACCTATTTTTGAGACAATTGGCTGGAAAGCGTCAATGCTTCAGGAAGCTTTGTTTCCCCATCGTGGAATATATCTATTTTTGATGTTGGGGATTTTCCCTGCCATCATTCTGTATGTCTCTGCTCTTCTGATCTGCAGTCATGTTTTAGTTGGGTTTTGTTAGTTGGGTTCTAACTGGTCTCCATTAGTTGGGCTCCAGCTTGCTGACCATAGTGTCACGAACCGGCTCGAAGACCGTGACAAAAAGAGAGACGTGGAGATAAAGAATAACAAAATATATTTATTAACTGAAGTAAAGTAAATACAGTTAACACGGGTGTGTATTTAGTCAGTAGTGTAAGTGATTGGTCATGTGATAATGAGGGATGTTGAACACTGCCAACGCAAACAACCAAAATTGCGCAACCAAAATCTGTCTGTGTCTGCATGGAGAGAGTCTCCTCAATGAATGGGGAAGAGGTGCATTTATCCTGGGACACACCCGAGTCCAGGTGTGTCCCATTTCACCCGGCTCCGCCCACCGACATCCTATTAAGGAAAATAAGAGCAAAGAGAAAGAATACGGCAGACAGAGTGGGAGGGTTGTCATAGCAGTCTGATGATATACCAGGGCCTGGGGATGCAGTTAGGTTTGTATGCAGTCTGATGATATACCAGGGCCTGGGGATGCAGTTTGGTTTGTATGCAGTCTGATGATATACCAGGGACTGGGGATGCAGTTAGGTTTGTATGCAGTCTGATGATATACCAGGGCCTGGGGATGCAGTTGGGTTTGTATGCAGTCTGATGATATACCAGGGCCTGGGGATGCAGTTGGGTTTGTATGCAGTCTGATGATATACCAGGGCCTGGGGATGCAGTTGGGTTTGTATGCAGTCTGATGATATACCAGGGACTGGGGATGCAAAGTTGGGTTTGTATGCAGTCTGATGATATACCAGGGACTGAGGATGCACAGTTATCTTTGTTTTCCTCTAGCTTCTCTCCAGTTTGCTCCCAGCAGCTTTCATAGAATGTAGATCACTGTTAAACTAGGCTGCAGAGTGTTCCTAGTTTGACAGATAATTCAACCAGTGTGACCAGTGGGTTTCTTTAAATGAATGAATATGAAACTGCCTTAAATACAGACGTGAAGGACAGTATGTTTTAAATTCTCACTCAAAATATGCACTGCTCTATTTAAACGTCTCAATATAATATTATTATTTAATGAAAGAAATGAAAAATAAACAAACGTATCTTAACTGTGTTTCCCCTCCAGTCAGCAGACGGCGATGTGCGTCTTTCAGGTGATGCTGCCAGCGTGACGTATAATCTAGTGGACGGAACACTGCAACATCAACGAGTCCGCCATCTTGGTAGCCAACAGCCGAAAAATTTAGACTGCATCGGTGCATATTTTCCTCTTTGTTTTAAATATACTTCTGACATCTAGTTAATTGCCCCCATTTAAATGTTATACGTACATTGTTAGTCAACTAGCTGGCTTTATAGGTTAGGCTAGCGCTAAACTAGTCATAGCTAGCTCATGCTAACAACTAGCTAGCTAACATCTCCGACCATGAGCTCACTAAGCTACTCCTACTAAAGAAGAGGGGGTCTGCTGGACGGAGAAAGAAGCACTGGGCTGAACGTTGTCGTGAAAGAGGAGGATGTTACAGTAAAACAAGAAGTAGAGGGTGAGGCTGTTACAGTGAAAGAAGATAAAGATGTTTCAATGAAAGAACAGGATGTTACAGTAAAAGAAGAGGAAGGGAAAGAGGAGGATGCAGTTTAAGTGAATGAGGTGAGAGGGAGAGAGAACTGTCGTATTGACAGGAGATCTGTTTACCACCGGTAAGTACTGTCTTAGAAGACGGAACTAACTAAAGTTTTTGAACGAATGTAGCAGCATGCTACTGAAATTCTATACTTGAAAATGTTGTTCTGTACTATAGGAATTGATGTTATAATGTTAAAGCTACGTTTTAAAATGGGTGGTTAAAGCCCTGAATGCTGATTGGCTGGCAGCTGTGGTATGAGGCCGTATACCATAGGTATGACAACATGTATTTTTACTGTTCTGATTACGTTGGCAACCAGTTTATAATTGCAATAAGCCACCTCGGGTTTGTGATATATGGCCAATATACCACGGCTATGGGCTGTATCCAGGCACTCTGCGTTGTGCATAAGGACAGTATTTAACCATGCTATATTTGTCACGATCGTCGTATGGAGTAGACCAAAGCGCAACGTGGTGTGAATCCATCATTTTATTGAATGATGAAGAACACTTAAACATAAACAACAAAACGAACGTGACGCTATGACAACGAGTGCAGACACAGGCAACTACACATAGAAAATAACTCACGAAATACCCAAAGACGATGGCTGCCTAAATGTTTCCCAATCAGAGACAACAACGATAAACAGCTGCCTCTAATTGAGAACCAATCTAGGCAAACATAGACATGCATAAACACCTAGAATGTAAGCAACCCCATAAACCTACAAAAAACCCTAGACAGTACAAAAAACACATACATCACAAATGTCACACCCTGACCTAACCAAAATATATAAAGAAAACAAAGAATACTCAGGTCAGGGCGTGACAATATTGGCCATATACCACACTTCCTCGGGTCTTCTTGCTTAACTGTAACATGTGTATACCATCAGAGTCCCCCCACCACAAAACCATAACTTAATTGTCTCACAGAATGGCAAACAAGTTGTAAATGAAATGTTTGACATATGTCTATTGTAGACCTTGCATGGAGTGTGTATACACGCAAAAAGCAGATTTCTAAATAATGTTGGAGAAATACAGAAAATAACAAACATTATTGACCTGAAAAGGACACATGTTTTGGGGAGACTGAACATATTAGCAAACGTTTGTTAGTTGACAAAAAACATGGGCAAATAGCCATTTGAAGGAAAGGCTGAACTACAGAATGATCATTTAGAAAAGATAGTCATTATTACTTTAGAGATGAAGTGGGACACCAACAAAACGTTATTAACATTGGATCAAATGCAGCCTGAAATAGTACTATATATTATTATAGAGCTCTGCTCAGCCTATAAACATGACAATATATATTATAGAGCTCTGCTCAGCCTAAAACATGACATTATCTATTATTATAGAGCTCTGCTTAGCCTAAAATATCACATTCCATGAGAAATTAGATTTGGAGCTCTAAATCATTTGTTTTTAAATTTCAAGTTTATTTTTAATGATGAAATGTTGTGAAAACTAACCTCAGGTTATTGAGGGATCTAGTCTAGATTAAACCTCAATAGGAAGACAATTTGATTTAATGCAGGTTTCATTCAGGTCTCTCTGTTTAACTAAATAATCTGTTTGTCTTTTGGCAAGAGAGAGACCTGACTCTGACAGCGGGAAAAGTTCCTCAGAGGAAACAGACCTGGAGACGCCTAACCAACACCACTGCTCCCACTGTGGAAAGAGTTTTAGGTGGTTAGGGAGCCTGAAAATGCATGAGAGAATACAAACAGGAGAAACGCCCTACCACTGTTCCCACTGTGGAAAGAATTTTACTCAGTTAGGGGCCCTGGTTGGGCATGAGAGAACACACACGGGAGAGAAGCCTTTCCAATGTTCCCAGTGTATAAAGGGTTTTAGGTGGTCAGGGAATCTGAAAAAGCAGGTGAGAAAACACAGGAGAAAAGCCTTTCAACATACTAATACACAGGAGGAGAAGGCATACCACTGCCCTCATTGTGAAAAGACATTTACCCAGTCAGAGGACCTGAAATCACATGAGAGAATCGAGAGGCTGTGTTTTGACTGAGAATTTGTGGTTTTGTTTGGACTGTCAGACTTGAGTTTACTTTTTGTAAAGTTAATTAATCGATTAATCCATTGTTTGAAAGGGTTAAAAATACACTGAAAACATCCAAAATACGTTCTGTATTCCACTACAATCTACAATGCCATGTAAAACAAGATGACATGGAGGTTAAATAAAGTGTGCTTTATCAATGTAACATATTGTGACCCGTCCACTGTGGGGCTCTGTAGAGTTATAATATCCATAACAACTACAGGTCAAACAGGGAAATGGTTCACATCGTTGTCTGTATACCGCTGCAATCTACAATGCCATGTAATGGTGAATGTACACTAGATAAATAGCGGTAAATTGCTGTGTGCCGCTTAGGCCGCCCGTTGTGACTCCGTCAAGAATTCAGCAGAGCAAGTTTGTATGAAGGTCTGGTTATTAAATGGGTTCATAGTTCAATAGTAAAATCCTCTAAAACACTCTGGTGACAAACTTTGCTGCCCTGTTTCCAATTGTCTACATGGCTGGGAGAACCTATTCAAGTAAGTAAATAGATTTTGAAAATGTAAAAAAAAGCGATGTATTATTAGTTAACTAGCTACAGTCCCTGCCAACTCAAATGAGCTGCTAAATGAGCTCTCTATCCAACTTCAAATACTGTATAGATAGATAGCTGTCACGCCCTGACCTTAGTATTCTTTGTTTTCTTTATTGTTTTGGGTCCGGATCCGCCAGAGTCCCCCTCCAATCCAGAGGCGCCACTCACTCCAGACTCGACCATCAGTCCAGTGGCGTCCTCTAGTCCGTGGTCGGCCGTGACGGTTCCCGCTCCAGAGACATTAAGTAAGGGTGAAGTGGAGCGGGGTCCACGTCCCGAGCCAGAACCGCCACCTCGGAGTCATGCCCACACACACCCTCCCATATAGGTTTAGGTGTGCGGCCGGGAGTCCACATATTTGGTGGGGAGTACTGTCACGCCCTGTATTCTTTGTTTTCTTTATTGTTTTGATGAGGTCAGGGTGTGACATGGGTGATGTATGTGTTTTTGTACTATCTAGAGGTTTTGTAGGTTTATGGGGTTGTGTACTATCTAGGTGTTCATGTATGTCTATGGTTGCCTAGATTGGTTCTCAATTAGAGGCAGCTGTTTATCGTTGTCTCTGATTGGGAACCATATTTAGGCAGCCATCTTTGGGTATTTCGTGGGTTATTATCTATATCTAGTTGCCTGTGTCTGCACTAGTTTTATATAGCAGCACGTTCAGTTTGTTGTTTTTGTTAAGTGTTCTTCGTCTTCATTAAAAAGTATGTATTCTAATAACGCTGCGCTTTGGTCTCCTCTTTACGACGAGCGTGACAGATGGCTATCTAATTAAATATCACCAGCTACCTAACTTCATTTTAGCTATCTATATATTTATCACTGTAAAAAACTAACTCTAAATGCATTTGTAGGTACATTTACATTTAAGTCATTTAGCAGACGCTCTTATCCAGAGCGACTTACAAATTGGTGCGTTCACCTTATGACATCCAGTGGAGCAGCCACTTTACAATAGTGCATCTAAATCTTTTAAGGGGGGGTGAGAAGGATTACTTTATCCTATCCTAGGTATTCCTTAGAGGTGGGGTTTCAGGTGTCTCCGGAAGGTGGTGATTGACTCCGCTGTCCTGGCGTCGAGAGTGAGTTTGTTCCACCATTGGGGGGCCAGAGCAGCGAACAGTTTTGACTGGGCTGAGCGGGAACTGTACTTCCTCAGTGGTAGGGAGGCGAGCAGGCCAGACGTGGATGAACGCAGTGCCCTTGTTTGGGTGTAGGGCCTGATCAGAGCCTGGAGGTACTGAGGTGCCGTTCCCCTCACAGCTCCGTAGGCAAGCACCATGGTCTTGTAGCGGATGCGAGCTTCAACTGGAAGCCAGTGGAGAGAGCGGAGGAGCGGGGTGACGTGAGAGAACTTGGGAAGGTTGAACACCAGACGGGCTGCGGCGTTCTGGATGAGTTGTAGGGGTTTAATGGCACAGGCAGGGAGCCCAGCCAACAGCGAGTTGCAGTAATCCAGACGGGAGATGACAAGTGCCTGGATTAGGACCTGCGCCGCTTCCTGTGTGAGGCAGGGTCGTACTCTGCGGATGTTGTAGAGCATGAACCTACAGGAACGGGCCACCGCCTTGATGTTAGTTGAGAACGACAGGGTGTTGTCCAGGATCACGCCAAGGTTCTTAGCGCTCTGGGAGGAGGACACAATGGAGTTGTCAACCGTGATGGCGAGATCATGGAACGGGCAGTCCTTCCCCGGGAGGAAGAGCAGCTCCGTCTTGCCGAGGTTCAGCTTGAGGTGGTGATCCGTCATCCACACTGATATGTCTGCCAGACATGCAGAGATGTGATTCGCCACCTGGTCATCAGAAGGGGGAAAGGAGAAGATTAATTGTGTGTCGTCTGCATAGCAATGATAGGAGAGACCATGTGAGGTTATGACAGAGCCAAGTGACTTGGTGTATAGCGAGAATAGGAGAGGGCCTAGAACAGAGCCCTGGGGGACACCAGTGGTGAGAGCGCGTGGTGAGGAGACAGATTCTCGCCACGCCACCTGGTAGGAGCGACCTGTCAGGTAGGACGCAATCCAAGCGTGGGCCGCGCCGGAGATGCCCAACTCGGAGAGGAGGATCTGATGGTTCACAGTATCGAAGGCAACCGATAGGTCTAGAAGGATGAGAGCAGAGGAGAGAGAGTTAGCTTTAGCAGTGCGGAGCGCCTCCGTGATACAGAGAAGAGCAGTCTCAGTTGAATGACTAGTCTTGAAACCTGACTGATTTGGATCAAGAAGGTCATTCTGAGAGAGATAGCGGGAGAGCTGGCCAAGGACGGCACGTTCAAGAGTTTTTTGAGAGAAAAGAAAGAAGGGATACTGGTCTGTAGTTGTTGACATCGGAGGGATCGAGTGTAGGTTTTTTCAGAAGGGGTGCAACTCTCGCTCTCTTGAAGACAGAAGGGACGTAGCCAGCGGTCAGGGATGAGTTGATGGGCGAGGTGAGGTAAGGGAGAAGGTCTCCGGAAATGGTCTGGAGAAGAGAGGAGGGGATAGGGTCAAGCGGGCAGGTTGTTGGGCGGCCGGCCGTCACAAGACGCGAGATTTCATCTGGAGAGAGAGGGGAGAAAGAGGTCAGAGCACAGGGTAGGGCAATGTGAGCAGAACCAGCGGTGTCGTTTGACTTAGCAAACGAGGATCGGATGTCGTCGACCTTCTTTTCAAAATGGTTGACGAAGTCATCTGCAGAGAGGGAGGAGGGGGGGGGGGAGGAGGATTCAGGAGGGAGGAGAAGGTGGCAAAGAGCTTCCTAGGGTTAGAGGCAGATGCTTGGAATTTAGAGTGGTAGAAAGTGGCTTTAGCAGCAGAGACAGAGGAGGAAAATGTAGAGAGGAGGGAGTGAAAGGATGCCAGGTCCGCAGGGAGGCGAGTTTTCCTCCATTTCCGCTCGGCTGCCCGGAGCCCTGTTCTGTGAGCTCGCAATGAGTCGTCGAGCCACGGAGCGGGAGGGGAGGACCGAGCCGGCCTGGAGGATAGGGGACATAGAGAGTCAAAGGATGCAGAAAGGGAGGAGAGGAGGGTTGAGGAGGCAGAATCAGGAGATAGGTTGGAGAAGGTTTGAGCAGAGGGAAGAGATGATAGGATGGAAGAGGAGAGAGTAGCGGGGGAGAGAGAGCGAAGGTTGGGACGGCGCGATACCATCCGAGTAGGGGCAGTGTGGGAAGTGTTGGATGAGAGCGAGAGGGAAAAGGATACAAGGTGGTGGTCGGAGACTTGGAGGGGAGTTGCAATGAGGTTAGTGGAAGAACAGCATCTAGTAAAGATGAGGTCGAGCGTATTGCCTGCCTTGTGAGTAGGGGGAAGGTGAGAGGGTGAGGTCAAAAGAGGAGAGGAGTGGAAAGAAGGAGGCAGAGAGGAATGAGTCAAAGGTAGACGTGGGGAGGTTAAAGTCGCCCAGAACTGTGAGAGGTGAGCCGTCCTCAGGAAAGGAGCTTATCAAGGCATCAAGCTCATTGATGAACTCTCCGAGGAACCTGGAGGGCGATAAATGATAAGGATGTTAAGCTTGAAAGGGCTGGTAACTGTGACAGCATGGAATTCAAAGGAGGCGATAGACAGATGGGTAAGGGGAGAAAGAGAGAATGACCACTTGGGAGAGATGAGGATCCCGGTGCCACCGCCCCGCTGACCAGAAGCTCTCGGGGTGTGCGAGAACACGTGGGCGGACGAAGAGAGAGCAGTGGGAGTAGCAGTGTTATCTGTGGTGATCCATGTTTCCGTCAGTGCCAAGAAGTCGAGGGACTGGAGGGAGGCATAGGCTGAGATGAACTCTGCCTTGTTGGCCGCAGATTGGCAGTTCCAGAGGCTACCGGAGACCTGGAACTCCACGTGGGTCGTGCGCGCTGGGACCACCAGATTAGGGTGGCCGCGGCCACGCGGTGTGGAGCGTTTGTATGGTCTGTGCAGAGAGGAGAGAACAGGGATAGACAGACACATAGTTGACAGGCTACAGAAGAGGCTACGCTAATGCAAAGGAGATTGGAATGACAAGTGGACTACACGTCTCGAATGTTCAGAAAGTTAAGCTTACGTAGCAAGAATCTTATTGACTAAAATGATTCAAATGATACAGTACTGCTGAAGTAGGCTAGCTGGCAGTGGCTGCGTTGTTGACTTTGTGGGCTAGCTGGCAGTGGCTGCGTTGTTACTAATCAAGTCGTTCCGTTGAGTGTAATAGTTTCTACAGTGCTGCTATTCGTGGGCTAGCTGGCTAGCTAGCAGTGTTGATTATGTTACGTTGCGTTAAAAGAACGACAATAGCTGGCTAGCTAACCTAGAAAATCGCTCTAGACTACACAATTATCTTTGATACAAAGACGGCTATGTAGCTAGCTATGTAGCTAGCTACGATCAAACAAATCAAACCGTTGTACTGTAATGAAATGAAATAAAAATGTGATACTACCTGTGGAGCGAAGCGGAATGCGACCGGGTTGTTGAGTTCTATTCGGAAGACGTTGGCTAGCTGTTGGCTAGCTAGCAGTGTCTCCTACGTTAAGGACGACAAATAGCTGGCTAGCTAACCTCGGTAAATTAAGATAATCACTCTAAGACTACACACTCTAAACTACACAATTATTTTGGATACGAAGACAGCAAAGACAGCTATGTAGCTAGCTAACACTACACTAATCAAGTCGTTCAGTTGAGTGTAATAGTTTCTACAGTGCTGCTATTCGGTGGACGTTTGCTAGCTGGCTAGCTGCTGGGCAAATAGCAGTGAAGACTACATTAGGACGACGAAATGCGATAATTACGCAATTATCTTTGATACAAAGACGGCTATGTAGCTAGCTAAGAAGAAATTGCTAAGATTAGACAAGTCAAACCGTTGTACTATAATGAAATGTAATGAAATGTGAGCTGGCTAGCTGCTGGGCAAATAGCAGTGAAGACTACGTTAGGACGACGAAATACGATAATTACGCAATTATCTTTGATACAAAGACGGCTATGTAGCTAGCTAAGAAGAAATTGCTAAGATTAGACAAGTCAAACCGTTGTACTATAATGAAATGTAATGAAAAGTTATACTACCTGCGGAGCGAAGTGCAGATGCGCTGTAGCTAGCTAACAGTCATGGGGGAGGGGGAAAGGATAGCAGCCCCAACTGTCAGTGAGAGAGGAGGCTATTCTGGATAGGGCAGGTACTTTTGTGTTGTTCCTGTCCCTAGAAGTAAGGACGGAGATAATAGTAACATAATATTCAGTGTGGTGTAATATGACTATAATGAAGTCCTGTGAGGTTCTCTCCCCTTCTCCCTACATCCTCTAGGTTATATCAGCTGTTTAGGTCAACCCCTCCTGCACCTGAACTGGCTACATAGAGAGCACAGCATGATCAAATGTGAGAGGTCACTTGGTCAGGTCAACAGGAATTATTATTAAAGAGATGCCTTACATTGAAATACAGATAGATGCAGTAGTCCCAGAGTTAATGATCCAAGGTCAGTTTTGCATTTCACCTCCTGATTGATGACTAACAATGTTAGAATAAAAACACAAGGCTTAAACATGCTCTCTCTCCGTCTGCAGGTATGTTTTGATGTGAGAGGATGCCAACCCCCAGTCCCATCTTCGCTCACCGGCTTTTAAGATAACATTTGGGCCGACTCGAGACACTATTATGTAATTGTGATGAACTGAGAGAATATTTAGCTACCTTCCCTGCTCCTATGCACATTTATTTGCCATGGTAGAGTACATTATCAGTGAATATATTAAATGTACAGGCTACAATGTGGGGCTCTCATGTATGGTAATAACTACATGTATATACGACTTGCATCCTTGGCACAACATGAAATTATATTCTACGCAATCCATAGGCTTCATAAATGTCATTCAGGCTGTTTTGAAGTTGATACAACTGGCTATGATAGCTGAGGTTCATAGCTCGGTTCTGAACTAATATGTATACCAAACGTTTGGGTCCATACACAGATTGTCTAGATAGCTAGCTACACATCCATGGGCATAGAGGGATTTTAATCATCCACTGTACAATAAGCAATAACTTTTTCTGTACATATGTGGCAATTATTTATTTCAGAAGGAGCCAGCAAAACGAGTGCTCTCTGTGCTCTAGGTCATTGGACACCATTAGACATGGTTATTCCTGTTGAGTGCCATGGTCTGTTGCTATTGTCCTACATGCATGAAACTATTTATTTGAGACTGCAGGTTCCATGTCCTAATATGAAGGCAATATGATGACGGTGGCTAAATGCCAGAGGTGATGAGCCAATAAGAGGAGTTACTTTGAGTGTGACGTAAGAATGACAAATGTATAAAACGTGTGTGCTGGAAGGCAGTTGTCCGGCTCGGCTTTTATTATGAAGTAATAAAAAGTCAATTTGAACTCACATGCTCAGGTATTCGTGATTTGTGAATGAACTTTATGATAAAAAAAAATGCATAATCGTTTGTCTCCACATTAACTACGATGCGATGGAACGGTTGACAAAAAATGAAATCACAGAAAAAATATATTGACTGAGCGTTACCCTCTCGTCAGAATATGACGATATGCGACTTTAAGGCAATGCTGCTTATGTGACGTATAATCTAGTGGACGGAACTCTTCTTTCAGCAGCAGCAACAGTTAGTCAGACACCTCCGTAGCTTGCTAGACAAAATAGGCGAACCAATAACGCTCTTTAGACGCGTTCGTGTGTATTAGACACTGTTTTAAACCCACTTCTGTCGTCTAGTTAGTTATCCGGTTTAATTTCATATTTACGGTGTTGTTGTTTTTATTCAGCTAGCGGGCTGGTTAAGTTAACATTAGCCTAGCTAGCTAATATCCCGACCATGCGGTCACTAAGCTACACTCCACCTACTAAAGAAGAGGTGGGTATCACAGTAAAACAAGAAGTAGACGGTGAGGCCATTACTGTGAAAGAAGAAAAAGACGCGTTCAGATTGAAAGAGGAGGAGGATGTTACAGTAAAAAGAGAGGAGGATGGAGTTTATGGATTGAAAGGAAGAGGGGAGATGACTGTTACATCGGAAAAGGAGGAGGAAACTGGATATCTGAGCCCGGTTTCCCAAACGCATCTTAAGGCGTCCGACCGTTCCAACGCTGAATGTAAGCTAGCTATAAAATGGTTTTGAGAAACCGTTCCCTGATTAACACGAGTAAGTACTGTCTTAAAAACAGAGGTACAAACTCAGCAGTTGTTGAACTGATGTTTGGTGTTAAAAGCGAAAATGTGCAATTGCTACATCCATATTGTGACCATAATTATTTATTTCTAGCCATTGATTCTTGATCAATATAACTTAGCTTAGTTCAACTGTTGCACCTCATCAGATCCCTAAATAAGCTTTTTTTTACTCGAATGTTTAGAAACAATGTAACAACTGCAGATTGCCTGGCTGTGTGGGTTTCTTAAACAACAACAAAATGGCTGCCCAGAAGCTTGGTTTGGTAAACAGCTGAGGAAGGGGGAAGGAGAAGTGTAACCACTCTCACATTCATAGAGAAAGCAGCTATTGGAGCAACAACCCAGCGACCTCCCGACATCTTGGCGTAACAGTTATAAGGTGTTGATTTGACAGTCACTGGACCCAGGTTTGAGTTCAGCTCAGCGCTACCTCCTGAATTCACTACACTATGAATACAAAGACTGGCCATCCATGACGTGATGATTGTTTAACAGATTGAGGCTATATACTGTAGTATATTCTATAATTGCCAGTGAAGATTTCCTGTGGGGGAAAATTATTAGAGCTGTTGATAAGTCATTGTATAATATTCAGCCATTTTTTTTCATGCCATTCCCTTAAAGGCAAGATATACCTAGATTAAATTACATTCATGAATTTGTTTGAAACCTTTATTTTAAACTCTCCTTAAAGTTGGTGCCTTGACGGATTTCTAAAAAATGGTTTGTCATGAAACACACTTATTTACATTTATTTAAATGTAACCTTTATTTAACTAGGCAAGTCAGTTCAGAACAAAATCTTATTTACAATGACTGCCTACCCCGGACGACGCTGGGCCAATTGTGCGCCACCCTATGGGACTCCCAATCACAGTCGGTTGTGATACAGCCTCGATTGGATCCAGGGTGTCTAGTGAGACCTCAAGCCCTGAGATGCAGTGTCCGCTGCGCCACTCGGGAGCCCCAAAATCATGTTCTAGTGTTGTCCTCAACTAAAATACTTCTTGGTTAACCAAGAGTCATCTGTAATTTCTACCAATCACCCCATGTGTTTTTATAAAATCTATATGTACTGAACGAAATGATGCTTTAAGCACGCTGTTTGATTAAATAAATAAGACACAAATGACTAGAGGGAGCCGGTCATCAATATAACCTGACTAGATGGAGCCGGTCATCAATATAACCTGACTAGAGGGAAGCCGGTCATCAATATAACCTGACTAGATGGAGCCGGTCATCAATATAACCTGACTAGATGGAGCCGGTCATCAATATAACCTGACTAGGAGGGAGCCGGTCATCGACATAACCTTTTTTTTACTCTGCAAGTCAGTTAAGAACACATTCTTATTTTCAATGACAGCTTAGGAACAGTGAGTTAACTGCCATGTTCAGGGGCAGAATGACAGATTTGTACCTTGTCAGCTTGGGTATCCAATCTTGCAACCTTTTGGTTACTAGTCCAACGCTCTAACCACTAGGCTACGCTGCCGCCCCAACTTAACCAGGAGAACCCCTCCGCTGCTGGAATATGTAAATTCTGCCATTCTGCTCCTGAAGTGTTCAGTAATAGACTACAGCAGCAGTCGGCAACCTTTTCCAGTTGGAGTGGCGCATCTTGCGGGCTCAGGTCTGCGTGGTCTGCCAGGGGCCGTTTCATTTAGTATCCGTCTGGGTCGGCATGGGGAATGATTGTATTTTCCCATAGTATGTTTTACCATAGTTGAGTGACTGAAAGGGAGTGTAACTGTATGACTATTATTGGATTCTAAACTTTGAACATTGAGATTTTAAAGACCGATCAGACGCAGCGTATATAAAGGAGTGAGCTCTGTAGAAAGACAGAGTGGCTGTGGAATGTGCTGGGTGGATGGGAGATCACAGGATTGCTATAAGGGAAGCGGATGGACATCTGGATTAGGCGGAGGAGGGGTTTTGAGGTCAGGTCAGATCCCCTGAAGGGAGTTGTAAGAGTTTAGTATCCTGTTACCCTTTTCCTGTCGAACCAGAAGGTGTAAGGATTGGAGAGAAGGAGGAGTGTCCAAAGTGGGGTATATATACTTGTGATGGTGAGAACATGTTTTTGTCTGGACTACGGCTGGAACGACCCTTTGGGAATATTTAAACTTGGTTAAACTTCTCTAGTGTCCGTGAGTTATTTACTCTGAAAAATTACAACCTAACACTATAATTAGTGTTCCCTGAAGGAGGGAAACGAGGTACAACACCTGTTTGGCCCTACCCCTTCCTGGGTCGGTGAAGAGCATGAGGCTCTGATGTATTCCTTAAGTTTAATACCGCTCATCACCTGTAGAAGGCAACGAGGTGTGAATTTAATAGTATGTTGTACCTAATTTATCTCCTTCGGGGAACAGTAGTTATAGACATAACGTTACGCTTGTCATATGATGAACTTCAACTTAAATACTGGATCTTGCTGTTGGATAGTTTTTTTGTATTCTGAAATGCACTCGAACTATGTATCATTTAGTGGCTCCTTATGGTGCGCTTGGAAAACAGTTTTCGTGGGAACAGAAATACTAAATCATTTCAGAGTTTGCTAAATCCAATGGTTTTTAACTGAGTCATCTTGTAATCCAAGATGGTATAGCAGTAAGACGTGTTTGTTGGAAATGTTATGTTTTTTTTAGTCTTTGTAATATATTGCAATATATACAAAATCTCTTTTTCCATTTTTAAATTAAATATACCTTCCGGCAGCCTGGCTCACCCAATGTGATACAGATCTGCTATTTTTTAGACCGTATACCTAGAACCTCCATCAGAAGCTAATTAGCTACTAGCTGTTTAGTCATTGTTAGCCACTGCTAGCGGCCTTTATCTTTTTTATCTCAGACACCAGCCGCTTTTAGCTTGTCAGTCTACACAGCGCGATATCATCCACTTATTCTCCACTACATCACCATATTCCTGCCATAAACTATGGACCATTACACTGCTACCGAGTGGCCCAGCCCCGAAGCTAGCCTTGAGCAACTTTTCAGAGAAGTCAGGAACCAATACACACAGTCAGTTAGGAAAGCAAAAGCTATCTTTTTCAAACAGATATTTGCATCCTGTAGCTCTAACTCTAAAAAGTTTTGCGACACTGTAAAGTCCATGGAGAATAGAGCACCTCATCCCAGCTGCCCAGTGCACTGAGGCTAGGAAACACTGCCATCACCGATAAATCCACGATAATCGAGAATTTCAAGAAGCATTTCTCTACGGCTGGCCATGCTTTCCTCCTGGCTACCCCAACCCCGGACAACAGCTCCCCACCCCCTGCAGCTACTTGTCCAAACCTCCCCAGCTTCTCTTTCACCCAAATCCAGATAGCTGATGTTCTGAAAGAGTTGCAAAACCTGGACCCGTACAAATCAGCTAGGATAGACAATCTGGACCCTCTCTTTCTCAAATTATCTGCTGCCATTGTGGCAACCCCTATTACTAGTCTGTTCAACCTCTCTATCGTCAGAAATTCCTAAAGATTGGAACACTTCTGCGGTCATCCCCCTCTTCAAAGGGGGTGACACTCTAGACCCAAACTGTTTCAGACCTATATCCATCTTGCCCTACCTTTCGAAAGTATTCGAAAGCCAAGTTAACAAACAGATCACTGACAATTTTGTATCCCACCATACCTTCTCCGCTGTGCAATCCGGTTTCCGCGCTGGTCACGGGTGCACCTCAGCCACGCTCAAGGTCCTAAACGATATCATAACCGCCATCGATAAGAGACAATACTGTGCAGCCATCTTCATCAACCTGGCCAAGGCTTTCAACTCTTGTCAATCACTATTCTTATCGGCAGACTTACCAGCCTTGGTTTCTCAAATGACTGACTCTCCTGGTTCACCAACTACTTCTCAGACAGAGTTCAGTGCGTCAAATCGGAGGGCCTGTTGTCCGGACCTCTGGCAGTCTCTATGGGGGTACCACAGGGTTCAAATCTCTGGCAAACTCTTTTCTCCGTATATACCAACAATGTTGCTCTTGCTGCGGGTGATTCCTTGATCCAGCTTTACGCAGGTGACACCATTCTGTATACATGTGCCCCTTTGGGCACTGTTAACAAACCTCCAAACGAGCTTCAATGCCATACAACACTCCTTCCGTGGCCTCCCAACTGCTCTTAAACGCTAGTTAAACGAAATGTATGCTCTTCAACCGATCGCTGTCCGTACCCACGCGTCCTGACTTAGAATATGTGGACAACTATTATACATACCTAGGTGTCTGGTTAGACTCTCCTTCCAGACTCATGTTAAACATCTCCAATCCATCTCCCACCACTGCGACCTGTATGCTCTCGTCGGCTGGCCCTCGCTACATATTCGTCTCCAAACCCACTGGCTCCAAGTCATCTATAAGTCTTTGCTAGGCCGCCTTAACTTAGCTCACTGGTCACCATAGCAACACCCACCCATAGCACGTGCTCCAGGAAGTATATCTCATTGGTCATCCCCAAAGCCAACACCTACTTTGGCCGCCTTTCCTTCCAGTTCTCTGCTGCCAATGACTGGAACGAATTGCAAAAATCACTGAAGCTGGAGACTCTCACTCACTAACTTTAAGCATCAGCTATCTGAGCAGTTTACCGATCGCTGCAGCTGTACACAGCCCATCTGTAAATTGCCCATCCAACTGCCTACCTCATCCCTGTGTTTTTATGGACTTTTTTTGCTCTTTTGCACACCAGTATTTCTACTTGCACATCCATTACTCCAGTGTTAATTTGTAATTACTTCGCTGCTATGGCCTATTTATTGACTTACCTCCTTACTCCATTTGCACACACTGTATATAGACTTTCTATTGTGTTATTGACCGTACCTTTGTTTATCCCAAGTGAATGTAACTGTTTTTGTCTCACTGCATTGCTTTATCTTGGCCAAGTCGCAGTTGAATATGAGAACTTGTTCTCGACTGGCCTACCTGGTTAAATAAAGATGAAATACAAAACAACTCTTACCTTTATTATTAGCATCACCCAAATGTACACTGTCTAACACGGTTCTTCAATAATTACACAATTCTCAATACTGTAGCAAACATTATATTAAGCAGGACATTCAAATGAGCCTTACAATTATAATCCAAAGTAGTGTGAAATGTACTCATAAGCATTCTGGAAATGGAGGTTCCTCCCCTGAGTTTTCCCCATTCACATTCAGAATACATTGTGAAAAACTAAAATCTTTGCTCACAATTTTTGCTCCAGGCAGATATACTACATCCATAACTAGCGGTTTCCTCATTAGCAGGGAGGTGTTTGTGCATCGCCCTTGTGCCGCAATTTTATTAAACACAGAAAGGGGCCTATATTGGAGGCCAAAAGTTGTCTGGCACACTGCTTAGAGTTTCAACAACATGAATAACTTATTTCTAGTCTACAATCATCAATGTTACTATTAATGTGAAAACAAGGCAAAATATGACTATTCTTGCTCATTTTAAGACAATTGTCAAATAATTTTAACATTCATTACAGATGTCAATTGTTGTACAACATCATGGCTACTCTGTTGGCCTCACCTTTCTTTTACAGTGGTTTTCTGCTGTTGTGGGCCTTTAATCATCTAACTTTGTTGTTCACACAGGAGAGAGTGGGGACTATCGTGGATCCTCTGGGGAGCCTCAACAACCTCATGATGCTGAAGAGGCAGAGAAGTGTCTCTCCAGATCAAAACACCTCAAGAAACACCTGCAGAGATCCACAGGGAAGATAACTCACTGCTGCTCTGACTGTGGGAAGAGATTCACCTCATCAGGCATTAAAATTCATCAGAAAACACACACAGGAGAGAAATCTTATAGCTGTGGTCAATGTGGAAAGAGTTTTACTTCATCTAGCTGTCTGACAGTATACCAGAGAATACACACAGAAGAGAAACCTTATAGCTGTGATCAATGTGGGAAGAGTTTTGCTAAATCTAACCATCTGACAGTGCACCAGAGAATACACACAGGAGAGAAATCTTATAGATGTGATCAATGTGGGAAGAGTTTTGCTAAATCTAACCATCTGACAGTGCACCAGAGAATACACACAGGAGAGAAACCTTATAGCTGTGATCAATGTGGGACGAGTTTTGCTACATCTAACCATCTGACAGTGCACCAGAGAATACACACAGGAGAGAAACCGTATAGCTGTGATCAATGTGGGAAGAGTTTTGGTCAATCTGGAGAGCTGACAGTGCACCAGAGAATACACACAGGAGAGAAACCTTATAGCTGTGATCAATGTGGGAAGAGTTTTGCTACAGCTAACCATCTGACAGTGCACCAGAGAATACACACAGGAGAGAAACCTTATAGATGTGATCAATGTGGGAAGAGTTTTGGTCAATCTGGAAAGCTGACAGTGCACCAGAGAATACACACAGGAGAGAAACCTTATACCTGTGGTCAATGTGGGAAGAGATTTGCTGCATCTGGCAATCTGACTCAACACCGGAGAACACACACAGGAGAGAAATCTCATAGCTGTGACCAGAGATAATCTGATAAAGTATCTCTGATCAAATATTAGAAAATACATAAATTAAGGAGTTGTTTCGTGATTTCAATGAATTGATGTCACAATGTAGAATGTTTTAACATTGTAGTTGGAGTATTTAAAAGATGTCACAATGTAGAAGCCTAAACGTTTGCCCCCTTATAAATTGATTTCAACATGATATGGATATTAGCCTCGGGGGAAATCCAAGCGAAAAATCCAGCTCTGAAATGGAAGAGGACTATTTATGTGATTTAACAAAAATTGACAAACCAAATAAGAGATCATATCAAATGTATTTATTTTGCCCTTCTTACATCAGCTGATATCCCAAAGTACTGTACAGAAACCCAGCCTAAAACCCCAAACAGCAAGCAATGGAGGTGTAGAAGCACAGTGGCTAGGAAAAACTCCCTAGAAAAGCCCAAACCTAGGAAGAGACCTAGAGAGGAACCAGGCTAAGAGTGGTGGCCAGTCCTCTTCTGGCTGTGCCGGGTGGAGATCATGACAGAACATGGCCAAGATGTTCAAATGTTCATAAATGACCAGCATGGTCAAATAATAATAATCACAGTAGTTGTCGAGGGTGCAACAGGTCAGCACATCAGGATCGCCGATCATTAAGAGTATCTCTATCGCTCCTGCTGTCTTTATAAAGTTGAAAACAGCAGGTCTGGGACAGGTAGGACGTCCGGTGAACAGGTCAGGATTCCATAGCCGCAGGCAGAACAGTTGAAACTGGAGAAGCTGCACGGCCAGGTGGACTGGGGACAGCAAGGAGTCATCATGCCAGGTAGTCCTGAGGCATGGTCCTAGGGCTCAGGTCCTCAGAGAGAGAGAAAGCGAGAATTAGAGACAGCATACTTAAATTCACACGGGACACCGGATAAGACAGGAGAAGTACTCCAGATATAACAAACTGACCCTAGCCCCCCGACACATAAACTACTGCAGCATAAATGATGGAGGCTGAGACAGGAGGGGTCGGGAGACACTGTGGCCCCATCCGATTATACCCCCGGGCAGGGCCAAACAGGCAGAACATAACCCCAACCACTTTGCCAAAGCACAGCCCCCACACCACTAGAGGGATATCTTCAACCACCAATTTACCATCCTGAGACAAGGCCGAGGAAAGCCCACAAAGATCTCCACCACGGCACAATCCAAGGGGGGGCGCCAACCCAGACAGGAAGATCACGTCAGTGACTCAACCCACTCAAGTGACGCACCCCTCCTAGGGACGGCATGAAATAGCACCTGTAAGCCAGTGACTCAGCCCCGGTAATAGGGTTAGAGGCAGAGAATCCCAGTGGAGAGAGGGGAACCGGCCAGGCAGAGACAGCAAGGGCGGTTCGTTGCTCCAGAGCCTTTCCGTTCACCTTCACACTCCTGGGCCAGACTACACTCAATCATAGGACCTACTGAAGAGATGCGTCTTCAGTAAAAACTTAAAGGTTGAGACCGAGTCTGCGTCTCACATGAGTAGGCAGACTATTCCATAAAAATGGAGCTCTATAGGAGAAATCCCTCCAGCTGTTTGCTTAGACATTCTAGGGACAATTACGAGTTGTGTTACACTTACCACGTTGGTGACCCACTTGAATCAAAATGTAGCTAGCTGTTTTCTACAAATTGTCCTTTAACCAGGGATGTACACATTCCTCCCAGATTTTGTGTGGTTTTTGAGCTGTTAGTTTTAACAGGACGTGCAACATAATCTCCCTCCTCTCGCCCAAATGATTTTAGCATGATATCGATGAGTGATGACAAATAAGTGTTGCATTCCCTTGTTTAGCGACCCCTACATTTAAATGCATCACTCCAACTGCAGCTGACTGTCTTCTGTAGGTTGTCCTCTAACCAGTGAGGTAAAATATATCTCCCATTTCTATGTTTTTTTTTTGTTGTGTCAGTTTCAACAGCACGTACAACCTAATTTCCCCCCCAATCAATATTTACATTTACATTTAAGTCATTTAGCAGACGCTCTTATCCAGAGCGACAAATATCAGTGATTTATTGCTGCTTGTGCAGTTTATCAGGAGCTTCTTTAAAAAAAATACAAGTAATGTGATTATTGTGGCAGATGTTTGTGTATATAGCACATGTTAGGTTTTCAATGTATCCCAAACTTCCTGCATATTGGTTATTGATTTACCATGATCACAATTTATTTGGAGTTTTGTCTCTTCTTTTTTTCCATATTGAAACTGCACTGTTGGTTAGGGGCTCGTAAGGAAGCATTTCACTGTTGTATTCGGCGCATATGACATACAATTTGATTTGAGTTTTGTTTGGGCTCGTTCCAAGGGGACGAGAGTTCTAGAAGCTAGTGAGTTTTAGAATTCTATACAAAGAAAAATGAGAAACAAATTAATACGATTGCTTATTATTATTTAGGAATAGGTGTTTTTTGTTTTTATTGGTGAAGGTGAAGCATTGTAGTTGATTATAATGTGAAATGGAAATTGTTTCTGTTGGTGGTGAGCAAGCTTGTCCAAAAACATATAGGATATGTTTGTTGTCTTTAGGGGGAAGGTGTTCCAGGCTTTGGTTTTTCCATTTATGTTTTGAGGTTGGACTTTAGCACGTGTAGCTCATTAGCACTGATTGGTGTCACCTCGTTAGCCAGTTTGTGTTACACCTGTGCTAGCTTGTCCATCTCGTTAGTGGGAATATGTTTCACCTGAGCTGATCCAGGTTCTATTTAAGAGTGTCTGGCCCAGTGCTCTTGATAGATGTGGAGAGTCAACACCTTTAGTTTGCTCCACCTTTTTGGATTTTCTTTTTTGATTTGATTCCTGTTTATAAGTTTGAGGTGGTGGGACGGGTGCGCCATCGTCCGTGAGGAGATGGCGCAAAGTACATCGGGACCGTCGGTTCTGGGGATTGGACTGGCCAACACGGTGCGCTTTTCTTGGCGGGGAAAAGAGATGGAGCCTTGGGGGAGAGAAACCTTCGGGAGGAACATCCTAATGGGGCACCTAAAATTGAAGGTTAGAGATGTTCTCTGCCTTCAGGGGAACCCAATGGAGAAGGGGTTTGATGTAACCCTATATTTGGAAGAAAAACACAATGAGATTATGAAGACGGTGATGGAAAGGAAAGAAGGTCCCCTGTGTCATTACACGGTGACCAGCCTGGCAAGAAACAACTTCAGGGTGGTCACCGTAACCATGTACAATCCGCACGTGAAGGACGAAGAAGTGAGGGCCTTTCTGGGGAGGTACATGGACAATGTCTCTTCAGCGAGGTACCTCAGGGACTCCCTGGGTTTCTGGAATGGGAAGAGAGGCTTCCAGGCGTTACTCAGGGAGTCCCCGAAGAGTGTGGATGGCTACCTCCATCCTCCGGCGATGTTCTCCTGGGGCTGACAGGGGAACACTCTACTATGCACGTCAGCCCCCGTTCTGCAGGCGTTGTATGGCCTACGGCCATACCCTGGCCTCGTGCAGCAACAAGAAGTGTCGCTTTTGTGGGTCGGAAGAGCACGAGGCCAGGGAGTGTGACGAGCCCAAGGCTTGCCACGGGTGTGGCTCCCGAGAACACCTGTGGCGTGATTGCCTGGCTCGTCACAGGTCATACGCGTCTGCAGCTGGGGGGGGGGAGCGGGGGATGGGGGGAGAAAAGAAAGGACGCATGCGGATTGTACGGATGGCACAGGGGAAAGGACGGAGAAGGACGAAGAAGGGAAGAAGGAAGAGGCGAAAAGAAAGAGGAGTGAAGATGGAAAGAAGGAGAGAAGAAAAAGAAGGCGGAAGAACGGGAAGGAGCGGAGAAGAGGGAGAGTGGGACAGTGGTACGAGTGGAAGAGGGAGCGGTGACGGGGACGGAGGGAGGGGAGGGGGTGGGAGGGGGAGATGGGGGGAAAGGAGTGGGGGGACAGCCTGCCAGGCTTCCTCGAGGTTGAAATGAGGGATTTGGTGGAGGATTTAGCGGGGATGGGACGTTGTGTCTCCCCGCCACCTCCTTCACCAAAGAAGAAAGGGATGAAGAGGGGGAGCTTGGCAGGAAGTGAGAGGGAGGGGGGGCTAAGAGAGTGGCGGGGGGAGGGTCATTTGTCCTCCCGGTTTGCCTCAGCCCCTTGCATTTTAGTAGATGACTCCAGTGAGGGGTCGGTGGGCTGTTTGCTAGAGGGATCCCAACTCCTGTTTGAGGAGATGGGGTCCCCTACATGCAGCCCCGAGGCAAACGGGGAGGGGGGGATGGTGGGTGGGGAGGGAGGACCCAACACACTGCCTGGGTCATGGGTTGGGATGGAGGACGGGGGGGGGCGTCAGGAGAGGAGAGGACGTCCCCGCCGGTGGAGATGGACCAGGGGAGCATCGGGTGAGTCTCCTGTTTTTTCTTTGGTTTTGGGGGGTTTTATTTGTTGTTAATAATTCAATGAATAGTTCTGTTTCTTTTTTTAGTCTAAATGTTAGGGGGTTAAGGAATAATGTTAAAAGTTTTTTTGTTATTTAGAGGGTGTGGGGTTTGATTTCTGTTTTTTACAGGAGGTTCACCTGAGGGATGATGTGTGTAGATTTAAGAGGGAGTGGGATAAGGGGGAATCTTTTTGGGGCATAGGAGGGGTGCACTCAACAGGAGTAGGGATTTTGTGTGGGCATAGAGAGGTTAAAATAGAGAACACTTTTGTAATAATGCAGGGTAGAGTTTTGGGGATAGATGTTAAGTTTAGAGAAGCTAGATATAGGTTAATTGGGGTGTATGGGCCACAGGTGGCGGCAGACAGGAGGGAGATGGTGGACTGTCTGGCGCCCCTGTGTGTTACAAACAGGCACTTGGTGATAGGAGGAGACTTTAATATAGATTTAGGGGTAGGCGGTGATAGCAGTGCAGGTGCCATCTCTGGGCTAATGGCTTGCCATGGTCTGGTTGATGGTGGCCTGCACACTACTCCGGCAATGGTCGGTCCTACATGGCGCAACTCCAGGGGTTGCGCGGAGGCTCGACTACATTTTTGTATCCAGGTCTTTGGGTCAGTTGTCTGGGCGGCTGTTGCCTGTTTTCTTCACGGATCACGACGGGGTGTTCCTGCAGGTGGGGTTGCCAGTCTGCCTCTTCGGTAGGGGGTACTGGAAGTTAGATCGGGATATACTGGAGGAGCAGGCTTTCGTTGAGGCATTTTTTGTTTCTTTCGGAGGCTTGACGGCCTCCGGTCCATGTGCGAGGGGGTGTTAGAGTGGTGGGATTTAGTTAAGGGGGGATAAGGGCTTTTATAATAGGATATTGTAGAAGGAAAAAAGGGAGGAAAGGAGGGAGGTGGATCGTATCCAAAGGTTAATTGAACTCGAGTACGAGGCAGGCAACCTCGGCGGGTCGATTGACTGGGAGAGATTCGCAGCCCTAAAGGCGCAACTCAGGGAGCTGCAGGAGCAGAAGGCTCGAGCTTTCCTGGAGCGTGCGCATAGTGGCTTTCTAGAACATAATGAGACTTGTTCCGCTATGTTCTTTAAGTCGTTTAGGGCCAGGCAGAGTAGGAAGGTAATGCATGGAGTTAGGGAAGAAAATGGTAGTATAGTAAGTAAACCAGAGGAAATGGTCAGGGTGACAACTGATCATTTCCAAGGTTTATTTAAGGAAAGGAAAATAGATGTAGAGCAGGGAAACGTGTTTTTAGAACACTTGTCCCGGCGGTTGCCAGAGGACATTAGAGACGTGATGGAGGCCCAGATCTCACTAGAAGAGGTTGAGAGCGCTCTTAGGAGGATGGGAAAAGGGAAGGTGCCTGGGATGGATGGGCTGCCGGCTGAGTTTTACCTCAAGTTTTGGGGTATACTTGGACCAGTGGTTCTCGAAGTCTTGAAGGCCATCCTTGAGACGGGGGGTCCCGGGGATCAATGGCTGTTGGTGTGCTGTCACTTCTTTATAAGAAGGGGGAAGGAACTGACCTTGGCAACTGGCGGCCATTGACCATGCTGTGCGTAGATTACAAGATTCTTGCAAAGGTTTTAGCAGACCGGTTGCGCACAGCCCTTCCCTACGTCGTCCAGGAGGATCAGACGTGCGGGGTAGAGGGCCGCTCTATAAGATGGAACCTACAGTTGATCAGGGATTCCATCGCTTGGGTTGAAGATAGAGGGCTGCCTTTAATGGTAGCAGCGCTAGATCAGGCAAAAGCTTTTGATCGCGTGAATAGATCTTTTCTATTCAGGGTGTTAGGTAGATTAGGATTTGGGGAGAAGTTTATAGGATGGATCCGTACTTTATATGTCGGAGCGGGGTGTCGAGTTAGTGTAAATAGTCACTTAGGTGACGTTTTTGACCTCTCGTCTGGGGTCAGGCAGGGATGCCCACTCTCGGCTCTCCTCTTCGTTCTGTACATGGAGCCTCTGGGGGCTGCCATTAGGGCAGACACGGGGGTGGAAGGCTTGTTGAACCCTGGAAGTGGTGGGCTGCGTGTTAAGATGACGCAGTACGCCGACGACACTTCCTTGCTGTTGTGCAAGGACTCGTGCCTGACAAGGTCCCTTGCCATCTTTGGGGATTTCACCCGAGCGTCGGGAGCAGTTCTGAACCATGCAAAGTCTTCCGTCAAGTTTTTCGGAAGATGGCGCGGTAGAACGGATGTGCCTGGGGGGTTATCTCTCTGTGAAGGGGCCCTGAGGATTCTCGGGGTTCATTTTGAGACCTCCGGCTCAGCGACGCTAAACTGGAACATGCGTATCGCAGTGGTACAGAGGAAGCTAGCAATGTGGAAGGCTAGGTATTTGTATTTTATGGGCAAAGTCCTGGTCCTAAAGGTGGATGTGTTGCCGTCTCTTTTGTATTTGGCGTACATCTACCCATTGCCGGCTTGTCTGAGGAGGCCTCTAGTGAGGCTTGTGTTTCAGTTTATGTGGAGTGGCAGGTTCGAGTGGGTCGCTAGGGCACGCATGATCTGTCCCATCGGGGAGGGAGGTAGGGGGGTACCACATTTCCCCCTCAAGCTGGACTCAATTTTTGTTTCTTTCTTGTTAGCGGAGCTTGCTCAGCCAGTGATACACCCGTCCGGTTACCTCCTGCGGGTGTTCTTCTCGTATCAGGCGAGAAGCGTAATGGTGTGGTCTAACGCGGTCCTCGGGCAGAACAGCTGCCGTGGCACTTTGGTCATGCGGCCCGCACCCCGAGGTAGGTTTTTAGACCACAGGCACCTGTACGAGGAGGTCAGGCAGGCAGAGAGTCCTGCGCCCGTAGCGGGCATCTCGTCAGTGGTCTGGGAGGGAGTGCAGGCGCGGGGCCTGGACAACGGGCTCAAGGACCTGAATTGGTTGAGCGTTTGCCGGTACTTTCCATCTTGTGCCGGTATAGTTTGGTGCAATCCCCCACCTGTCCAAGATCCTCTTATGGTAGGGAGGAGACTGTGCGCCATGCCTTCTGGGACTGTGCCTTTGCCGGACTAGTCTGGGCTAGGGCACGGGTGATGCTAGGTGTGGTTAGGAGTGATTTTCTTTTGACATGGGCTAGGCTAGATAGAGGCGTAGGGAGAGCAAAGGGAACGGATAGGGACAGGTTTCTGCTCTGGCTTCTCATGAGTCTCTTTAAAAAGGGACTGTGGGAAGCCAGGAAGAATTTAGTCAAGGCAGGGAGAGATTGGGAGGTGGAAGGGATAGTGAGAAGGGTGGAAGGTGATTTGAGGGGGAGGATGAAGAGGGAGGAGAGGAAGTGGGGGAAGCATGCGGCACGGGAGAGGTGGAAAGGGGGGTTTAGGGCTGGGAGTGTTAGAGTGAGTTTGGTAAGGGGATAGATTAGGGAAAGGGTTAGGTATTGGTTATGTATGACGGGGAGGGACGATGCTCCCCTGAGGTTTGTTTTTGTTTGGTGTTTGGTGATTTGGTTTTGTAAATATAAGTAATTAAGAATGAATGAGAGATATGATTTTGTAAAGTGTGAATGGTATTGATTGTAAATAAATTATTTTAACCACCACCTTTTTGGTTTACTTCCTGTCTTTAAGTTTGTTGTGGGTTTTTCTTTTGTTTGCGGCTTCTTGGGCAGATTTAGTGGGTCTCATGGTGGGTGTCTTTCATGTCCCAGTTGTTGTTACTAGTCAACTTCCAGTGGACACCCCCATAGTGTCTTTCAGAGCCTCCTAAAAAACAAGCTAATATTTTGGGTTGGATATTGCATCCAATTAATATTTCAATCAATGGAATTTCCTTAATGTTCATTAGTCTTTCAGTTGTTAATCTTCTGTTTGTTGTGTACTAAATATTTTTGTTTATTTTCATTTTGTTTTTTTTCCTGTGAAGCCATTATGTTGCATCCATGTCTGAAATGTGCTGTATAAATAAAGCTTGATTTGATTTCAACAAATGAACCCAACGACTGACCAATCAACAGACTCTTGGTCCCTCTTAGTATGAAAAACAGTATCAATCCCACTTTTCCAGCATGGTGGAGTAGTAAACACCACCCCCAGCTCTACCAATGGCTTGAGGTGGTCTCCCACAACTCTGCTTATGTCATGCTCTGTGGCCTTGCCGTTCCATTTCTTGACTGTACCTGCAACACAGAAATAAACATATTTAGTCATATTATATAAAACATAAGTAATGGATATGGAGCATCTATGGCCTCAGTTACACCTAGCACCTAAATGTGACTTTTGTCATCTGATCACTCCAAACTGCATTAGGTTCAGATCTACCAGGATGGGCCTTTGATAGTCTGGACGTAGTCAGGCTATTGAATATAAATAAGCAACGTAAAGAGGTGGGGAGAAGTACATTCTACACAAATGACCATAATAGCAAAGAACAAATGTGTGTGCCTGAGGGGAAATTAACTTTCATACAGCCAAAAGGGATGAGAAATTACACCAATATCTGGACAATTGGCACTAATGTAAATAAACATAGATGATGGAACATACTCCCTTATGCTGACGTGATGAACCACTAAGGGGACATAAATATTTACCATCTAAACCATGTGTGACCTCTCTGGCTGTAGAAGTGTTCTTCCTAACCAGTCCCTCAACAGCTCTCTGACTGAGCTCCACCCTCACTGGGTCTTCAGAGGGGAGGAAGGCTGAGGAAGGTTGGTTGAAAGGATAAATGGATCAGTCAGTCAATAAAGTGTAGAGCTGCTGTCTGACAAAATCACTATTTTAGTAGTTCATTAAAGTAAATAAGGCTTTATGACTGCTGAATATGAACTATCAATCACTTAGATTGTGTATTTTCAGGTAGCTATACTTCCCTAGCCCATTGAAGTTGACATTTAAAATGGTTAAGTTAGGGGTTAGGTTTAGGGTAGGGATGTCCCAAGAATCCCAGATAGCATTGACCATTGTACATTTCTATCCGATGTGAAATGGCTAGCTAGCTTGCGGGGTGTGCGCTAATAGCGATGGTAACGATGTTTCGTGGGAGGCAGTTGTTGATGTGTGCAAGAGTCCCTGGTTCGAGCCCAGGTAGGAGGGAGGAGAGGGACGGAAGCTTTTCTGTTACACATTCTTCGGTCTCTTACGTAGCAGGTGTAAAAGAAACACAGACAAGACACGTAGGCGCTCAGGTCATCCCCTGTCATTGTAGTTCAAATAAATGGCATCTAATTATGCGTAACTGTATGTGGGGTTGTTAGAGAAGAATGTTATTGTCATCCCTAACAATCTATTCCAGCACCTCATCAGGTTCTGAAAAAGTCTTCATTGATGACGTGTTCCTTCTATTCCAGGGCACAGCAGAGGAACTTCATCGATTCTACTCCTTCATCAATACAAGCAGTGAACATCTGAAATTCACCCTCACCTTTCATACGCATGAAACAAGTTACCCGATGGTTGGACGATACTTTTCTCGTCAATCATTTTAAATACTATACTTAAAAACTGGAAATGAACCAATCCTCCATTATTAATGCAATAGAAAGGTCAAATGCTTTATTATCTAAAAATGTAAAGTGCTGGGTGACGGTGAGAAATAAAATGGTGCAGTTTGAGGCCATGTGGCGGACAGTGATGCAGGAGCTGGAGGTGTGTTCTAGTGGGTCTGGGCAGGTGTGATGTAGTTAATGGAGGTGGAGGTGTGTTCTAGTGGGTCTGGGCAGGTGTGATGTAGTTAATGGAGATGGAGGTGTGTTCTAGTGGGTCTGGACAGGTGTGATGTAGTTAATGGAGAAGGAGGTGTGTTCTAGTGGGTCTGGACAGGTGTGATGTAGTTAATGGAGATGGAGGTGTGTTCTAGTGGGTCTGGACAGGTGTGATGTAGTTAATGGAGATGGAGGTGTGTTCTAGTGGGTCTGGGGAGGTGTGATGTAGTTAATGGAGATGGAGGTGTGTTCTAGTGGGTCTGGACATGGAGATGGAGGTGTGTTCTAGTGGGTCTGGGCAGGTGTGATGTAGTTAATGGAGGTGTGTTCTAGTGGGTCTGGGCAGGTGTGATGTAGTTAATGGAGATGGAGGTGTGTTCTAGTGGGTCTGGGCAGGTGTGATGTACTTAATGGAGATGGAGGTGTGTTCTAGTGGGTCTGGGCAGGTGTGATGTAGTTAATGGAGATGGAGGGGTGTTCTAGTGGGTCTGGGGAGGTGTGATGTAGTTAATGGAGATGGAGGTGTGTTCTAGTGGGTCTGGGCAGGTGTGATGTAGTTAATGGAGATGGAGGTGTGTTCTAGTGGGTCTGGGGAGGTGTGATGTAGTTAATGGAGATGGAGGTGTGTTCTAGTGGGTCTGGGCAGGTGTGATGTAGTTAATGGAGATGGAGGTGTGTTCTAGTGGGTCTGGGCAGGTGTGATGTAGTTAATGGAGATGGAGGTGTGTTCTAGTGGGTCTGGGCACGTGTGATGTAGTTTATGGAGATGGAGGTGTGTTCTAGTGGGTCTGGGCACGTGTGATGTAGTTAATGTTTGTATGTGTATGTTTTGTAGTGTTTATAAAATATCAAATAAACTTCAATTTCAACCAATCGTTTGCACTCATGACTTGAGTGATTAAAGTAAACCACAGTTTTGGAAATACATAACGCCATCTAACTAACATTTAACATTTAAGTCATTTAGCAGACGCTCTTATCCAGAGCGACTTACAAATTGGTGCATACACCTTATGACATCCAGTGGAACAGCCACTTGCATCTAAATCTTTTTTTTTTGGGGGAGGTGTGTTCTAGTGGGTCTGGGCAGGTGTGATGTGTTAATGGAGATGATGTTGTGTTTAGTGGGTCTGTGCAGGGTGAGGATGGAGGTGTGTTCTAGGATTACTTACCCTTACTTACCCTATCCTAGGTATTCCTTGACTAAAAATCAAATAATATTAGCTATATGCAGTTATCTTAGATGGCCAGCTAACATTAGCTATTTAGCGAGATGGAGCCCAACTACCGGAGACCAGTTAGAACCCGATTAACAAAACCCAACTAAAACATGACTGCAGATCAAAAAAGCAGAGACATCCAAAATAGAAAGATTACAGATATCAGGCAGCTAGTGCGCTAGCAGTAAGCCAAGGTTGTAAAAGTTACAAAACTCCCGTAGTCTACTTCACAGAGAACATGCTGAAAAGTAGGGATAGGGAAACAAAACTTCCTGAAGCATTGGATCTTTCCAGCCAATTGTGTCAAAAAATAGGTTCATTTCTCAAGGCTTTGAGCGACACAGAATTTAGAACAGCCACATTATTATAGATGACGTCCCACACACCGTAGCGCGTGCTGCTGATAAAGTGACACTGCTTTGAATTATACCGCTTAGTGACTTCAGTACATGCCTCATAGCTCCAGTCTCAAACTTAACCCCGTTCCTGCTGAAGAAGAGGAGGTCTGCTGGATGGAGAAAGAAGCTCTCGTGAAAGAGGAGGAGGAAGAGGAGGCTGTTACAATACAAAAACAAGTAGAGGGTGAGGCTGTTACAGTGAAAGAAGAAGAGAAAGACGAGGACGTTTCAGTGAATGAAGAGATGACTGTCACATCGAAAAATGATGAAGAAGAAGAGGGAACTGGATATCTGGGCCCGGTTTCCCAAGGGTATCTTAAGGCATCCAATGGTTTTAAAGATGAATGGGCCCTGATTAACACTAGTAAGTACTGTCTTAAAAACAGAAGCACAAACTCTGCTGTTGTTGAACTGATGTGTGGTGTTAAAGGGGAAATTTCCAATTGCTACATTCATATTTTGACTTTTAAATTATTTATTTATAGGCATTGATTCTTGAAGAATATAACACATGCCTCATGAGCTTAGTTCAACTGTTGTACCCCATCAGAGCCACAAATAAGCTTTTTTTACGCCAATGTTTAGAAACAATGTAAACCAACACTGTATAGCCTCAACATGGTTAAAACTATAATGCTGATATTATGGATGGTCAGTCCTTGCATCCATAGGTCTGTCTATGCATTTGAGAGTAGTTACATTTCTCAAGCCCCATCCATCATCTTATTACCAAAACAGTGGTGGAATTACAGCTTTGTTATTGGTTGAACTGCAGATTGGTTGGTTGATTGATTGTTGTGTGGCTTTTTTAAAGGGGCAACCTAGTTTTTAAACAAACAAAATGGCTGCCCAGAGTCCTGAGCTGTGTTAGAATACTCATACTAACCGTACTATTTGTGATGTTAATTGAGTATATAGTATGCTTATTGGTCATAGTATGATGTAGTTAGTATGCCAAAAGTTATTGGATGTCGTACTAAATTCGCCAAAATATGACGTATACACGCAGTACTTTAGGGCCCATAATTTCAATTTTTTTATTTTACCTTTATTTAACCAGGCAGGTCAGTTAAGAACAAATTCTTATTGTCAATGACGGCCTAGGAACAGTGGGTTAACTGCCTGTTCAGGGACAGAACGACAGATTTGTACCTTGTCAGCTCGGGGATTTGAACTTGCAACCTTCCGGTTACTAGCCGAACCCTCTAACCACTAGGCTACCCTGCCGCCCCATAATGCAATTCTTCAGGAAATGGGCGTGGCTACACAGCGTTTTCAGATTTGAAGAAAATTGAGGAAAATATGCAGCCAAAGTCCAATGAGAGCCGATACAAATTCATTGCTTTAACTGATTATGACAAATGTTAAGAAAATGTTGAGCAATGTAATAAAGTAATGACTTTTCAAATAAGTTACGTTACACATTATGTTAGCTACACTATCCTTACAAAACGCATAGCATATCTTTACAGCAGTATGTATCGGTATGTTAACTAGCTACCTAACGTTAGTTGGCTACTTATACATCAAACTTGTCAGTATAGTAACTATATTCTAACTAACTACCCAATGTTTATTGACTTGATTAGAGCGCAGAATAACTGATGAATTTAATAACGCTCAACACCCGTTGAATATGGCTGGTGTCAGTAAACATCTGCAAAAAAGCTCAAATTAAATTGTTGCCAGCAGCACAGTTAGTAACCAATGTTCTGGATAACATGGAAACAGCCTAACCAGCTCTGCTAGGGCAAGTAAAATGGTAAGAGTGAGGTTTTCTCTGATTTGTGTCTAGCAAGCTATCCAACATTAGCCAGTTAGCTTGGGTGCTTTACTGTCATTGTGAGGTCAGAACGCTTGGATCGACCCTACTCCTCAGCCATATAGTATTAGTTTACAAACAGTGGCGTTATACGAGCTTATGTTTTGGTTTCTGGTGGGGTAATACGGTTGAAATATTTGAGGCATTTATAAGTTCTATTCTTCAACAATCAATGGTTATTTAGTAAATGGCTCTTTCTATAACTGCCCGTGTAGATTTCCTGTAGGGGGCAATTTGTTACAGCTGTTGATAAGTCATTGTATAATATTCTGGCAATTCTTTTCATGCCATTACATTAAAGGCGAAAGATTGTATATGTATTTGTCACGCCCTGGTCGAAGTAGTTTGTGTTTATCTTCATGTTTGGTTCAGGCCAGGGTGTGGCATGGGGTTTTTGTATTGTGGTGTGTTTTGTCTTGGGGTTTTTGGTATGTATTGGGATTGTAGCTAGTGGGGTGATCTAGCAAAGTCTATGGCTGTCTGGAGTGGTTCTCAATCAGAGGCAGGTGTTTATTGTTGTCTCTGATTGGGAACCATATTTAGGCAGCCATATTCTTTGAGTTTTTCGTGGGTGATTGTTCCTGTCTCTGTGTAAGTGTTCACCAGATAGGCTGTATAGGTTTTCACGTTCCGTTTGTTGTTTTTGTATTGTTCATGTTTTTTCATCTATTAAAGATGTATCAAACTAACCACGCTGCATTTTGGTCCGACTCTCATTCGACGGAAGAAAGCCGTGACCGAATCACCCACCACACCAGGACCAAGCAGCGTGGTGACAGGCAGCGACAGCAGAAGCAGCGAAAGGAGGAACGGACATGGATGAATTGTTCGGAGAAGGACCTTGGGATCAGCCTGGAGAATATCGCCGCCCCAAAGAAGAACTGGAGGTGGCGAGAGCTGAGAGGCGCTGGTATGAGGAGAAGCAACAGCGGCAGCAGGAGCAACAATATCGGGACTACACTACTTGGGAGGAAATAGACAGGTGGGCGGTCGACCCAGAGAGAGTGCCGGAGCCCGCCTGGGATTCGCTGGAGCATTGCGAAGCAGGTTATCGGAGAATGGAGTTGGCGAAGCAAGCATGGAGGCGCGGACGGAAGACTGAGAGTCAGCCCCAAAAATGTCTTGGGGGACTCAGGGAGAGTGTGGCAGAGTCAGGGTTCAGACCTGAGCCAACTCCCCCTGTTTATCGTGAGGAGCCAAGGAGGAGACCAGAGCCGGTGTTGGAGGTGAGTGAAGCAGAGACTGTGAAGGAGTTAATGGGGAAAGTGGAGGAGAGAGTTATGAGGGAGTTGCTAGTTTGGTGCTTTAAATACGATATTCGCCCGACGGAGCGTGTCGGGATTTAATGGCACCTGGGTCAGCGCTCCATACTCGTCCTGAGGTGCGTGTTAGTCGGCTGGTGAAAATTGTGCCAGCCTCACGCACTAGGCCTCCTGTGTACCTACCTAGCCTTGCACGTCCTGTGCCAGTCATGCTCACAGGCTCTCCAGCCTTCACGGTCCGGTCCATCGGTCCAGTCCTCCGGTGGCAGCTCCCCGCACCAGGTTTCCTGTGCGTGTCCTCGGTCCAGTACCACCAGTGCCAGCACCACGCACCAGGCCTTCAGTGCACCTCGCCTGTTTAGCGCAGCCAGAGCCTTCCTCCTCTACAGCGCTGCCGGAGCCTCCCGCCTGTTCAGCGGAGCCAGAGCCTTCCTCCTCTACAGCGCTGCCGGAGTCTCCCGCCTGTTTAGCGCAGCCAGAGCCTTCCTCCTCTCCTGTGCTGCCGGAGTCTCCCGCCTGTTCAGAGCTGCCAGTCTGCATAGAGCAGCCAGAGCTGCCAGTCTGCATGGAGCTGCCAGTCTGCACGGAGCAGCCAGAGCTGCCAGTCTGCATGGAGCAGCCAGAGCTGCTAGTCTGCATGGAGCAGCCTGAGCTGTCAGTCTGCATGGAGCAGCCAGAGCTGCCAGTTTGCATGGAGCAGCCAGAGCTGCCAGTTTGCATGGAGCAGCCAGAGCTGCCAGTCTGCATAGAACTGCCAGTCTGCATAGAGCAGCCAGAGCTACCAGTCTGTATGGAGCTGCCAGTCTGCATAGAGCAGCCAGAGCTGCCAGTCTGCATAGAACTGCCAGTCTGCATAGAGCAGCCAGAGCTGCCAGTCTGCATGGAGCTGCCAGTCTGCATAGAGCAGCCAGAGCTGCCAGATCTGCCAGTCAGCCAGACTCTTCCAGATCTGCCAGTCATCCAGACTCTTCCAGTCTGCATGGAGTCAGCCAGAGCTATTCCAGATCTGCCAGTCATCCAGACTATTCCAGATCTGCCAGTCATCCAGACTCTTCCAGATCTGCCAGTCAGCCAGACTCTTCCAGATCTGCCAGTCAGCCAGACTCTTCCAGATCTGCCAGTCAGCCAGACTCTTCCAGATCTGCCAGTCAACCAGACTCTTCCAGATCTGCCAGTCAACCAGACTCTTCCAGATCTGCCAGTCAACCAGACTCTTCCAGATCTGCCAGTCAACCAGACTCTTCCAGATCCGCCAGTCAACCAGACTCTTCCAGATCCGCCAGCCAGCCAGGATTTGCCGGATCCAACTACCTGCCTGAGCTTCCACTCAGTGCTGAGCTTCCCCTCAGTGCTGAGCTTCCTCTCAGTGCTGAGCTTCCCCTCAGTCCCAAGCTTCTACCTCAGTCCCGAGCTTCTACCTCAGTCCCGAGCTGTCCCTCACTCCAGTGGGGTTCTTGGTGAGGGTTATTAGGCCAAGGTCGGCGGCGAGGGTCGCCAATCATAGGACGCGTTACAGGGGGACTAAGACTTGGTTGGAGTGGGGGTCCACGTCCCGAGCCGGAGCCGCCACCGTGGACAGACGCCCACCCGGACCCTCCCCTATGGGTTTAGGTGTGCGGCCGGGAGTCCGCACCTTGGGGGGGGCAGGGGGTTCTGTCACGCCTTGGTCTTAGTATTTTCTTTATTTATTTGGTCAGGCCAGGGTGTGACATGGGTTTATTTTGTGGTGTGTTTTTGTATTGGGGGTTTTAGTAGGTATTGGGATTGTGGCTGAGTAGGTTTGTCTAGGAAAGTCTATGGTTGCCTGAGGCGGTTCTTAATCAGAGGCAGGTGATTATCATTGTCTCTGATTGGGAACCATATTTAGGCAGCCATATTCTTTGAGTGTTTTGTGGGTGATTGTTCCGGTCTCTGTGTTAGTGTTCACCAGATAGGCTGTATAGGTTTTCACGTTCTGTTTGTTGTTTTTGTATTGTTTGTGTTTTTTGTCTATTAACCTGTTAATCCTACCCACTTTTTCGAATATTCTGTTAAAAATCGCGCAACATTTCAGCGTCCTGCTACTCATGCCAGGAATATAGTATATGCATATGATTAGTATGTGTGGATAGAAAACTCTCTGACGTTTCTAAAACTGGTTAAATCACGGCTGTGACTATAACAGAGCCTGTGTTTCATCGAAAAGCGCAAGAAAAACTGATCACTGAAAACTGGAAAAAGTATCAATGCGCCACTTGCATGTATTGTTTATGGGAAACCAAATTACATGGGGCTGAGATTGCAAGTCCTACAGCTTCCACACAATGTCGCCAGTCTTGTCAATTGCCTGGGCTTTGTTTCTTGGTCAAACGAGTAAGAGAGAGCCCATTCCTTCCGGTCTCCGACAGGATGTTTGGATGATAAATTTGACCATGAGTTCAAGACGTGGAGCTATTGAATACACATCGCCCCGTGATCAATTTGATAGATTATTAACGTTTACCAATACCTAAAGTTGGATTACGAAAGTATTTCGAAGTGTTTTGTGAAAGTTTATCGTCAACTTTTTTAATTTTAAAAAATGACGTTGCGTTTTAAAACAGTCTTTTTTCCTAGATCACACACTCTTCATAGATCGATATTTAGGGTATATATGGACCGATTTAATCGAAAAAAAGACCCAATAGTGATGTTTATGGGACATCTAGGAGTGCCAACAAAGAAGATCGTCAAAGGTAATGAATGTTTTATATTTTATTTCTGCGTTTTGTGTAGCGCCGGCTATGCTGATTATTTTGTTTACGTCCCCTTCAGGTATTTCGGGGTGTTGCATGCTATCAGATAATAGCTTCTCATGCTTTCGCCGAAAAGCATTTTAAAAATCTGACTTGTTGGCTGGATTCACAACGAGTGTAGCTTTAATTCAGTACCCTGCATGTGTTTTTTTTAATGAACGTTTGAGTTTTAACCTGTTAGGCCGCCCCATCCCGGATCCGGGATTGTGACTACAGCCTCAAGCTCATTACCATAACGCAACATTAGCGATTTCTGAAAATTGCAAAATAAATGAAATAAATATGCCTGTCCTCAAGCTTATCCTTTTCTTAACAATCCTGTCGTCTCAGATTTTCAAAATATGCTTTAAAACCAGAGAAAATCAATAATTTGTGTAAGAGTGGTGATAGCTAGCGTAGCATTTAGCGTTAGCATTTAGCACGCAACATTCACAAAAACCAGCAAAGGGATCAAATAAAATAATTTACCTTTGAAGAACTTCAGATGTTTCAATGAGGAGACTCTCAGTTACATAGCAGATGTCCAGTTTTTCCTGAAAGATGCTTGTGTAGGACACAACGTTCCGTTTTGTTACTATGCATTTGGCTACCGAAACTAACCGAAAATTCAGTCACCTAAACGTGAACTTTTTCCGAATTAACTCCATAATATCGACTGAAACATGGAAAACGTTGTTTGAATCAATCCTCAAGGTGTTTTGTCATATATCTCTTCATTGAAATGCCAGTCCTAGAAGCGTGCATTCTTCTCTGATTCGGATGGAAAAATACTGGGACCTGACTTTTGCGCACAATTTCCACGCAGACACCATGCGGGACACTTGGTAATTGTAGGCTCTTATGGCCAATCTTCCAATGATATGCCTACAAATACGTCACAATGCTGCAGACACCTGGGGAAACGATAGGAAGTGTCCGTTCATTCCTGTGGCATTCACAGCCATATAAGGAGATCATGGAAAACGTGCCTTCAGAAATCCTGTTGATTTCCTGGTCACTCAAACATCTTGGTTTTGCCTGTAGATATTGTTCTATGGCACTCACAGTGAAAATCTTTGCAGTTCTGGAAACGTCAGAGTGTCTTCTTTCCAAAACTATCAATTCCAAGCATAGTCGAGCATCTTTTCGTGACAAAATATCGCGCTAAAAACGGGCACGTCTTTTTATCCAAAAATGAAATACTGCCCCTAGAGTTCTAACAGGTTAACGAGTGCTATTAGCATTTAGCGTAGCGCATTTGCATTTCCAGATGGCTAGATGGGACGCATGTGTGTCGGGTCGACTTAAGAGGTTAAAGATGTATCGAACTAACCACGCTGCATTTTGGTCCGACTCTCATTCGACGGAAGAAAGCCGTTACAGATTGAGCAGAGATGTGGGTATTTGTAATATCTTTCATATCTATAACCTGCCCCTACAGCATGTTGTTCGGAGGAAGGTAAATTGCCCATGCAATACCCTTTTATCTCCTAATAGTAAATCTAGGTCTGACCCCGTTTGGTCAATAGGCTGTTGGTTGACTGGGATTTCTTAAGTCGAGCAGTCGCAAAAGTTTGTTTTCTTCATGGTGCACATGGACACCTGTTTGATTCGCGCCTGTCTCAGTTGACTAATCCATTGCCGAGGCCACAGGGATGGCACAGTCCATCACGCTAAGACGTGATACTGACATTGTATATGGTTAAATTATGTAATTACTGGTGCAACACTAATAAATCAAATATTATTTTATAACAAATGCACTTTCTCCTGCATTGGATACGGTCGCTGTCCGTGGTTCTGTAACAGTGCTTCGTAGAATTGCCGCCCTTTCCTATGTTGCTATGTGCATAATAGCAAAGTTAACCAGCATATTGGGATTGAGCAATGCTGTAGAGGCAGCAGCAGAGACGGGGAAACAGCCCTTGCCTTAGCCTAATTGTCTAATAAAATTGAGGAGAGAGGAAAACCCAACGAAATTAGGTCTATAATCAAAAGCCTAATTGTTAAATGTTCCTGGCTTTGTAAATCATCCATATATATGTATATATATATACAGTCAAAAGGGTTTTTCTTTATTTTTACTATTTTCTACATTGTAGAATAATAGTAAAGACATCAAAACTATGAAATAACACATATGGAATCATGTAGGTACCAAAAAGTGTTAAACAAATCAAAATGTATTTTACATTTGAGATTCTTCAAAGTAGCCCTTTGCCTTGATGACAGCTTTGCACACTCTTGGCATTCTCTCAACCAGCTTCATGAGGTAGTCACCTGGAATGCATTTAATAAATGAACATGTGTGCCTTGTTAAAAATTAAGTAAAGGAATTTCTTTCCTTCTTAATGCATTTGAGACAATCAGTTGTGTTGTGACAAGGTAGGGTTGATATACAGAAGATAGCCCTATTTGGCAAAAGACCAAGTCCATATTATGGCAAGAACAGCTCAAATAAGCAAAGATAAACAGCAGTCCGTCATTACTTTAAGACATGAAGTACAGTCAATCCGGAAAATGTAAAGAACTTTTCATCAAGTGCAAAAACCATCAAGTCCAAAAGATATCAAGCACTATGATGAAACTGGCTCTCATGAGGACCGCCACAGGAAAGGAATACAGAGTTAACTCAGCTGCAAAGGATAAGTTCATTAGAATTAACTGCACCTCACATTGCAGCCCAAATAAATGCTTCACAGAGTTCAAGTCACAGACACATCTCAACATCAACTGTTCAGAGGAGACTGCGTGAATCAGGCCTTCATGGTCAAATTGCTGCGAAGAAAGCACTACTAAAGGACACCAATAAGAAGAAGAGACTTGCTTGGGCCAAGAAACACGAGCAATGGACATTAAACTGGTGAAAATATGTCCAAATTCCAACAATGTCTTTGTGAGAGTAGGTGTGATAATGTGGGGGCGCTTTGTTGGTGACACTGTCTGTGATTTATTTAGAAATCAAGGCACACTTAGCTACCATAGTATTCTGCAGTGATACGCCATCCCATCTGGTTTGCGTCTCCAGGCTGTGTAAGGGCTATTTGACCAAGAAGGAGAGTGATGGAGGGCTGCATCAGATGACCTGACATCCACAATCACCCAACCTCAACCCAATTGAGATGTTTTGGGATGAATTGGACCGCAGAGTGAAGGAAAAACAACCAATAAGTTCTCAGCATATGTGGGAACTCCTTCAAGACTGTTGGAAAGGCATTCCAGGTGAAGCTGGTTGAGAGAATGCCAAGAGTGTGCAAAGCTGCCATCAAGGCAAAGGATGGCTACTTTGAAGAATCTCAAATATAAAATATATTTTGATTTGTTTAACACTTTTTGGTACCTACATGATTCCATATGTGTTATTTCATAGGCAAAATGTTGAATTAAGCAATTTCACAGACTGTTTTTAATATTTGCTTATGCTGTAAAAATGGCTTTATAATTTTTACTGGTATTGCAACTTTTTAGGGAGTGGGTTCCGCTGTCGGGATCAAATCAGCGGAAATTTCAAGAGCGCCACGTATAGTTTTTGATAAAACTCAAACTTTCATTAAAACACACATTCAAGGTACTGAATTAAAGCTACACTCGTTGTGAATCTATCCACCAAGTCAGATTTGTAAAATGCTTTTCGGCGAAAGCATGAGAAGCTATTATCTGATAGCATGCACCCCCAAAGTACTGCAACGTCACCTAAAACTACAGATTTTGCGGTAGCCGGCGCTACCCAAAACGCAGAAATAAAATATAAAACATTCATTATCTTTGATGAGCTTCTTTCTTGGCACTCATATATCCCATAAACATCACAATTGGGTCTTTTTCCCGATTTAAATCCGTCATTGTATAGCCAAAATGTAATTTTCTGAAGACCGGTCTGATCCAGGAATATTCCCTTTTACAAGACGCAACGTCACTTTTTAAAATGACAAAAGTTGCCTATAAACTTTTACAAAACACTTCAAACTACTTTTCTAAACCAACTTTAGGTATTAATAAACGTTAATAATCTATACAATTCATCACGGGGCGATCTGTATTCGATAGCAGCTAGTCTTGAAATCAGCGGCCATCTTTTCCATTTTAATAACATCGTGTTGAGAGACTGAAACAGGAAAGGGTAAAACGTCATACAAATTAAGGATTAAGTCTGCTCGAAATGCCAGCACTGGCGACATCGTGTGGAAGCTGTAGGCGTTTACAGAACAGATTCATGTATTTGCAGTCGCCTTAAACAATACATTGACTGGTCGGATTAATATATTTTTTGTGTTTTTGGAGAACAGTTTTTCGAGGGATTTTTACTCCTAAACACGTTGTGTTATAGCCACAGACACGATTCAACCAGTTTTAGAGACTTCGGAGTGTTGTCTATACACACATACTAATCATTTGCATATACTATATTCCTGGCATGAGTAGCATGACTTTGAAATGTTGCGCGATTTTTAACAAAAAGCTGCGAAAATGCGCATGATCCATAAGAGGTTTTAACATTTTCTTAACCTTTTGCGCGTAGGGGGCAGTATTTTAGTTTTTGGCTAAAAAACGTACCCATTTGAAACGGCCTATTTCACAGCCCCAGAAACTAGAATATGCATATAATTGTCAGATTATGATAGAAAACACTCTAAAGTTTCCAGAACTGTAAAGAAACTGTAGAAGAGAACTGTAAGGAAGAAACTAAATGGCTGAAATGCGTCTTCAGCATGGACAGCACAATAAACACTTGCTGTTATGTGGTGCCTTTTCGCTGCAGTATGGAGGAGGGCGAGACAACGTGCGCCTGTCACAGAGGCACTTGCTGTCATTTCTTTTAATACAGTGTCACCATCGGTCTCTTTCTGTAGTCATTTGTGTGTCTTAATTATTTTATCAAACAGTGTGCTTAAAGCATCAGACAAGCTCAGTGCCTATGTAGGTGATTGTATTCAAACACATAGGGTGTGTCTGATATGGAAAAATACATTTTAACATTAGAACAGGATGACTCTCGGTCGACAATTTTTTTTTGGGGGGGGGGGACAGCCCTACAATCAGTCTTACCCCTTGCTCTACTCAAAGGGCTGTATTGGAATGGCTTCATACAGTATCTACCTGTATATCATTGACTGATCTGATTCCACGCTCCAAGACTGCTTCCATCACGTGGACTGGGATTTGTTTTGTATTGCGTCAGACAACAACATTGATGAATATGCTGATTCGGTGAGCGAGTTCATTAGAACACGCGTTGAAGATGTCGTTCCCATAGCAACGATTAAAACATTCCCAAACCAGAAACCGTGGATTGATGGCAGCATGCGCGTGAAACTGAAAGCGGGAACCACTGCTTTTAATCAGGGCAAGGTGACCGGAAACATGACCGAATACAAACAGTGTAGCTATTCCCTCTGCAAGGCAATCAAACAAGCTAAGCGTCAGTATAGGGACAAAGTAGAATCGCAATTCAACGGCTCAGACACAAGAGGTATGTGGCAGGGTCTACAGTCAATCACAGATTACAAAAAGAAAACCAGCCCAGTCACGGACCAGGATGCCTTGCTCTCAGGCAGACTAAATAACTTTTTTGCCCTCTTTGAGGACAATACAGTGCCACTGACACGGCCCGCAACCAAAACATGCAGACTCTCCTTCACTGCAGCCGAGGTGAGTAAAACATTTAAACGTGTTAACCCTCGCAGGGTTGCATGCCCAGGCGGCATCCCCAGCCGCGCCCTCACAGCATGCGCAGACCAGCTGGCTGGTGTGTTTACGGACATATTCAATCAATCCCTTCCCAGTCTGCTGTTCCCACATGCTTCAAGAGGGCCACCATCGTTCCTGTTCCCAAGAAAGCTAAGGTAACTGAGCTAAACGACTACCGCCCCGCCCCGTAGCACTCACTTCCGTCATCATGAAGTGCTTTGAGAGACTAGTCAAGGACCATATCACCTCCACTTCCTGACGGGCCGCCCCCAGGTGGTGAAGGTAGGTAACAACATCTCCACCCCGCTGATCCTCAACACTGGGGCCCCACAAGGGTGCGTTCTGAGCCCTCTACTGTACTCCCTGTTCACCCACGACTGCGTGGCCACGCACGCCTCCAACTCAATCATCATGTTTGCGGACGACACAACAGTGGTAGGCTTGATTACCAACAACGACGAGACGGCCTACAGGGAGGAGGTGAGGGCCCTCGGAGTGTGGTGTCAGGAAAATTACCTCACACTCAACGTCAACAAAAACTAAGGAGATTATTGTGGACTTCAGGAAACAGCAGAGGGAACACCCCCCTATCCACATCGATGGAACAGTAGTGGAGAGGGTAGTAAGTTTTAAGTTCCTCGGCATACACATCACAGACAAACTGAATTGGTCCACCCACACAGACAGCATCGTGAAGAAGGCGCAGCAGCGCCTCTTCAACCTCAGGAGGCTGAAGAAATTCGGCTTGTCACCATAATTTGCAAATAAATTCATTAAAAATCCTACAATGTGATTTTCTGGATTTTTTCCCCCTCATTTTGTCTGTCATAGTTGAAGTGTACCTATGTTGAAAAATACAGGCCTCTATTATCTTTTTCAATGGGAGAACTTGCACAATTGGTGGCTGACTAATTACTTTTTTGCCCCACTGTACTTCCTGTAAACACAATCCTTGAGTGGAAATAAGACTGACTTTACTGGTATTCATTTTCCAACCCGAAACTAAGGAAAAGTCTTCAATACAGGAAACTGCTTTAGAAACCTTATTCCGGTCTCTTAAAAATATTACGGATTCGCCTGGCATTAATAGAAAAAACAGAAATGGACATTTACTATCACAGTGACTATATGAAGAATATTAAACTTGTATACGTTCACATGAATCAGGGTCTCACAAAAATAACATTTCGATTTAGAGCAATAAAGAAATGGAATAAATTAACTTAGCAAACTAGAAACCTTTCAATATACAAGTTTAAACATTATTTAAAAACAATTTAAATATAGTATATAGAAATGTTGTGGGACTATAGTAGATGAAGAATCAATATTTCTTTAGATTGAGTATTTATTGGGTCATTATGCTAGTGTATTATGTATGTTTGTAATAGTGTGTTATATGTGAAAGTGTGTTTGTATTGTTCCTTCTGTAGCTCAGTTGGTAGAGCATGGCGCTTGTAACGCCAGGGTAGTGGTTAAAACGATCCCGGGACCACCCATACGTAGAATGTATGCACACATGACTGTAAGTCGCTTTGGATAAAAGCGTGATAAATGGCATATATTATTTCATATATTATTATAAATTGTATTTTAATGTTAAGGACTCTTGGAAGATTAGTCCAAATGGGGACTAAAAGAGATCCTAATAAAATCAAAAATCTACTAGTTGCAAATAAAAACAGTCCTTTGCACCACGCAAGTGGTTGAGCTAAATTATATATATATATATATATATATATATATTTTTATACAATTACAAATAACATTGTACCATAAATTGATAAAAACGAATAGCCAACAAGCTAACATTAAGTGTCATTGCGAATTTCCCTGCCATAAAATAAATATATATATAAAAAAGGTTTGCCTCACACAAACAATGCTCTTTCCTCAAGAAATATAAGTTTTGATTCAAAAGGTAAAACAGGAAATTGACCAGATTTATAGAGAGGAAGTAGAGAAAAAGCTTAGGTTCCTGAAACAACGATATTATGAAGCAGGCTCAAAGGCAACCAAATTACTAGCATGGAGACTCAGGAAACAACAAGCACAGAATACCATTTTCAAAATAAAAGACCCCAAAACAAAAAAGATCACATGCAAATTAGATGAAATACAGAATACATTTGAATCATATTGCAAAAATCTGTACAAGCAACCAGAGAAGGCAGATGCACAGACAATAGAGCACTTTTTGAACTCACTCGATCTCCCCTAAATTGGGACAGAGCAAAATGATAGACTATCTTCAGAAATATCCACCAAAGAAATTAATAAAGCAATATCTCAGCAAAAAGCCAACAAGTCTCCAGGCACTGATGGCTTCCCTTCAGAATGGTTCAAGACCTTCAGAGAACAATTAGCACCTCTACTTAAGGCCTGTTTTAACTGGACTCTGAGGGAGGGAGGTCTCCCAACGTCATGGCGAGAGGCCATCATATCGGTAATCCCAAAAGAGGGTAAAGATAAGAAAGAATGCAGTTCATATAGACCTATCGCAATTCTTAACACAGATTATAAACTATATGCATCAATAATTGACAAAAGAATGGAGAACATAATCCCAGAATTGATTGACGGAGATCAAACTGGTTTCATACAAAATAGGCAGACACAGGACAATATAAGGAGAACGCTACATGTCATGGACCACATTACTCAGAATAAGACAAGTGCAATATTAATCAGCCTAGATGCAGAAAAAGCATTTGATTCAGTGGGATGGGATTACCTATTCCATGTTATGGAAAGATTTAGTTTCAACAAAGAAGTGATACAGTGCATCAAAACACTGTATTCATGTCCGACCGCCAGAATAAAGATAAATGGACATTTGACACGAACGATAAAATTAGAGCGAGGGGCAAGACAAGGCTGTAATCTATCACCCACGCTCTTCTCCTTGTACCTCGAACCATTAGCACAGGCAATAAGACAGGACCCAACCTTAGAGGGAATAACAATAAGAGGCAGTGAACATAAGATATGCATGTATGCTGATGACGTTCTGTTATTCCTTAAAGACCCAGGCTCAAGTGTACCTAGACTGATGGAAGTTTTACAAACATTTGGAACATATTCAGGGTATGTGCTTAACGTACACAAGACCCAAGCCCTAGTATATAATTATACCGCACACGAAGAGCTGAAGAGTAGGTATAACTTCACCTGGACCTCTTCATCCATTAAATATCTGGGAGTAAATTTACCAAAATGTCACATCAACAAGAAAATATATGATGACCTAGAAAGATGGAATTCACTTCCCTTAGATCTTAGTAGTAGAATTGAAACAATCAAAATGAACATCCTGCCGAGGTTACTGTATTTGTTCCAATCACTGCCCATAGAAATCCCACCAAAACAGTTGAGGGAATGGGATAAACGGATATCAAGGTTCATCTGGAGCAGTAAGAGACCAAGAACTAGATATACAACATTACAGTTACCAAAAAACTGTGGGGGTATGGCCTTACCAAACCTAAAAGATTATTATGTGTCAGCCCAATTGAGACCCCTGGTGTGTTGGTGCAATTCAGAATATGAATCCAAATGGAAAGACATCGAGACTACTCTGACAGAGATACCCATACAGTCAGTACTGGGAAATAAGGATATTTTAAAATAAATATACAATAGACAAAATCAGTGGATTAATTTCTCTCTGAAGACATGGTTTAGGGTAGTTAAGCAAAATAATTTAGACAGAGAGATCAAACTGCTGAGTTGGCCCACATACGACCCCAGCTTCATCCCTGCAACTCAGGACAGCAGGTTTAAACAATGGACGCAGAAAGGTATCACATCATTCAGTACAATTATAAGGAATGGGCACCTAGATAACTTCCAGGACCTAAGTAAAAAACATGGCTTGGATAAACAAGATTTTTACAGATACCTACAAGTACGACACTATTTCTTAAGGGAGATAAAAGTGACTGACCCTCGAGCACCTCCAAAATTATTCCAAGTATTCACTAACGCATACAACTTGGGGAGTAACAAAAAAACTATTTAAAATCTCTGCTTGGGTATTCAACCCTCAAAGAAACATTCTACAAACTATTTTTTAAAGAAATGGGAGGAGGAACTTAACATTGAAATAACTGATGACACATGGTTGAACATATAAGAGACTCAACAAAGCTCCCTCCACCAACTCAAGGTCATGGAGAGAATTCTGTTGGAAGAATGTTATACGTTTCTTCAAAACAGACTGGCTCACAACACCCTTGTTGGAGAATGCGGTCTATTGAGGGCAGACCACTCTCATATCTTTTGGACTTGCCCCGCAATCGAAACTTACTGGGGAGAAATAAGATCTAACATTGGAAAAATAATGGGATTTGACATAGAACAAACATTGATTTCTTTGTACATGGGTGACCTGATGACTTACACAATAGAGAAAAGTACCTCTTGAAGGTCCTACTGGCAGCCAGTAAAAAGCCTATCACGGGGAAATGGCTACAAAAAGACCCTCCCACAGTGACACAATGGATAAACATTGTCGAAGAAATTTGTAAGTCGCTCTGGATAAGAGCGTCTGCTAAATGACTTAAATGTAAATACACCACATGGAGCGTATGACCTTTGCTTTAAGAACTCAACAGGTCTAATTCAAAGATGTCAGTGTAACTAATATGATGTTCTGATGATGATGAAGGTATGAAGTGCACTGTAACTGCCAGATCTTTTTGTTGTTGTTGTTCTTTTATTTGGCTTTATTTGACCTTTCTTTGTGTTCCTACAATAAAAACTAAGTATAAAAAAAGAAGATTTAAAAAAGAAATCCAGGTATTTCCAAAGGGTTCACTTACTATTTCTTCCCACTGTATACTGCATCTTACCCCAGCTGTAGGTCCATTGTGTGGGTCATCGCTTTAAGTCTCCAACATCAACCAGCTCTGGTGGCATTGGGGACTTGGGATGCTTGCTCTCAAACCGCTGTTTGAATGTCTTCAGGTCAGGCATCTGCATCTGTAAGGGTCAGGCAAGGAATGGAGGATATTAGCAATCATTGGCTGAGACTGAACTTTCGGGTGACAAACAAACAAAGTAATAAGGTGCATCAAACTACGACACATCACACAGGCCAGTACAATGGACTGTACTGAGAGAAACCTAAAGGTAGGCACGTGAAACGTTCAGGTTGCTGCACTGACTATGGAGGCTCAAGTCTAGAGTGCCAGGCATTTGTTCAACTCTCTAAATGGTTAAATGACTCTGACGTTCAGGGGTGGTTGGAGAGACTGCTGGTGCTGGTGAGCTCCGGCCCCTATTTTAGGTCATCACACAAATATTCCCCCACCCATGTCCAGGGGTCTCAGTGTTATGTCCCTTGAAATATATGTACTTTTGGTAATACTTTGTGAGTAGGCAACAAATACAATCTTCTTAAATTGACATGTTGATTTTTTTTGCCATAGTAAATTGTATATTGCGCAAATGACCCTAATGCGGACAGTTTGTGTTACTTACTACCTTACACAAGCTTGCATTTTCACCCTTGTTACGTTCCCCAGTTTATGTGTTGTAGTTTATGTATTTGCATGTGTTGATTTCAGGAAATGGCTTCCTGAAATCCCTCAAGCAGCTGATTGGTCGAATCCATGGCTAATTGGAGAGCTGACCCCGCCCCCTCGTCAAGACACAGCTGTCTCCAGTTACACATTCATTCTGAAGCTATATAAAAGCCAGTGTTCTGTTCAGGAGATTTGCTGGGAGGTCATTGCAGAGAGATTTTGCTGGGAGTTCATTTTGCTGGGAGTCGTGATTCGTTTAGGTTAACTAACAAAAAAAGTGGTCTGGTCCCTTTTCCATGATGGAAGCCTCCCGAAATCATCATCATTCCAAAATATAGATATAATCCTTAAAGTACTCATCTAACCAACTTCTTCAGGGCCAGCCAGGCCCCCTGTCGCCCCCCACACGCCCTGAAACCCAATAAGAAGAAGCCCAAATACGACCTGCCCTTGCCCAGTATACATACAAGGTCAGGGGGCAACACTGTTTTTTTCGTCTTGTAGTTAAACTTGTTTTATACACAGTTTAAAGGGATAGTTCATCCCAATTACAAAATTGCTTAAGTTGCATTTACATTTAATTTCAAATCCAAAGTGTACATTAGTCTTTCCTGGTTCATAACATATTTTTTGTTCCCTTTCAGATCACAGCCATGTCAACAGTGGGCATCAGGCTTGTAAGAGACATGTGAGATATCTGTGAGATTCAGTGAACAAGGCTGGAAGGTGAGATTCTCTCTCTCAACTACTCATTGTACTGAATAGATAATAATGAGCTAATATTGTACCACCTTATTTGCTGTAACACAGTTAGTATTTTTAGGGAAGCAAGGCATTTGTGTAGGATGTGCTTTGTAGAGTATGTTCTTTGCATTCTTTATCATGTACAGTGCCTTGCGAAAGTATTCGGCCCCCTTGAACTTTGCGACCTTTTGCCACATTTCAGGCTTCAAACTGAAAACTGCTGTTCGCAAATGCTCACCATCCAACCTCACTGAGCTCGAGCTGTTTTGCAAGGAGGAATGGGAAACAATATCAGTCTCTCGATGTGCAAAACTGATAGAGACATACCCCAAGCGACTTACAGCTGTAATCGCAGCAAAAGGTGGCGCTACAAAGTATTGACTTAAGGGGGCTGAATAATTTTGCACGCCCAATTTTTCAGTTTTTGATTTGTTAAAAAAGTTAAATATTCAATAAATGTCGTTCCACTTCATGATTGTGTCCCACTTGTTGTTGATTCTTCACAAAAAAATACAGTTTTATATCTTTATGTTTGAAGCCTGAAATGTGGTAAAAGGTCGCAAAGTTCAAGGGGGCCGAATACTTTCGCAAGGCACTGTATGTAATGAATTTCCTCCTCTTCTTCCGAAGAGGAGAGGCGAAACGGATCAGAGGACCAATACGCGGCGTGGTAATTGTCCATGGTTCTTTTTAATGCGTTAAGGTACACATGAACAACTGACTACAAAAAAACAAGAAATGTGAAAACTCAAAACAGTCCTATCTGGTGCAAAGACAGAGATAGGAACAATCACCCACAAACACACAGTGAAACCCAGGCTACCTAAGTATGATTCTCAATCAGAGACAACTAATGACACCTGCCTCTGATTGAGAACCATACTAGGCCGAAACATAGAAATTCCCAAAACCTAGAAAAACAAACAGACTGCCCACCCAACTCACGCCCTGACCATACTAACTAAATACAAAACACAGGAAATAAAGGTCAGAACGTGACACTGTATTTCTCATTGAAAGAGTCTATTCTAGTCATTCATCTTGTCTTTTGATTTCTATGGTATTTCTCTCCGTTATGACTGGGTATTGGCTCCTACGGGTTACTCTGCCTTCTACTGTGATGGAGAATGCCTCTACCCTCTGTTCCTGCATAAACTCCACCACCCACACTATGATACAACTAATGGTCAGTATGCACTACTACACCCTCTCTCACATGAACACTAACAAATCAAATGTATTTGTCACATACACATGGTTAGCAGATGTTAATGCGAGTGTAGCGAAATGCTTGTGCTTCTAGTTCCGACAATGCAGTAATAACCAACGAGTAATCTAACCTAACAATTCCAAAACTACTACCTTATACACACAAGTGTAAAGGGATAAGAATGTGTACATAAATATATATGAATGAGTGATGGTACAGAACGGCATAGGCAAGATGTAGTAGATGGTATCGAGTACAGTATATACATATGAGATGAGTAATGTAGGGTATGTAAACAAAGTGGCATAGTTTAAAGTAGGGTATGTAAACAAAGTGGCATAGTTTAAAGTAGGGTATGTAAACAAAGTTAGTTAAAGTGGCTAGTGATCCATGTATTACATAAAGATGCAGTAGATGATATAGAGTACAGTATATACATATACATATGAGATGAACAATGTATGGTATGTCAACATATTAAGTAGCATTGTTTAAAGTGGCTAGTGATATATTTTCCATCAATTCCCATTATTAAAGTGGCTGGAGTTGAGTCAGTGTGTTGGCAGCAGCCACTCAATGTTAGTGGTGGCTGTTTAACAGTCTGATTTACTGATTTCAGTGGGAAAGATGGTAAATGGTTCAGACATTAATGGCAAATATAAAAAACGAAGATACCCAAGTTACCGGAGTCTACAATGGCAGACTGTTAATGTAGGGATAGTGAGAAGTAACATTCAAGACTGAAGCAATTATCCCCTCTAGTGGTATACTTCATACTGTACCGGGTTACTACACACACTGATAATACAAAACATTGAGGACACCTGCTCTTTCCATGACATAGACTGACCAAGTGAAAGCTATGATCCCTTATTGATGTCACTTGTTGAATCTACTTCAGTCAGAGTAGATGAAGGGGAGTTAAAGAAATATTTTAAAACCTTGAGAAAATTGAGACATGGATTGTGTGTCATTCAGAGGGTGATTCGGCAAGAGAAAATATTTAACTGCCTTTGAACGGGGTATGGTAGTAGGTGCTAGGCGCACCGGGTTAAGTGTGTCAAGCACTGCAACACTGCTGGTTTTTTCATGCTCAACCATTTCCCATGTGTATCAAGAATGGGCCACCATCCAGAGGACGTCCAGCCAACTTGACACAACATGGGCAGCATCCTTGTGGAACACTTAGGGAAGCTTGTAGAGTCCATGCCCAGACGAAATGAGACTGTTCTGAGGGAAAAAGGGTGTGCAACTCAATATTAAGATGTTCCTAATGTTTTGTGCACTCAGTGTATGTTGTCCTACATGTTTTTAAATAGTACAGTATCACAAATCACAGTACAAAACCATATAAAGTGTGGGCCTTTAGTATCTGTAAATCAACTAAACGTTGTTTTTTATTTCCATATGCAGATAATAAAGCATCATTGTTCATGTAATAATCTAATATTAGCATTATACCTCTAGGAAGAGGAAATGGTCATAAAACCAAATAGATGAAAAGACGGAAACAAAAATGTTTTTGTACTACAACTTATTTGATTTAAAAATGTCAAATTCAGTGCAAAGTAATGTAGTGCATTGGTGTCTAGATCCCTGTTGGGTGGCAAAGTGTCACAAGAATCCTGTGGGGAGAGAGAACAAGAGAATGCATTAAATTAATGGGTGTTAACTAATCAGGGTTCAACAAAGCACTTCAAGACCTCAATTCCTTCAAAAGAGAGAGAGAAGGAGAAAGGAGTATGGTCCCTGCAGTAGGACTACATGCTGGCCATGAGGTTCTCCAAGTGGTACTCCAGGAGGTTGGAGAGCTCAGTGACCAGAGACTCTGGGTTAAAGTACCAGGCCAGCTGCTGGCCAAACATGTCATCTAGCAGAGCCATCAGCCCGCCCTGAAGAGAACACCACACAACACATAGAAAATGGCTCTGAGTTACTAGCTTATCAAGAGGAGAGAGACAATTAGAAATACTCTCCCTAAAATGGCATTGGAACCTGGTTAACCATGAATAAGGAAGTAAACAGGAAGTACACTAAGAATATTGAAGTAACCTCTTGACTCTTACATTGAGCAGCAGCAGGTATCTGTCAGCCTCTGGCTCCATGTTGGCAGCAGTGGGCAGGAAGGAGTACAGGAGAGCGTACAGACGCTCCACGAACCCACCAGGGTGCTAAAGGAAACAAAGGAGGAGAGAAGAGAAGAGGAATTTAAGTGAAACTGCTAATAGAGAGAGATCAAAACATGTACCAGTGAGATGCTACTTACCACCATCAGGGACTTCTGAGCTGTCATCATCCCAAACAGCACCAGCTCAAAGAGGACATCTATCATGTTCACATGATGGATCTCGGACAAGAAAACACATTTGGAGAAAATAGGTATGATTTCATATAGATCAGCTACTGTGATGTATAAAAGACATGCATGTGGAAGAACTCAGTGAGACTTGAAAGAGTTAATGAACTCACCTTTGCTTAGCCAGCTCCCTCTCAATGTCATTCCGCTTGGAGGGGTCACCCAGGTAGTCCACAAAGTCGTTATAGGTACGGATGAATTTGGCCTGGTCCTATGACAAAGAAAATAGCATCTTAGTGAACAGAACACATTTCCCCTCAGGGATGCTCTAATTCCCTTGAAAGAGAATGAGTTAGTGAGTTACCATGTGGTTGGCCTGAACCAAAGCGCCCAGGAGGACCTTTCCCCCCACAAACAGATTGTTCCTGCTCAGGGTGGAACCAAGCAAGGTCTAGGAAAGAGTAAAGAGTTAGGGTGAGACATCTTCCTCTAGGAGACAGAACAAGAAGTCACAGAGAGAAAAAGAAAGTGGGTCCACTCACAGCGAAGGCCTGGTGCAGGGAGACGAGCCTCAGGGCGATGTCCTCCACTCTCTTGGTGGTAAGATAGAGGCTGTGAAAGGGAGGGAATGGAGCATGTCAACCATTAGAGTCAATGGGGGATAACAGCATTATGACCACTATCCTTCAGCATCTGACAAGCCCAGACTACACAGACATTTAGAGGAACTCACTTTAGCAGAGGAACCTCCCTCTCCTCAGGCAGCAGGTCCTCCTCCCAGCCCTACGACAACAAAACAAGCATTCAAAATCAGTGACCAATGACATAACAAAAAAATTGGTCAATGGAAGGATCTTAATCAATAGTCTGTGTGTCTAACGTCTGACCTCATACCAGTTGTGGCCCTCAGGCTCTGGGCCAGTGAACTGCTGAGTGGTGGGCGTAGAGAAGGAGGCAGCCTCCGACCACGCTGAAGAGGAGAGAAGCCCGTCCAGCCCCATGTGGAGAGTGGCGTACACCACTGAGACATCAGTCTGCTGCTCAAAACACACACAACACACCTGTTTACCACACACACGTTATTAGAAAACACACCAAATCTAATGCAAAAATGCCCAGTAATGTCTAGTCTATATACATAGGAAATTGTTTATTTACCTGGTAGCAGCTAAGCATCACGTCCATAGACGTCCCGTGGCAGAGGTGAGACGCATAGTGGGTCACCCTGCCAGCCACACGCTGACAGAGAGAGAATACATGTTAAGGCCAAATGGAATAAGTGAAGAAAAGACTCATCTAATACTATTTCAGTAGTATTTACGTCTTACCTGGATCCAAGTGATGGACTGCACTTTGGTGGCACAGTAGGGGATACCCTCTGGACTAAGCCTGGCTGTCTCCTTGGAGATGGCCCACACCTGTTGAGTCTCCAGGCCTCTCACCCGACTCACGTGGTGCATCCTCACCACCACCTGCTGTTGAGATAAACAACAAGACAACATCAACAAAACCACTTCAGCAATGGCTGTGACACATTTCCATCAAGATCAAATGACTGACAATGTAGATGAGGTAGTTACAAAGACACATACCTGGGATCCCCCACGCATGTAGGTGATGATGGGACTGATGAACTGGAAAGTTCTCCAAGCTTTAACCACCGGACCGGCATTGTTCTGCACATTACAATACATTCATGTTGTAAACATTGTCACCGTGATGTGACTGTGTGTGTGTGTGCGTGTGGGGGGGTGTCCATGTTTGTGTCCGTACTCTGAGGTGTGTTTGAATATGAATGAGCAGCAGTGTTGTGATGTGTCCCGTCCTTCCAGAGGGATCTTTCTTGGCCTCATCACATGTCTCAGTGGCTGGGTGTTTGGAGGGAGGGGGACACCACCACGGGACAGACCCCACAGCCATCGATGGAGATCGAACTTCAGACTCCCTCCAAAACCACTGAACCCCTCAACACACAAAGAGATTACGGTGCACACCCTTAGTGGAAGTCGGAACAGGATAACTCCCTCCAAACTCACAAAGACACAGAGGAGGAGGAACTATCCAACACCCAGTGAGAGAGAACAAGTCAGAAAGAGGAGGTGGAAGAGGCGTTAGATAGAGAGGAGGTTACCCCAGAGGCCATTCCTCCTGTTCATGTGAGCAAGAAAGAGCAGAATGCTTCTGATCAGCCAAATGGCAGGCAGAGGGAGAGGTGATAGTGATTCACACCCACAGAGAGAAAGACAACCCACACAACCTCTTGGATGAGATGAACCACACAGAGGTAGAGGCAGAAGGCTTTCAGGGGTAGCCAGTCAGCCTGCCTGCTATGATCCTCAAGTCAATTGTACTTAAATTCATGTTCATTTAAAGATCTTTATTCAATAATTGACAAGTCCCATGTATTTAATGATCATTTTTCACTGTCTTCAACCCTCAAGAACCAGGGTGAGTCTGGGTCACCCTTTTACTGGGCAAACACAACTTGCATATCATCATAGACTAGGCCGAAACGTTAAACTTTTAACCTTGCCTGAATAAAACAATGCATTTTTTACAGTGAGCAAGAGTTGCGCTATTTCCTTTTCTATGATTTCCCTTTACTGCCGACACGGAGCCCCGCCGATCCATCACGACTGGTCCGCCGACATAATCGTCCGAGGTGGTTTCAACAGGCTTTTTCGTTGCGACATCGCCAAAGATCCATCTGCTGGCCAAGGCCCGCGAGCTTTCTGAAACGCTGTGTCTCCAGCTCACCTAGCGTACTAGAGCACCTGTAGCATACTCCTGGGCTACAATTACCCGGGCCCACGACCGGTCTGTCGATGTCACCGCAAGAAGAGGAATAAACAGACTCACCCCATCGCGACGTCCCCAAAGGTTAGCTCTCTAGCCCCTCGCTATCTCCCTGCTTGCTAATTCGGCCTGCTAACGGTTAGCTTGTCTAGCCCGGGCCTACGAACTGTTAGCTTGTTAGCACAGGCCTGCTAACCATCTGGCTCACTGCGTTCTAAACACTCTGAACCCATTTACTTTCTATCTCTCTTTGATTTTTATTTTGTTTATACCTTCCGGAAACCTGCCTCACCCACTGTGATACGGAATCGCTATCACCTTTAATTTTTATTTTATTTTTATGACACACTCAAGAACCTCCAGACGCTAACCAGCTAACTAGCTACAAGCTATTTAGTCATTGTTAGTTTTTTTTTTTAAACCTGGATAACACTCGCCAGCCCAGCTTCCCTGCCCATCCACCGCTGCCCCCTGGACACTGATCTCTTGGCTACATAGCTGACGCACGCTGGACTGTCCATTAATCACGGTACTCCATTCTGCTTGTTTGTTTTATCTGTCGACCCAGTTGCCTAGTCAACGCCATTTTACCTGCTGTTTGTTGTGCTAGCTGATTAGCCTCGCCTACTGTTTTTAGCTAGCTTTCCCAATTCAACACCTGTGATTACTGTATGCCTCGCTGTATGTCTCTCCCAAATGTCAATATGCCTTGTATACTGTTGTTCAGGTTAGTTATCATTGTTTTAGTTCACAATGGAGCCCCTAGATCCACTCTGCATACCCCTGTTACCTCCTTTGTCCCACCCCCCACACATGCGGTGACCTCACCCATTACAACCAGCATGTCCAGAGATACAACCTCTCTCATCATCACCCAGTGCCTGGGCTTACCTCCGCTGTACCCGCACCCCACCATACCCCTGTCTGCGCATTATGCCCTGAATATATTCTACCATGCCCAGAAACCTGCTCCTCTTATCCTCTGCCCCCAACGCTCTAGGCGACCAGTTTTGATAGCCTTTAGCCGCACCTCATACTACTCCTTCTCTGTTCCGCGGGTGATGTGGAGGTAAACCCAGGCCCTGCATGTCCCCAGGTACCCTCATTTGTTGACTTCTGTGATCGAAAAAGTCTTGGTTTTATGCATGTCAACATCAGAAGCCTCCTCCCTAAGTTTGTTTTACTCACTGCTTTAGCACACTCTGCTAACCCTGATGTCCTTGCCGTGTCTGAATCCTGGCTCAGGAAGGCCACCAAAAATTCAGAGATTTCCATACCCAACTATAACATCTTCCGTCAAGATAGAACTGCCAAAGGGGGGCGGAGTCGCAGTCTACTGCAGAGATAGCCTGCAAAGTAATGTCATACTTTCCAGGTCCATACCCAAACAGTTTGAACTACTAATTTTGAAAATTACTCTCTCCAGAAACAAGTCTCTCACTGTTGCCGCCTGCTACCGACCCCGTCAGCTCCCAGCTGTGCCCTGGACACCATTTGTGAATTGATCGCCCCATCTAGCTTCAGAGTTTGTCCTGTTAGGTGACCTAAACTGGGATATGCTTAACACCCCGGCAGTCCTACAATCTAAGCTAGATGCCCTCAATCTCACGCAAATCATCAAGGAACCCACCAGGTACAACCCTAACTCTGTAAACAAGGGCACCCTCATAGACGCCATCCTGACCAACTGGCCCTCCAAATATACCTCCGCTGTCTTCAACCAGGATCTCAGCGATCACTGCCTCATCGCCTGTATCCGCCACGGAGCCGCAGTCAAACGACCACCCCTCATCACTGTCAAACGCTCCCTAAAACACTTCTGTGAGCAGGCCTTTCTAATCGACCTGGCCCGTGTATCCTGGAAGGACATTGACCTCATCCCGTCAGTTGAGGATGCCTGGTCATTCTTTAAAAGTAACTTCCTCACCATTTTGGATAAGCATGCTCCGTTCAAAAATGCAGAACCAAGAACAGATACAGCCCTTGGTTCACTCCAGACCTGACTGCCCTCGACCAGCACAAAAACATCCTGTGGCGGACTGCAATAGCATCGAATAGCCCCCCGATATGCAACTGTTCAGGGAAGTCAGGAACCAATACACGCAGTCAGTCAGGAAAGCTAAGGCCAGCTTCTTCAGGCAAAAGTTTGCATCCTGTAGCTCCAACTCCAAAAAGTTCTGGGACACTGTGAAGTCCATGGAGAACAAGAGCACCTCCTCCCAGCTGCCCACTGCACTGAGGCTAGGAAACACGGTCTCCACCGATAAATCCATGATTATCGAAAACTTCAATAAGCACTTCTCAACGGCTGGCCATGCCTTCCGCCTGGCTACTCCAACCTCGGCCAACAGCTCCGCCCCCCCGTAGTTCCTCACCCAAGCCTCTCCAGGTTCTCCTTTACCCAAATCCAGATAGCAGATGTTCTGAAAGAGCTGCAAAACCTGGACCCGTACAAATCAGCTGGGCTTGACAATCTGGACCCGCTATTTCTGAAACTATCTGCCGCCATTGTCGCAACCCCTATTACCAGCCTGTTCAACCTCTCTTCATATCGTCTGAGATCCCCAAGGATTGAAAGCTGCCGCAGTCATCCCCCTCTTCAAAGGAGGAGACACCCTGGACCCAAACTGCTATAGACCTATATCCATCCTGCCCTGCCTATCTAAGGTCTTCGAAAGCCAAGTCAACAAACAGGTCACTGACCATCTCGAATCCCACCGTACCTTCTCCGCTGTGCAATCTGGTTTCCGAGCCGGTCACGGGTGCACCTCAGCCACACTCAAGGTACTAAATGATATCATAACCGCCATCGATAAAAGACAGTACTGTGCAGCCGTCTTCATCGACCTCGCCAAGGCTTTCGACTCTGTCAATCACCAAATTCTTATCGGCAGACTCAACAGCCTCGGTTTTTCGGATGACTGCCTTGCCTGGTTCACCAATTACTTTGCAGACAGAGTTCAGTGTGTCAAATCAGAGGGCATGCTGTCCGGTCCTCTGGCAGTCTCTATGGGGTGCCACAGGGTTCAATTCTCGGGCCGACTCTTTTCTCTGTATATATCAATGATGTTGCTCTTGCTGCGGGCGATTCCCTGATCCACCTCTACGCAGACGACACCATTCTATATACTTTCGGCCCGTCATTGGACACTGTGCTATCAAACCTCCAAACGAGCTTCAATGCCATACAGCACTCCTTCCGTGGCCTCCAACTGCTCTTAAACGCGAGTAAAACCAAATGCATGCTTTTCAACCGATCGCTGCCTGCACCCGCATGCCCGACTAGCATCACCACCCTGGATGGTTCCAACCTTGAATATGTGGACATCTATAAGTACCTAGGTGTCTGGCTAGAATGCAAACTCTCCTTCCAGACTCACATCAAACATCTCCAATCAAAAATCAAATCCAGAGTCGGCTTTCTATTCCGCAACAAAGCCTCCTTCACTCACGCTGCCAAGCTTACCCTAGTAAAACTGACTATCCTACCGATCCTCGACTTCGGCGATGTCATCTACAAAATGGCTTCCAACACTCTACTCAGCAAACTGGATGCAGTCTATCACAGTGCCATCCGTTTTGTCACTAAAGCACCTTATACCACCCACCACTGCGACTTGTATGCTCTAGTCGGCTGGCCCTCACTACATATTCGTCGCCAGACCCACTGGCTCCAGGTCATTTACAAGTCCATGCTAGGTAAAGCTCCGCCTTATCTCAGTTCACTGGTCACGATGGCAACACCCATCCGTGCACGCGCTCCAGCAGGTGTATCTCACTGATCATCCCTAAAGCCAACACCTCATTTGGCCGCCTTTCGTTCCAGTACTCTGCTGCCTGTGACTGGAACGAATTGCAAAAATCGCTGAAGTTGGAGACTTTTATCTCCTCACCAACTTCAAACATCAGCTATCCGAGCAGCTAACCGATCGCTGCAGCTGTACATAGTCTATAGGTAAATAGCTCACCCTTTTTCACCTACCTCATTCCCATACTGTTTTTATACTGTTTTTATTTATTTACTTTTCTGCTCTTTTGCACACCAATATCTCTACCTGTACATGCCCATCTGATCATTTATCACTCCAGTGTTAATCTGCAAAATTGTATTATTCGCCTACCTTTTGCACACATTGTATATAGACTGCCCATTTTTTTCTACTGTGTTATTGACTTGCTAATTGTTTACTCCATGTGTAACTCTGTGTTGTCTGTTCACACTGCTATGCTTTATCTTGGCCAGGTCGCAGTGCAAATGAGAACTTGTTCTCAACTAGCCTACCTGGTTAAATAAAGGTGAAATAAAATAAAATAAAAATGATGATTAAAATTTTTGGTTGCACCTCAACTCAACGTTGTTTGAGCACCCTCCGTTTTTGTTGTTGTCAAATAATACATTTGTTTTTAAATGTACAAGTAAATTATTAAAAGCATTAAAATTGGGATGTTTCCCACTTATTTACACAACCTACTCCACACTTGCAAAGTGAAAGTTTATAGACATTTTCTGAAATTAAGTAGTAAACAGAAGAAAAGCAGAATTGAGTCCAATTATAATTTAATAATTTAATGGTCTATGGTTCCATCCCATTTCTGCAGGTGTGATGAATAATTAATATTGTTCCTCCTCTTCCTTGTGGCAGGCGCAGCAGCACACTGCCCTCCAAAGCCTGCAAAATAACCGCAGGACTGCCCCTTTCCTTGCTCTGCATGGAACATCCAGTGTCACATCCTTGGTGACGTGTGGGGTGACATCCGGGGTGACCACAGCAACATCCTCTGGAAAGGGAAAAAAGAGGAACAGAATGTAAACAAATGCAAACCGTAGCTTCTTAACACTGGTCAGTTGAAAGGTTCTACTAAGATGTCATGACAAACGGCACCTGTCAGAGTGCTCTCTAAGTGTTACTCACCTGCTTGGATGTCAGCTGGCAGAGTGGTGGAGACGGCCATCGTGAGAGTCCTTTCTTCAGGTCTGACGTCCACAACCTCCAAGAGGGAAGAGATGGGCTCTGCCTCTGTATTAGGGGTGATGTCCACAACATTCAGGTGGGAAGAAGCCGGGTCTGCCTCTGTATTAGGGGTGATGTCCACAACATTCAGGTGGGAAGAAGCCGGGTCTGCCTCTGTGTTAGAGTTGATGTCCACAACATTCAGGTGGGAAGAAGCCAGGTCTGCCTCTGTGTTACTGGTGATGTCTACATCCTCAAGGTGGGAAGAAGCCGGATCTGTGTTATGGGTGACAACAACAATCCTGATGAGCTCTTCTACTACAAGGCACCTAGGCACGTAGGTGTCTACGGAGACACCTGAAACCCCACCTCTTTAAGGAATACCTAGGATAGGATAAAGTAATCCTTCTCACCCCCCTTAAAAGATGTAGATGTACTATTGTAAAGTGGCTGTTCCACTGGATGTCATAAGGTGAATGCACCAATTTGTAAGTCGCTCTGGATAAGAGCGTCTGCTAAATGACTTAAATGTAATATGTAATGTAAATGTAAGATGTCATCAGAACAGGCATCTGTCAGAGTGCTCTCTATCATTGCTACTCACCTGCTTGGATGTCAGCTGGTAGTGTGGTGGAAACGGCCACCGCGAGGACAGGGGGGACTGGTAGGGTGGCTGCAGGGGGCTGGAAGCAGCTCTGCACCTCATCTGCCACAAAGGCACAAACAGAGCTCATATAAAAAGGGCTCTGCAGGTCATCGGTGGAGAAGGACTGACTGATTCTCCTGAGAATCGACCGCACAGAGTCAAAAGCAGCAGCCCGGGAGAAAGGGATGTGAGGGGAAGGGTCCTTTAACATGCAGGAGAGCTTCTCCACTACGGCCGCCACCATGCCCATGGCCATCCCGCTCATTAGGATTGGGTGCTCTGAATGTCCTTCCTCTGGCTGCAGCCACAGGGCCAGGAGGAGCCTGGGCACCACCTCCACCACCACCTGAGATGGGCTGAGCAGGGGGCTACGGGGCTCATTGGACTGCTCGCCCAGAATGCTCCTCACAGCTCTCTCCACGATGCTGTGGACCTTAGGATCGCTGAAATCAACAAAAAGGAGAAGACAAACGATGTGCAATGTACTCACATAGAACACTGTCTTAGTCTGTTTCTGCGTAGTTCCAGATGTGTAGATAAATGGATCAAGTCATATGCAGGGCAGTACATGGAACTCACATGTCAGCTGGCGAGGTGGGGTGCATGGAGCGGCGGAGCTTGCAGAAAGCCTCGTGCTCTAAGTCCATCATTTTTAAGCAAGTGTTTACTTCCCAGGCCTGCAGTATGAAACAGGAAGTCCCATTATTGTAATTTCACAACAGATCTATTCTGCTATGCTAACTCGTTGTTGAAAGGCTAGTAAAGAGCTCACTAACTTGTAGTATGTCTCTAACTCTCATTCTCTTACCAGCCGAGCGAAGTCGTTTCCCTCCTCCAGGGTTTCCTTCCACACCCTTGAAATAAAACACAGAGAAATTCAACTTTCCTGGCTTCTGATTTTTCTGTTGTTTATTTTACCCACACCTCCTGGAGTGCTGCTGGTGGCAGGGAATGGCAGTGAAGGTGAGTGCTGACGTGGTACTCACCTCTCCCTAAGGGATTTTTTGCCCTGAGACACCAGCCAGTTGCTCATGTGCTCTGTGGTGACATGGGGCGGGACCTGGCCTTGACTCTGGAGCAGCAGATAGTGGACCATGAACTTCTTCTGAAAGATGAGGTAAGGTGTGAGACCATGCCACGAAATACCATATAATGTGCTTTCAGAAGGGCCTCACGCAACATTTCACAACTGCTCATGCCTCACAATTTGCAAGTGATATTAAGAACTCTTATGACCGCCTTCTCTAAACTGTCTTGAAATACAACTCTCTTTCTGTTGTTTATGTTTTTGTGGGATGAATCTTACCTGTTTATTGTAATATGTTTCCTCCCAGCAGGCCTGCAGAGTCTGAAAATAAAGGCTGCTTCTACAGAATTCCTTTGAAGATAATGAAAATAATGATGTTCTGTTATGCACATTATGCACAGGCATTTACAGTATGCTAAAATGAATTTCTCCTAAGATTACCTTTGTTGGACCATAAGTGAACTCCGGAATGCACCAAACCCTATCCATGGTAAGATGGGGAAGAAATGCAGCGCTATAGATACACGGGATGCTCTAGAGATAACAGGAATGACTTAAAGTCGCGAATGATCAATGACTGTGGAGTCGTCCAATATGCTGCACTTTGAATTGAGTTGTAGGCGATGTTTGGCGCAAAATAGAATGTTTACATTCTATTGCCATGGAGAAATGGAATGTGTAGAACCTGTATAAATGGGTATGCTTCTGCGTCTTTATTTCGTGAACGATTAAACTCTTTGTTATGTCATAATGTGTATATGAGGATGTTGGAGCCTTTCCCGATTCATGACGTGATTATCCAGGTGCATGTTGCTTAGACCAACTAATCCAATCTTGGTTTACAAGTTAAATACATTATTTATATATGCCTATGTTGCGTGGTTCGTTCTGCGTTGTGTACTTTAAATTAGGACGCTGCCACAACTGGAGTTCTGCTAGTTGAATAATGTTTTATTTGCCCTGCACACGAAGAGACAACACACATTATGTTTAACCCTTGGCGCAGTCCTTGCTCTCGGGCACCTGCGCAAGCACACGGACACTCACTCAAACACTGTCCCAAGTACTCACAAGTTACAATAGATACCCCAGTTAGCGAGCTTTGTGAACCTTGATAACATAAATCTTTATATTATCCACATTGTAACAAACTTATGGTAGCATAACAGTACATTGTGTAACATTACCACGGTTTTATATTGAACAATTTCGGAGCCAAGGACAACATACCTTTCAAGCCGAAGGGCAGGCAAAAGAGAACAATAAGGGGGTATGGAACTACATTTAACCCGCGATGGGCCAAACCAAAATATACAAAACCTTTACAATCACATGTATGTACAATATTGATATGAAAAAGTGTTTGTACACTTTAGCTATACAGTTGTAATTAAATATGAAAAAATACACTGAATTATTAGTATTATTATCAAATTATTAACATCCCCTTGCAATTTGGTGCATAATATAGGGGAACAACATCACACTGCTACACCTATACAAATCTATCGACCACATCCATTTAAAGCAATGATTGTCAATTGAAAATGTGGTTGTTGTGTTATCCTGTTGTGCGCCTTGAATGGCAGTCCTCTTAAAGTACATTATTAAAATATTTCCAAGCTCTGAATTGACACAAGGAACACATTTGCAAAGATATTCGGTTAAAAATAAGAGTATGAATGACAATAAACGTATTACTACATAATAGTGTAGTAAACAATATCGCTCAGCGTGGGAACTTTTGAGGTTTGGAAAGTATCCGTTATAAGTCTCCATGACACGTATCACTTCGTTGTCTTGTTGGTAATAGTAAAAATGCATGACAGTCTGCATTGTAATGGTCTAACGGATGTTTTTCCATTTAGTTTCTCACATTAAACAGACATTTGAGAACGGAATTGCTTACAGTTGTACCTACGACCTCAACACCAAATCTACTCACACGCGCAAATACTCACATTCATACTGATACATACAGCTGTCCTTCTCTCTCCTTACCTTCGTTGGCCTCGATTTTTTTTAACATTTGTCAGAGAAAATTACAATTTTCGTGGTATTGCTTTGTGCACTGACTTTACTGAACTCTGGAGAAAACGAACATTGCCGCTGGGTGAGTACATCTGACAATGTGCTCTCCCGTCCATTAGACATTTTGTCTGCAGGAACTCGCTCTTTTTCACTCGGTCCACTCGTCCAAGTGCCGATGTATTTGTGGCCTGATGTGAACAGTACGAATTTGTGTCACTACCAAGGTCGAATGGTTTTAAATGACTGTTTTGTATTGTCTGGAAACTCACTTGTAGATTTCGCTTGCAGTAGGTCTCTTAAAAAAGAGAAGCCGTGCAAGGTTATTAAACCGAGGTGCCTAGTTATTCTTCTTTTGTTGATATCAGGTAACGTGCAACCTAACCCTGGCTCTGATATGCAATGTCTCCAAACCCTCTCTGATTTTAAATCAAGATCTGGTTTTGGTATTTTTCATTTAAATGTACGCAGTCAAAATTGAAGGGGTTAGGATTTGGGCTAAATCAACTGATGCTGATGTAATTGTGTTTTCTGAAACCTGGCTCAGCAAGTCTATTTTTGTGGTTACAATGTTTATCGCACTGATCGGGTTAAGAAAGGTGGAGGTGTGGCTATATTTGTAAAAACTAAATTCCCTGTAAGTGTGGCAAAGTCTGAAGCTATATGTACACAGTTGGAATTTCTTGCTTTGAATATTGAGGTTTCAAAAGGTCTCTCTATAACTCTCTATAACTGTTATAGACCCCCCTGTGTTCTTGGTGATGCATTTTCTTCTTTGACACACCTTATGTCTAAACTTCTTTACAGTGAAATGATCTTGATTGGTGATCTCAACTGGTGTTGGTTAAAGCCAGTGTCTGATGATTTAAAAATGTTTTGTAATTCTATGAATCCTACCCATTTGATTAACCCACCCACTCGCCCAAATCTTAAATGCCCAGATCAATCTACCCTGATTTATTTGATATTTACAAATGTTCCACATAATTATTCTGCAGTTGGTGTTTTTTGTAATGATTTAAGTGACCATTGTGCTGTTGTTGCTGTTAGAAATACTAAGGTTCCTAGAACAAACCCACGTTTTATTCATAAGAGAAATTTGAAGTGTTTTAATGAGCAGGCTTTCTTTCATGATTTGTTTTATTTTGACTAGAGCAGATTGAGTTTATCCCTGATGTGAAAACTGCCTGGAAATTCTTTCACGATGGTTTTTTCCAAATAGTAAACAAACATGCCCCATTCGGCAGGTTCAGGGTTAAAGGGCGGGTTAATCCATGGTTTTCTTCTGAGCTGTCGTGTATTATTCACAACCGTAATGTAGCCTGGGCTAAAGCAAGGAAATCATGTTCTGATGCTGATCGGCTTATTTTTAGGCAGTTACGAAACAAGTGTTATTTTCTTCTCAGGAAGGCCAAATCTGAATATTTTATGTCTGTTACCACTGATAACCTGAATGACCCTGTCACGTCCTGACCTTTGTTCCTTTTTTTATGTCTCTATTTTAGTTTGGTCAGAGCGTGAGTTGGGGAGGGCATTCTATGTTTTGTTCTGTGTGTTAGATTTCTATGTGTTTGGCCTGGTATGGTTCCCAATCAGAGGCAGCTGTCAATCGTTGTCTCTGATTGAGAACCATACTTAGGCAGCCTGTTTTCCCACTAGGGTTTGTGGGTAGTTGTTTTCTGTTGTGTGTATTGCACCTTGCAGAACTATTCGTTTGTCTTGTTGTTGTTTTTTGTTCAAGTATTCGTATTTATTAAAAGTATTATGAATACTTACCACGCTGTACCTTGGTCCTCTTCTCCTTCTCCCGACGACAATCGTTACAGACCCTAGAAGGTTTTGGAAGGCTATTAAGTCTATGTTTGGTAACAGTAATGTTAATGAATTACCGTCATGTGTTTTGAAGGACTCTGTTGCTGTATATGACAAAACTGAATTGTTTCAATGAGCACTTTGTATCATCTGGTAGGCTGTTTGATTCAGTGTTCTCTGTCTCTGTACAACCCTGTGTGGATGAACCAGTGAGAGGTGGTCAAGCTTTTTGCCATTCTCAGTGCAGGTGGTACATAACACCCTGAAATCCTTAGATCAGAGAAAGCCTGCAGGTCCTGATCTTTTGGATCCCTGCTTTTTAAATCTGGCAGCTGATTTCATAGCTGAACCACTTACATATCTGTTCCATCTGGCCCTGGAATGTAGTGAAATTCCAAAGATCTGGAAATAAGCATTTGTCCTACCACTTTTAAAAGGGAGAGATCCAACTCTTTTAAATAATTATAGGCCAATCTCAAAGCTGTCACCCCTGGTGAAAATACTTGAAACCCTTGTGAGTGAACAGCTAAAATAGTTTTTATTTACTAACTCAATTACAGCAGCCATGGTTTTAAATGATATCACTGAAGCACTTGACAAAAAACAGCACTGTCTCACTTTTTATTGATCTCTCTAAGGCGTTTGATACAGTTGATCATGCTATACTAAGGCAGGGATTGTCGAGAGTAGGTATTTTGGAGCATGCAGTTGCATGGTTTGCGAACTATCTGTCTGATAGAACTCAGTACACTCAATTTGATGGGCTTATGTCTGTTAAATTGTCTGTCTTTAATGGTGTGCCCCAAGGATCTGTACTTGGTCCTCTCTTATTCACTATATATATAAATTATTTAGAAAATAATGTCCACAATGCACAACTTCATTTTTATGCTGATCATACTGTTATTTACTGTTGTGCCTCGTCTCTTACAAAAGCTTCCCAGAACTTGCCAACTGCTTTTTATACTGTTCAACATACCTTGTGTCAATTGAAGCTTATCCTCAATACTGACCAAACTAAACTGATGGTGTTTTCTAATGCAAGAAATAGACCTTTCACCTATTACTACCTGTCAGGGCAAGGAGATTGAGGTTGTAACCTCATATAACTATCTTGTAATTTTAATTGATGACGGCTTCTCTTTTAAATTGCATATTCAACAATTTACAAAATAATTGAAGCTGAAATTGGGATTTTATTTTAGGAATAAGGCCTGTTTTTCTTTTGAAGCCAGAAGGAGGCTAGTACCAGCTACATTTATGCCTTTACTAGACTATGGGGATATTTTATATATGAATGCTTCCGCTCAGTGTTTGAGATCAATTGACACCCTTTACCATGGTACTTTGAGATTTATTTTAAACTGCAAAACCCTTATGCACCACTGCACTTTGTATAACAGGGTTGGCTGGCCTTCTCTAGTCACTTGTAGGCTCAGTCACTGGTATACTTTTATTTACATAGCCATTTTGGGTTTACTAACTTTTTATTTGGGCATTTATTTGTTCAGAAATGTGGTGGGTACACTCTTCGTTCGCTGGACATTATCCTGCTAACTGTTCCAAATGTCCAAACTGAATTTTGTAAAAGGGCTTTTATGTACTCTGCGCCATCGTCTTGGAACGCCTTACAAAATACGTTTAAACTGGAAGAACTTGTCCCAATTGGTATTTTTAAATCACTGATGAATGATCTTGAGACTGATTCCCTGACTTGTCAATGTTTTTAATTTGCTGTTTTTGATTTTGTTATACTCTTGTGAATTCTATGGTTTTTACTAGATTACTTGTAGTTTTTCAGGTTGTATGTCTGTAATTTTTGTAATGACTTGGTGCTTGGCCAGGACGCTCTTGAAAAATAGATTTTAAATCTCAATGAGCCCTTCCTGGTTAAATAAAGGTTAAATAAAATAAATATTGCACAGACACACTAAAGCTGTACAGTGTAGTTTGATAAGTCTGTTTCAATTATTTGCAGATGTATTCCCTATTATTTACAAATTGAAAGATGTAACATTTGAAATGAATGTGGCAGAACAGTTTAGCATAGAGTTCCTGTGGGTGTCTTCTCCTTCAGTCTTTTTGCCTCCTAGACCTCGTTTCTCATTACATGGAATTTCCCCAGTTCCAACTTCACATGAGATGGCCAATGTCTACTGTCATGTGATGCTGAAAGACAGATATCGCTGCTGTCCATGGTCCTGAAATATACAATCTTGGCTATTTGCATATGTACGACCGTCCAAACTTGACCCCACACACATTGATAATAATCTCTCACACTTTTGAACATTGCACAACCTGCAACAAGACACCAAAAGAGCATTTTATTCCAAGTGTGTTTGTGTTTGAATTAAGACCCGAAGAATGAAATCAATGTGTGAATGTTGATTGGACAATGTATATGTGCTTTGCAGAAGCAACATTTTTTTGCATTCCCTGTAGCGTGTATTTTACTGGAGTATGATCAGATTGCTTTGTTTATACCAGAATTAAGATTTGGTCTGAGAAACTATGCAGATTATAGCATGATAGCTATGTTTTTAAACAAGGCAATGTATAAATGACCCCCTTGAGTCGCTCATTTATCACTTTCTTGCAGATATACAGTGCCTTCAGAAAGTGTTCATACCCCTTAACTTTTTCCTCATTTTGTTTTCTTTCAGCCTGAATTCCAAATGGATTAAATTATAGTTTTTTTTATCATCTCACCCAGCTGCAGACAATAACCCATAATGACAAAGTGAAATCATGTTTTTCATTTTTTTTCTCAAATGTATTGAAAATGAAATACAGAAATATCTCATTTACATAAGTATTCACAATACATGTTAGAATCACCTTTGGCAGCGATTAAAGCTGTGAGTCTTTCTGGGTAAGTCTCCAAGAGCTTTGCACCCCTGGATTGTACCATATCAAACGCTCCTAAAACACTTCTGTGAGCAGGCCTTTCTAATCGACCTGGCCCGTGTATCCTGGAAGGACATTGACCTCATCCCGTCAGTTGAGGATGCCTGGTCATTCTTTAAAAGTAACTTCCTCACCATTTTAGATAAGCATGCTCCGTTCAAAAATGCAGAACCAAGAACAGATACAGCCCTTGGTTCACTCCAGACCTGACTGCCCTCGACCAGCACAAAAACATCCTGTGGCGGACTGCAATAGCATCGAATAGCCCCCGTGATATGCAACTGTTCAGGGAAGTCAGGAACCAATACACGCAGTCAGTCAGGAAAGCTAAGGCCAGCTTCTTCAGGCAGAAGTTTGCATCCTGTAGCTCCAACTCCAAAAAGTTCTGGGACACTGTGAAGTCCATGGAGAACAAGAGCACCTCCTCCCAGCTGCCCACTGCACTGAGGCTAGGAAACACGGTCTCCACCGATAAATCCATGATTATCGAAAACTTCAATAAGCACTTCTCAACGGCTGGCCATGCCTTCCGCCTGGCTACTCCAACCTCGGCCAACAGCTCCGCCCCCCGTAGTTCCTCACCCAAGCCTCTCCATGTTCTCCTTTACCCAAATCCAGATAGCAGATGTTCTGAAAGAGCTGCAAAACCTGGACCCGTACAAATCAGCTGGGCTTGACAATCTGGACCCGCTATTTCTGAAACTATCTGCCGCCATTGTCGCAACCCCTATTACCAGCCTGTTCAACCTCTCTTTCATATCGTCTGAGATCCCCAAGGATTGGAAAGCTGCCGCAGTCATCCCCTCTTCAAAGGGGGAGACACCCTGGACCCAAACTGCTATAGACCTATATCCATCCTGCCCTGCCTATCTAAGGTCTTCGAAAGCCAAGTCAACAAACAGGTCACTGACCATCTCGAATCCCACCGTACCTTCTCCGCTGTGCAATCTGGTTTCCGAGCCGGTCACGGGTGCACCTCAGCCACACTCAAGGTACTAAATGATATCATAACCGCCATCGATAAAAGACAGTACTGTGCAGCCGTCTTCATCGACCTTGCCAAAGCTTTCGACTCTGTCAATCACCAAATTCTTATCGGCAGACTCAACAGCCTCGGTTTTTCGGATGACTGCCTTGCCTGGTTCACCAATTACTTTGCAGACAGAGTTCAGTGTGTCAAATCAGAGGGCATGCTGTCCGGTCCTCTGGCAGTCTCTATGGGGGTGCCACAGGGTTCAATTCTCGGGCCGACTCTTTTCTCTGTATATATCAATGATGTTGCTCTTGCTGCGGGCGATTCCCTGATCCACCTCTACGCAGACGACACCATTCTATATACTTTCGGCCCGTCATTGGACACTGTGCTATCAAACCTCCAAACGAGCTTCAATGCCATACAGCACTCCTTCCGTGGCCTCCAACTGCTCTTAAACGCGAGTAAAACCAAATGCATGCTTTTCAACCGATCGCTGCCTGCACCCGCATGCCCGACTAGCATCACCACCCTGGATGGTTCCAACCTTGAATATGTGGACATCTATAAGTACCTAGGTGTCTGGCTAGACTGCAAACTCTCCTTCCAGACTCACATCAAACATCTCAATCAAAAATCAAATCCAGAGTCGGCTTTCTATTCCGCAACAAAGCCTCCTTCACTCACGCTGCCAAGCTTACCCTAGTAAAACTGACTATCCTACCGATCCTCGACTTCGGCGATGTCATCTACAAAATGGCTTCCAACACTCTACTCAGCAAACTGGATGCAGTCTATCACAGTGCCATCCGTTTTGTCACTAAAGCACCTTATACCACCCACCACTGCGACTTGTATGCTCTAGTCGGCTGGCCCTCACTACATATTCGTCGCCAGACCCACTGGCTCCAGGTCATCTACAAGTCCATGCTAGGTAAAGCTCCGCCTTATCTCAGTTCACTGGTCACGATGGCAACACCCATCCGTAGCACGCGCTCCAGCAGGTGTATCTCACTGATCATCCCTAAAGCCAACACCTCATTTGGCGCCTTTCGTTCCCAGTACTCTGCTGCCTGTGACTGGAACGAATTGCAAAATCGCTGAAGTTGGAGACTTTTATCTCCTCACCAACTTCAAACATCAGCTATCCGAGCAGCTAACCGATCGCTGCAGCTGTACATAGTCTATAGGTAAATAGCTCACCCTTTTTCACCTACCTCATTCCCATACTGTTTTTATACTGTTTTTATTTATTTACTTTTCTGCTCTTTTGCACACCAATATCTCTACCTGTACATGCCCATCTGATCATTTATCACTCCAGTGTTAATCTGCAAAATTGTATTATTCGCCTACCTCCTCATGCCTTTTGCACACATTGTATATAGACTGCCCATTTTTTTCTACTGTGTTATTGACTTGCTAATTGTTTACTCCATGTGTAACTCTGTGTTGTCTGTTCACACTGCTATGCTTTATCTTGGCCAGGTCGCAGTTGCAAATGAGAACTTGTTCTCAACTAGCCTACCTGGTTAAATAAAGGTGAAATAAAAATAAAATAAATAAATAAAAATTTGTAATATCACAATATTTACAGTACCTGTCAAAAGTCTGGACAGACCCACTCATTTAAGAGTTTTTCTTTATTTATTTTTTTACATTTTTTTACATTTTAGAATAATAGTGAAGACATCAAAACTATGAAATAGCACAATTGTAATCATGTAGTAAGCAAAAAGTGTTAAACAAATCAAAATATATTTTATATTTGAGAATCTTCGAAGTAGCCATCCTTTTCCTTGACCACTTTGCACACTCTTGGCATTCTCTCAAACATTTTCATGAGGTAGTCACCTGGAATACCTGGAAACAACCAATAGATTGTTTTGTGACAAGGTAGGCATGGTGTACAGAAGATAGCCCTATTTGGTAAAAGACCAAGTCCATATTATGCCAAGAACAGCTCAAATAAGCAAAGAGAAACAAGTCCATCGTTACTTAAGACATGAATGTCAGTCAAAATGGAAATATTCAAGATCTTTGAAAGTTTCTTCTAGTGAAGTCGCAAAAACCATGAAGCGCTATGATGAAACTGGCTCTCATGAGGAAGACCCAGAGTTACCTTTGCTGCAGAGGATAAGTTCAGTAGATTTAACTGCACCTCAGATTGGAGCCCAAATAAATGCTTCCCAGAGTTCAAGAAACACACACATGTCAACATGCACTGTTCATAGGAGACTGCGTGAAAGTAAAATGGAAAATACATGGAAAGGATGGAAAGGAACATGGAAGAACCTCAAAGAACATTGCATTTTCAAGATCATGTAACATCAAACATAACATCAAAATGCATCTTATATTCCTGCCCTGACAGAAAAACCACATGATTCCAACTTACATTTTATGAACACAACGTGATCACATTTTCACAAGTGTAGTTTAATGTAATCACATGTTGCTTTACATGTTATCACATTATCTTCACATAAGATTACATTAAAACATGTTTTTGGAACACTTCCCGTGTTCACGTGTGAAATTCATGTGTGAAATTCATGTGTTTTTGCTTAAACGCCCTGCAGTTCCACACTCAAGGTTCTTAATAATGCTTTAAAATGCACGTGTATGATTGTGCATGTGTAATGGGTTGAAAACAAAGTCACTAAGAACAGACACCCATTTATACCCCCAAATTGTTTATGTATTTGTCTTAATGAATCTAAATGGTATTTTTTACATACTTTAGCGTCAGCAGTCCATCAGGCCAATAGATGGCGGTGTTGCACTGTTGTAGCAGGAGAAACATTAAGTTCAGGCCAAGCGCTCACCATTCTGCAGAATAAGGACCAGAACTTTACAGAGGTAAACTGTGTCAGTTCTTTTACTATTACAGGTATGTAACAGCACTTCAAACGTTCAAATATGTACACACTATGTAATAACATGCTATTTAACAACTTTGTCCATATATTATCACGTTAGGAAAGGTTTTGTTTTGGCTTTGTGTCGAACTGAGTGAGAGAAGAAGGTGATTTACATTGAGTGAGAGTATATGTTAGCTTGATGCTAGCTGAGGTAAAAACACAAAACATTTACGAGTCACAGAGACTATGTTTACTGAGTAGTTTACTTGTACTGGATTTTGTTAGGGATTTCTGAGTTGGTTTTCACGTTATTGGTTGTTTTGTGTAAAATTGTGCTCACTAGCTGGTAAAGTGGCCGAGCACGCTCAGTCTGGTGGACTTTTAGTGCATACAGTGAGAGAGAGACGATTTTCTGGAGGTGTCACTATCTTAAAGCTGAATGTAATGTTGTCACTTTTCTATAGAGGTAGCGGTATATAGAGAAACATTCAGTTATTTATGGTTTCATATATAGGTGTTTCTATTGTATGAATGTGAAATACATTGTGGTTTTCATGTGAAACCGTACACTAAGACAGGGTTATTTGTGGAACATTTTTTAATTCTGCTTTCGGTAAAGTGCATTTATGTTGTGTAATTTAAAGTGTGCCCTTGTTTGATGTGAATATTTTCAAAGTACTAACAAGAAAATAGACAATTGAACAAGAGAAAAAAAACGTTCTTCAGAATAAAGAAAGCGGCAGAACTTTGCAGATGTAAACTTGTGTCCATTCTTTTTACAGGCCACCTCAGCTACACATGTACTCTGTCTGCACACGCATCCACGCATGCACATACACACGGACAAACACATACTAATGTTCTCTCTCTTGTGTTTGTCAGCAGTTCATCGTGGCCCTGTTGTTCGCCTCCTTCACCAAAGCTCTGTCAGGGTCCTACATCACTCAGAGAGACACTTTTTCCCTGTCCAGCTCTCTCATCGGACTCATAGACGGCAGCTTTGAGATGGATATCAACAATAACATTGAGTTGCTTAAGAATTCATGTAGTAAAAACCAGATACAGACTACAGTATGATCCATTTTTTTGTGGTTCAATCAGAGTCTGCTCTCAATACTGTCCAGTGTTATTGTTGTTCCTATTAATTGATTGACTGGCGTTTGTCTATGACTCTACTGTCAAACCCCTAACATTGTTTTATTTGATGCTGTGTTGTTGCAGCCTCGTTTCCAAACTGATATGCCATTTTTAGTTTAAAAAATAACAGTGTTTATAATTTGCTATTCCTGACTACTGCAGTGTTGTGGTTTCTTGCAGGTAACCTGCTGTTCTTGGCTGTGGTCAGCCATTTTGGGGCGAAGCTGCACCGGCCCAGGTTCAATGCTGTGGGCTGTTTCCTCATGGCTGTAGGATCCTTCCTCACACGCCTGCCACACTTCTTCATGGGACGGTAAAACAACTGAAATACTGGTTAAACTTGTACTTGTAGATATACTCCAATGCGGAGGATAGTTTCACTTGAGAAATAAAGAAATGTATCCAGTTGTTGATTAATCTCAGTTACCTTCGAACTAAAGTCTTGCGTAATTGGTCAGCTGCTTGATTATGCTTTGGGGCCATACATGTTAAGAGAAGGGATTAAGAGATGCTATAACTGTGACGTGGTAAGGTTGGACCCAGGTGCAGAGAAGAGACCAGAAGATGAAGCAGTGGTTCCAACCACTGTCTCCACTGCTCAAGGGCCCACTTAACTGCCAAAAGCTCCCAGTTTCCTACATCGTAGTTGCCTTCCGCTGGCGAGACCCGCTTGGAGAGAAAGGTGCATGGGTGCAGTTTCTTGTCCTCCTCGTTCCGCTGTGAAAGTACCGCACCAGCTCCGGTGTCCGAGGCGTCCACCTCTACCACAAAGGGGCGAGTAGGATCAGGATGAACGAGGATGGGTCCGGAGGTGAAACGTCCCTTGAGCTCTATCAATGCCCTGAGTCTCGGGATTCCTGCAAAAACCTGCTTACGTGAGGTGGGACAGGGCTGTATGTGTTCCAGAGGTTTTTTGGAGAAGATCAGGATGTCGTCGAGGTGAACAAAGACGAACCGGTTCAACATATCCCTAAGAGTGTCATTGATCAATGCCTGAAAGACGGCCGGTGAGTTCGATATTCCAAAGGTCATGACTAAATACTCAGTGACCACTAGGGGTGTTAAAGGACATTTTCCTCTCATCTCCCTGATTCTCTCCAGATTTTAAGCATTGCGGAGGTCCAGTTTGGTGAAGAATTGGTCTCCTAGGGCCAACTCCAAGGCGGCGGACATCGGGTAGGGGGTAACGATTCTTGATCCTAATCCTTTTCAGCCCTCTGTAATTGATGCAAGGACTGAAGTTTGGGTCAGGGACAGAGAGACAAGGGATACGATTAGACATGCAGCCCAATTATGATATTTTTTCCACTAATTGGTCTTTTGACCAATCACATTAGATATTTTCGTATCAGCTCTTTTTCAGAGCATATCTGATTGGTCAAAATACCAATTACTAAAATAAATGACTGAATTGGGCTGCCTGTCTCAACGAATCCATAGAAACCTGGACATGTTCCAACTGAAATGTTCCATCCTGTCAGTACTGATGTTGAATGCAATTAAATAAACTTGTTTCGTTCTCTCCCATCCCCTGTAGGTTTGTTGAACATGAGTGGAAATGAAACTCCAGCACACTGGTAGCACTAAAGACGTGTGAGTATAACTTTTCCTGGTGAGTTGAACCTGCCTGTGGGTGTGGTGGGGATATTCCTGGGAGGTCTACTGATGAAGAGGTATAAGCTTGGCATTGTGTCTGGAGCCCAGCTGTCTTTCGTCACCTCCTTCATGGCCAACCTCCTCCTCCCTCTGCAGTCTGGCACTAAGTGTGACAACGTTCAGGTGGCTGGTCTGACCGTGTCCTACAATGGGTAAATATGACATCTGATTGGTTGGTTGGTGGGTGGGTTGATTAAAACAAAAGTTTTGTTCAGTGGAATATGACGGAGAGTTAGCCCAAAACACACATGGGCTTGTGCCGGGGTTCCCTCTTGTGTGAATATTCAGTATGGTTGTTACTGAGCCAGGATTCCTGGCTGTTTTGTCACTTTTGTCAGCAACAATTATTTAAACATCATTATTACCAGCCATTTTCTCTGTCCCCCAGGTCCCCTGGTGTACGATGGCAGCCTGTTGTCAGAGACTGCTCCTGCTTGGCTGGGGAGTGGGACCCTGTGTGTTCAGACAATTGCATCACCTACACCTCCCTCTGCCTCGCAGGCTGCTCCAGCTTTACAGGTTATGGCAAGAACGGTACCAATACTATTAATGTACTGAGTGTACAACACATTCACAGTGATGCTGGCCCATGTTGACTCCAATGCTTCCCACAGTTGTGTCAAGTTGGCTGTATGTCTTTTGAGTGGTGGACCATTCTTGATACACACGGGAAACTGTTGAGCGTAAACAACCCAGCAGTGTTGCAGTTCTTGACACAAACTGGTACCCCTGGCACCTACTACCCCTTTGAAAGGCATGTAAATATTTTGTCTTGCCCATTCTCCCTCTGAATGACACACATACACAATCCACGTCTCAATTGTCTCAAGCCTTACAATATTTTTTTTACCTGTCTCCTCCTCTTTATCTATACTGATTTAAGTGGATCCATAAGGGATTATAGCGTTAACCTGGATTCACCTGGTCAGCATATGTCATGGAAAGAGCAGGTGTTCTTAACTCAGTGTAACTCATTGGCACTGAAATAAGTTATTTTCAACCATTAACTGGGGCCTTGTTACACACAGGAAGCGGCGCAGGTCCTAATCCAGGCACTTGTCATCTCCCGTCTGGATTACTGCAACTCGCTGTTGGCTGGGCTCCCTGCCTGTGCCATTAAACCCCTACAACTCATCCAGAACGCCGCAGCCCGTCTGGTGTTCAACCTTCCCAAGTTCTCTCACGTCACCCCGCTCCTCCGCTCTCTCCACTGGCTTCCAGTTGAAGCTCGCATCCGCTACAAGACCATGGTGCTTGCCTACGGAGCTGTGAGGGGAACGGCACCTCAGTACCTCCAGGCTCTGATCAGGCCCTACACTCCAAACAAGGGCACTGCGTTCATCCACCTCTGGCCTGCTCGCCTCCCTACCACTGAGGAAGTACAGTTCCCGCTCAGCCCAGTCAAAACTGTTCAATGGTGGAACAAACTCCCTCACGACGCCAGGACAGCGGAGTCAATCACCACCTTCCGGAGACACCTGAAACCCCACCTCTTTAAGGAATACCTAGGATAGGATAAAGTAATCCTTCTCACCCCCCTTAAAAGATTTAGATGCACTATTGTAAAGTGGCTGTTCCACTGGATGTCATAAGGTGAATGCACCAATTTGTAAGTCGCTCTGGATAAGAGCGTCTGCTAAATGACTTAAATGTAAATGTAAATGTTGTTGAAGCCTTATCTAGGTAAGTAATTGCTGATTGACAATAAAGTATTATTTTGATGTATGGAAAAAATATGGTATGCAATTCCTATGTAGAGAAGGATCTCTCTGGTAGTCAATATGACTTCAACTTTTACAGGGCACTCTTGTAAAATGGATGTTTAATCTCAGTGTGACTCCCTGTTTAAATGAAAGTTTAAAAAACAAAAAAACAACATCAACACAAACACAGGATATGGGGTACACATGGTATCACATCATTACATACCAGGCCCTACTGCACCTGCATTCCAGCGCCATTCCAGCGTCTGGAATTGACTCAACATGTTTGAGAAGGGGGATCAATACATGTGGGGGAAGAATGTATGATTCTGATATGTATAGGTAAGTTCATTGTGTGTGTGTGTGTGTGTGGGGGGGGGGGTGTCCATGTTTGTGTCTGTACTCTGAGGTATGTTTGAATATGAATGAGCAGCAGTGTTGTGATGTGTCCTATCCCGTCCTTGTTGATTGATCTTCCTTGGCCTCATCACATGTCTCAGTTGCTCCTCCTTAGGAGGGAGGGGGACACCACTACGGGACAGACCCCACACATCGCTAGAGATCGAACTTCAGACTATCTCCAAAACCACTGAACCCCTTAACACACCGAAAAAGTTTATGATGCACACCCTTAGAGGGAGCCGGAACAGGATAACTCCCTCCAAACTCACAAAGACATAGAGGAGGAGGAACTATCCAACACCCAGGGAGAGAGAACGAGTGACCTCAGTCGAACACAGTCAGAAAGAGGAGGTGGAAGAGGCGTTAGATAGAGGAGGAGGTTACCCCAGAGGCCATTCCTCCTGTTCATGTGAGCAAGAAAGAGCAGAAGGCATCTGATCAGCCCAATGGCAGGCAGAGGGAGAGGTCATAGTGATTCACACTCACAGAGAGAAAGACAACCCACAAAACCTCTTGGTTGAGATGAACCACACAGAGGTAGAGGCAGAGGGCCTTCAGGGCTAGCCAGTCAGCCTGCCTGCTATGATCCTCAAGTCAATTGCATTTAAATTCATGTTCATTTAAAGATCTTTATTCAATAATTGAAAAGTCCCATTTACTTAATAATCATTTTTCACTGTCTTCAACCCTCAAGAACCAGGGTGAGTCTGGGTCACCCTTTTACTGGGCAAACACAACTTGCATATCATCATAGACTAGGCCAAAACGTTAATCTTTTAACCTTGCTTGAATAAAACAATGCATTTTTTATAGTGAGTTGAGTTGGGCTTTTTCCTTGTCTATGATGATTCAAATTTTTGTTGCAGCTGGTTGAGCGTCCTCTGTTTTTTTTGTTGTGAAATAATACATATTTGTTTTTAAGTCTACAAAGTAAATTATTCAAAGCATAAAAATTGGGATGTTTCCCACTTATTTACACAACCTACTCCACACTTGCAAAGTGAAAGTTTATATAAAAGTTCTGAAATTAAGTAGTAAACAGAAGAAAAGCAGAATTGAGTTAAATTAAAATGCGAATAATTTAATGGTCTATGGTTCAATCCCTTTTCTGCAGGTGTGATGAATAATTAATAGTGTTCCTCCTCTTCCTTGTGGCAGGCGCAGCAGCACACTGCCCTCCAAAGCCTGCAAAATAATCACCGGACTGCCCCTTTCCTAGCTCTGCATGGAACATCCAGTGTTACGTCCTTGGTGACGTGTGGGGTGACATCCGGGGTGACCACAACAACATCCTCTGGAAAGGGAAAAAAGAGGAACAGAATGTAAACAAATGCAAACCGTAGCTTCTTAACACTGGTCAGTTGAAAGGTTCTACTAAGATGTCATGACAAACGGTACCTGTCAGAGTGCTCTCTAAGTGTTACTCACCTGCTTGGATGTCAGCTGGCAGAGTGGCGAAGACGGCCATAGAGATTTACACAATAAAGAGTAGCAGAGGTCACTGGTGATTGTCATGTATACTCCCTCTGGCCTCTAGGTCACCAGACTGCTGATTATTACGCACACCTGTCACCATCATCCCACGCACCAGCGCTTATTGACACTCACCTTGACACTATCACCTACTTGATTACCTGCCCTATTTATGTCACTCCCTTTGGTTCCTTCCCCAGGCGTTAATGTTTCTGTATCTGTTTCATGTCGGTGTGCTGTTAGTGTTTCATGTTTTGTTCATGGTCGTTTATTTATGAAATGTATTCACTCCCTGAACTTGCCGCGTACCTTGTTACAGTGATACAATAGAATCAGAACATAATGTTATGACTCAATTTGTGTACTTGTGTTCCCCAAACCACAATGAAATCTAATGTTATTTAGACAACATGTGTTTACAACTGGAAATGAGAGACAGGTGGAGTTTGAGATGTATTGCTCACACCTTTCCAATCCTTTCAAAACTGCACAAGTGCCCAGGTGGCAGGGGAAATAGACATGGGTCCTGTCCAGAAACAACCCCTAGCTCCTTCTGCCTAGACACTTTGATGGAGTACATACATGTATAGTTGTAAGCAATATCTGTTAAATCCACTTCATAGTAGATGAGTTAAGCCTTGAGACAATTGGAACACATACTGTGTATGTGTGCCATTCAGAGGGTGAATGGCCAAGACAAAAGATTCAAGTGCCTTTGAATGTAAGTGAACTTCGGGCCTGGCTGTTGTGTACGAAACAGTAATGTCCGGGGTGTAGGTCAGCCGGGGTATAAGTAAGAGCTGTGAACGCTACGAGCGACCTCGAGAGATAAACCCCACTGACACACCCGTGAGGACCTTAACAACGGAAGCAGGAGCCCGGTTAAAACATATAGAAAGGGAAGAGTATAAAGCATAATTATACGATGCGCCAAAAAAGCATTTTCTAGATATGTATAGAACCCAAATACCGCCCGCAACTGTGTTGAAAGATCAAGTGTTGATGTCTAATGGACAACTATGGGGTTATATGTTTGATTAGCTGGCCTGTAGAGTGACTCTATACCGTAGCCGAAGGAGAAGAATATAAAGACAAGACTTTAGGAGTGGACTACAGGCTTGAAGACTGGCATGTGTTTCGAACTGAGAGTTATCACAAAGTGGTATAGCTTGTTCACGGGCTATGAGACCCGTTGGGAAGGTACCCCTGACTCCTCAGGAAGAATATTTCATAGGGTGAAAATACAAAGAAAGAATGGACTTCCATGTGGGTGCGTGGAGTTCGATATCAGCAACGAAAATCTGCAACGGTAACATCCGTGATGGTGGACTGACTGGGGATTTTAGGTTGAGTATGCTTATTCCTTTTAAAAGTTGGGATATAATGGAATTGAAAATGTTAGTTAGTGGATGCTCTTTTTGTACAGAGCCAACAACGGCAGAGTATTGTTAACTTTTTATGGCTGCAGGGGCAGTATTGAATAGCTTGGATGAAAAGGTGCCCATTGTAAATGGCCAGCTCCTCAGTCTCAGTTGCTAATATATGCATATTATTATTAGTATTGGACAGAAAACACTCTGAAGTTTCTAAAACTGTTTGAATTATGTCTGTGAGTATAACAGAACTCATATAGCAGGCAAAAACCTGAGAAATTCCACTTCCTGTTTTTTTCTTTTTGATTTTCAACCAAGCTCTCATTGAAATTGCAGTGAGATATGGATGAGTTTTCACTTCCTACGCCTTCCACTAGATGTCAACAGTCAGTAGAACTTTGTCTGATGACTCTAATGTGAAGGGGGGTCGAATGAGACAAGAAATAGTCACAATTTCCACGAGTTGACCATGCATTCACCATGCGCGTTCACATGGGAAGGACTTGCGTTCCACCGGTCATCTGAAGTCATTCTAATTCTCCGGTTGCAACGTTATTCAAGATATATGTAAACAACATTCTAAAGATTGATTCAGTACATCGTTTGACATGTTTCTACCTTCTGTTACGGAACTTTTGGACATTTCGTCACGTTATAGTGGACACGCTTTGTGACTTTGGAATTGTTTACCAAACGCACTAACCAAAGTCGCTAATTGGACATAAATAACATTTTCGAACAAATCAAGCATTTATTGTGGACCTGGGATTCCTAGGACTGCAATCTGATGAAGTTCATCGAAGGTAAGGAAACATTTATCATGTATTTTCTGGTTTCTGTTGACTAATACATGGCGGCTAATTTGGCTACTGTTCTGTCTCAGATTATTGCATGGGTTGCTTTTTCCGCAAGCTTTTTTAAAAATCTGACACAGCGGTTGCATTAAGGCGAGGTATGTCTATAATTCCATGTGTATAACTTGTATAATCATCTACATTTATGATGAGTATTTCTGTTGAAACGATGTGGCTATGCAAAATCACTTGATGTTTTTGGAACTAATGAATCTAATATGCCAATGTAAACTCAGATTTTTTTTATATAAATATGAACTTTATCAAACAAAACATGCATGTATTGTGGAACATGAAGTCCTATGAGTGTCATCTGATGAAGATAATTCAAGGTTAGTGATTCATTTTATCTTTATTTCTGCTTTTTGTGAAGGCTATATTTAGCTGGAAAATGGCTAGGCTTATTGTGGTTTGGTGGAGACCTAACATAATCATTTGTAGTGCTTTTGCTGAAAAGCATATTTGAAATCGGACACGTTGGTGGGATTAACAACGAGAATAGCTTTAAAATGGTATGAGACACATGTATGTTTTAGGAATTGTAATTATGAGATTTCTGTGGTTTGAATTTGGCGCCCTCTATTTTCACTTGTAGTTATCATATCGATCCCGTTAGCGGCATTGCAGCCATAACACGTTTAAACTAAGGAGGTGCATGATATATATGAATCCTAAGGATTATGATTCAAAGGAGTCCCCAGAAGGGTCATCCTCAGAAGGGTCATCCCCTGAAAAAACTAAGTTGGTGGCTGTTACATTAACCACACCCCAATACCAAAGGAATGGTTCAACAATAAAAGGGGGTGACCATAAAGCCTCTGGTTCTTCATTTCAGCATATACCATGGATATTCATATACCATATCAGGACTCCGATACGTCATGGGGACCAGAGTCCCTAAGGACTCTATGCCTCACAGCCCTCTTTTCTACTCCCCCCAGGCAAGCCCCCCGACACCCCCTACATGTACACAGCCTGGGGATGTGTACATGTACTATTTCTGTGGACACCATCAAGGCCTCTGTAGCCTCAATTTTAGATGTGGTGATTGGAGAATATATAAGAGAAAAATGCCCCGGTTGTGAGATCAGTCACTCCAGCCAACGACATTCGTGTTTATATGACCCACCCCGGTACTACTTCTTCAACCACTTTGAGGAGCTGGTGAAAACACTGTGGTCCTGCCGCTTTATACCATCAATGGTCAGAACCCTGGAGTCTATGGGTCTATTCCCAGGGTTTACGGTGTAACCGAGGCATTCCTACATGAACTGAAGGAGGTGATCTACATCCATGAGAAACTCAAAGATATCAGACACGCATTGGTGGACGACAACAAATACAAGGAAGCTTTGGTGGCTGATGTGGTGACTTTCTGGCTCAATAAACCCCAAGAGAACGAGTAACAATATATATTTTTTATTTAGACATAAAGCAATGGGGTAACTATATGCATACGATATTAGAGAGAATACATATTTTTTTTCTTTTGAGAGAATTTACAAATTGTAACGATTGTCGTCGGGAGAAGGAGAAGAGGACCAAAATGCAGTGTGGTACGTATTCATAATAATTTTAATAAAGATGAATACTGAACAAAAACAACAAACCGACAAATGAACAGTTCTGTAAGGTGCAACAAAAACACTAATCAGAAAATAACTACCCACAACCCATAGTGGGAGAACAGGCTGCCTAAGTATGGTTCTCAATCAGAGACAACGATAGCCAGCTGCTCCCCTCCCCCAAAGGTGCGGACTCCGGCCGCAAAACCTAAACCTATAGGGGAGGGTCTGGGTGGGCATCTGTCCGCGGTGGCGGTGGCGGCTCTGGCACGGGACGTGGACCCTACTCCACTTAGGTGGCGCCTTCGGAGCGGCAACCCTCGCCGCTGACCTCGGACCGGGGACCCTTGCAGCGGGCCCCGAATAGACGGGAGACTCCGGCAGCGCCGGACGGGCGGGAGACTCCGGCAGCTCCTGACTGACGGGCGGCTCCGGCTGCTCCTGACTGACGTTCGGCTCCGGCAGCTCCTGACTGGAGGGAGACACTGGAAGCGCCAGACAGGCGGGAGAACCTGGAGGGAGGAGACGGAGAGACAGCCTGGTGCGTGGGGCTGCCACAGGACCCACAAGGCTGGGGAGACCTACAGGAGGCCTGGTGAGTGGAGGAGGCACCGGATGGACCGGGCTGTGGGGGAGCACTGAAGCTCTGGTGCGCAGCCTTGGCACCACTCCTCCAGGCTGGATGACCACTTTAGCCCTGACCCTCCAGAGTCCCAAGAAATAGAAAACATAGAAATAGAAAAATAGAAAAATAAATAAAAAACATAGAACACAAAACATATAATGCCCACTCCGACTCACAACCTGACCAAACTAAAATAGAGACATAAAAATGACCCAAATGTTATGCAGCAAATTATTGAAAATAAAGTGAACAATGTATCGCTTTACACAACCCACAATACAGGGATTAATGCAGAGAGTGTGCTAAAAATGAAACAAGTCATGAATCATGTAAGACATACGGGGAGACTCTATACTGGTCACAACAGGTATCCCGTCTTGTGGATGATTCTGAAGAACTAGAAAAATCCTTGTCTAAGATTTTAGTTTATTTGTTTGAAACATCATTTAATTGTAACATGTATCATATTTGTTGTTTTTATACTTATATAACAGATGTATGTGTCTTTACAAATTCAGCGATATAAGCCTGTAAATGTAAACCAAGTTTAAAAGGTTTTGCATGCATGGGTCATTGAGAAAACGGCTACTAATAACCTGCTACGTATCCTGAATTGTATGGATACGTGATACTTAAAAAATGTTTGCAAAAATAAAATGCAAAATGAAAATAAATGTTCTCGTTATTTGAAAGGGGCTCATTAATGTTATTGTACATCAGAGAGGCAAGAATGATGGCGGAGCAGATGTTAAAAAACATTTATTATACCCCCTCTAACCCAGGGTCTTATGAGGGGAAGGAGAGGTTCCGGAGAGCTATAGCCGAAGAAACAGGTAGCAGGTTAGGCGCTGCTCAAGTGAATGAATGGCTAGCATCAACCTGTGTGAAAACAATTTCCACAAAATAGTTTGTTCTACTCATCCCTTGTCCCAGTTTCAGGCGGATCTATGTGACATGCAGGCCCTTGCAGATAAAAATTATGGAAATCAATACATGCTAACGGTTATAGATAGTTTATCTAAAATAGCATTTGTAAGGGTCTTAAAAAATAAGAGTGGGGAAGAGGTGACCCCTGGCCTTTGACTCTATCTTGAAGGAAGGAGGAGCACCCGAGAAAGTGCATACGGACGGCGGTAAAGAATTAAAGTAAAGAATACTTTTCAGAAACTCATGAAGAAGCACAATATCATACATTTTGCTACAGGTTCGGATTTGAAAGCTTCAGTTCTTGAACTTTGAAGGATGTGGAAATACTTTACGGCTCACAACACCCATAGATATGTGGATATAGTTCAAGATTTAGTAAAGGGTTGTAACTACAGCTACCATAAGAGTATACGGATGAAGCCCTCTGAGGTCTCCTCTGAAAACTCTTTTCAAGTCTTTAAAAATGTGTATGGTTTGTTCCCCCTACGCCGTAAGAAAATAATATATTTTAAATTCATAGTGGGGGACCTGGTACGTATATCCAAGTTGAGGGGTGTTTTCGAATAAAATATGAGCAAGGTTACAGCGATGAGCTGTTCACAGTTACCACGTGTACCCCCTGTCTACACATTAAAAGATTATGATTTGGAGCTTATAGAAGGGTTCCTTTTATGAGAAGGAACTCCAGAAGGTACAGTTGGGTAAAGATAAAGTCTTTCACGTGGAGTAGATTCTGGATCAAATGAGACAAAAGGGAAGAAAATAGGTGTTGGTCCGTTGGAAAAACTGGCCACAAAAGTTCAACGGTTGGGTATTACAGGACGATGTGGTGGAGAAAGTGGGGGTTAACTTAAACCCTCATGCATGATTAAAAACACCATCATTCGAGTGTACACAGGAGTGCATCATGGAGCACAATGTATTTTACCTGACTCTCTCCAGTAATGCATCTGCACATATATACTGTATATAATTTGTTTTTATAAACATAATACAAATAAATTAAAATGGTTATGGTACACAACCACAATCTCGATCCTAATCGCTATGTCTCATATTATGTTGATCAAGTGGGTAATGGATTACCCGGTTATCATGGAAACCCTACCATGTATGGTGCGGGGATAAGAGGTATATTTTGTAACCTCTTTAGAATGGTTTTTACCGTTTATGAAGAGAGGCCTCAGCATAGCCAAACCACATTTAAAATCAGCGGCCAAAAATATTGTGAGGTGGTGGCCTCGACAGGCTTCATCAGATCCCGAGCATCAAGAAGGCTTGGGTCTTATGTTGTTGTCTCGAAGACTAAAAAAGAGACCTCCGGGTATAAGGCGTAGGCCGGCCCTTAAAAAGCGGAGGTTAATCGTTAACCTCACTAGGGTACGTGGGACGGTAGCATCCCACCTGGCCAACATCCAGTGAAATTGCAGAGCGCCAAATTCAAAAACAGAAATACTAATTAAAAAAATTCATAAAAACACACAAGTGTTATACATCGGTTTAAAGATGAACTTCTTGTTAATCCAACCACAGTGTCAGGATTCAAAAAGGCTTGATGGGGAAAGCATACCATGCGATTATCTGAGAACAGCACCCAGCAGACAAATCATTACAAACAGTAACCAGCCAAGTAGAGGATTTACACAAGTCAGAAATAGCAATAAAATTAATCACCTACCTTTGGTGATCTTCATATGGTTGCACTCACAAGACTCCCATTTACTCAAATGTTTGTTTTGTTCGATAAAGATGTTTAGATCAAAAAACCTCTGTTTGTTTCGTGCGTCTTGTTCATTTAATCCACAGGCTGAAACGCAGTCACAACAGGCAGACGGAAAATCAAAATAGTATCCGTAAAGTTAGTAGAAACATGTAAAACGGTGTTTATAATCAATCCTCTGGTTGTTTTTAGCCTAAATAATCTATAATATTTCAACCGGACAATAACGTTGTCAATATAAAAGGTAAACAAGAAAGGCGCACTCTTGGTCGTGCACATTAAAAAGCTCTGGGACTTTTCACTATCCACTCATTCATTGAGGTCTTACTCTCTAATTTTTCAGAATACAAGCCTGAAACAATTTCTAAAGACTGTTGACATCTAGTGGAAGCCATAGGAAGTGCAATTTGAGTCCTAAATCAATGGATACTGTAATGGAATTCAATAGAAAAAATACAAACAAACAAAAGCATCCCACTTCCTGGATGGATTTTTCTCAGGTTTTTGCCTACCAAATCAGTTATGTTATCCTCACAGACATTTTAACAGTTTTGGAAACTTTAGAGTGTTTTCCATCCAAATCTACCAATTATATGCATATCCTAGCTTCTGGGCCTGAGTAGCAGGCAATTTACTTTGGGCACGCTTTTCATCCAGAAGTGAAAATAGTTCTCGCCACCATAGTGAAGTTAAGAGAAACTCAATAAGTCGAAGACGGTGTAAAGCGAGGAGGTCTGGACCAAAAACTGCAAAAAGAATACTCAGACGTATTTTCTAAAAGAACAAGCAACTTGTGTCTTTTATACCGCATGTCCTCTGAAGCTATAAAGACAGAGCTCAATCTTTTCACGGCCCCCTTAACCCAATTTTCAATAGATAGTTCATGTTATGTGGAGAAAGCCCCACTCTCTGCTATTACAGACAACAGTCCTCTAGAATTTTTCATCCCAGGCCATGGTGACAACGACCTCGACCTCAACAACAGTTTATTAAATGTACGTCTCAAAGTGACCAAAAGAGTTGTACTAATATTGCAAATGATGCCAAAGTGAGTCTCATTAATTACCCCTTGGCAACCATGGATGTGACTTTGGGTGAACGCCTTATCAGTTAAACCAGCGCGACCTATCCTTATAGGGCTATCCTGGAATGTTTACTAAACTACTTCGAAGACACTCTGAAGAAACAATTCAGCGCTGGGCTGTTTAGCACGGATACTGCAGGAGGATCTATGGAAGACAGACCCCACCACCGGTGAAAACAAAGGACTGGAGGCACGTGCTCGCTACTGTGCTGAATCTCGGGAGTTTCTTCTGCTAGGGCCTATACACTCTGACATTTTCTTTCAAGAACGTTTACTCTTAAATTCGGTTGATTTAAGGCTAAAATTAACCAGGGCCAAGGAAGAGTTTTGTCTGATGTCTGCCCAAGACGGTAACTTTAGTTTAAAAGTGTTGGGGGCTACGCTTTTTATTTTTAAAAAGTGTCTGCATCTCCGGCCATTCGTCTGGGTCATTCACAGGCTTTGATGAAAGGAAATGCCCTTTAACCTCTCCAAAGAATTACCATGAAAACCTTTAGCATACCGGTGGGCAGTAGACTCTGTAGTCAAGAAAAACTTTTTCTAGGCCCTTTACCCCGCTACATACATGGTTATAGGCTTGGTTGATCATGCCTCTACTAATATGGGCAGCTTGCATAAAAAAAACCTTTAATTTTCAACACTTCAATGCAGAGTATGTAGCTCTCTGTCAGGGCGGACGTCAGGTCCCTGCTAAGGCTTTCCAATCACAATTTAATAACAACATATCTGTGTGAGAATTATACAATCTATTCCTGGCTATCGGGAGGCATCTAAAAGATTTCTCTTTACCTATTGACAGAAATTATTTTTCAGAGGGTTACACATTGCATGTGTTCAATTTATCACCGGATGATGACACCTCAGGAAATCTGTCTGTGGTGTCCCAAGGTAACCTCAGGCTTTAACTTGTACAGTATATATGATTGTTTATGCATGCTCTGATTCAATCTTGGAAGTGAATTCCCGAAGACAAGTCTTAGTGGATTATTATTAAGATATTAAAGATCGTTGAGCAAAAACATGTATACCCAAGAGCTAGAAGGTCTCATGAGCCGCTGGATTGGAAAACAATTTTGTGGAGTATGGGCTTGTGATGAACTACCTATTGAGAAATGGAAGGAGCGACCGGTCATGTTTTTGGTCAATACTCATCCTAAACACATGTCGGGTGAACATTGGCTAGCTGTGACATTAGAAGATGAAGAAGGAAGAAAAATCTAAACTTTTTTCGCTTCCTGCATCTTTCCCCCCGGGTTTTTCACATTCCCCCCCCATCTATTAAACAGTTTTTGACCAAAAATGGATCAAAGATCTACTACAGCATCAAACAATTACAAGAACCTTTTCACTACATGTGATCAACACTGTGTACTCTACCTATGCCAAAGAGCCCGTGGAGTTTCTTTTGAAGATGTTATGTCTCTTTATAATGATGATTTAAGAAGTAATGATAGCACCGTAGATTGTTTTGTTAGAAAATATCAAAAGTATTAAAGTATGTGTCCTTTAAATAAGACCCTGTAATCAAGGCGTAGGCTCACGTCAAATGTTTAAAGAATGTCACAAATGTTAAATTGTATCAAATAAAATGTATTGAATTTAATCTAATGTAATTCAAAAGCCATTCAAAGTCTAACCACCCGGAGAGATCGGGATTAGGAAAAGGTCATAACTGAGTTATCATCAGCCCTTTCAAAAGGGGGAGGGGTTGCAAGAACATCTTTAGGAGTGCTGTAGCTCTTTGAAGGGTTTTGGTTTAAAGTTTGAATCTGTTGGTGAAGCTTATAGTTTGGTAGACCTGAGAGTGGAATATTGAGAACTGCCAGGGCTTTAAGAAGGTCTTCTGTCATCAGCAACCTTGTGGGCTGCTGTGGTACTTTAAGCAAATCCATCATATGAGAACCCTGACAATATCCCCCTGAAAGATAAACTCTCCTTTTAATTCCAAGTAGCGGCCCCCTTTGAGTCTTTTATCTTGTTCATAATGTATCTAACATTTTTCATGTTACGTGCTGGAACATGTGTCAACATGTCATGCATAACATTATCTTCAACATGCATTTGATCTTCAACCGGTAAGATCACCGGTCCAGGCATTACAGGGGCATGGCTCTCTCTATGCGCGTCATCCTTTTAGGGTTCCGGTAGGGAAAGCAATAAATGGGTGGTCTCTCTCTCACCTTGTTTAACCAAAGCCAAATACCTTTGCATGAGGGTTGTGTATTTTTGGACCTTATCATAGGGATTCAAACCTTTTCTGTTCAAAATATCCTTCATGGCCATATCCAAATCATTTCCCGCTGTTTGTCTGATACATTGCAAGGGCCATGTAATTGCTGTTTAAGTCTATCCAACTCTTGTTGAGGCACTAAGTACATTTTATTTGCCATCACACTCTGTGTTCAAACCCCACTTCTGGCAGCAATAAGGCTGGTGATGAAGGGCACGGCTATACTTAGTAAAGGTAGAAGAAAACCCCCAGTCTGTTGTATGGTATGCCTTTTCTTTTGAAGACTGGCCCTTTTATTGAGAGTGTTACCATTAAAATGATAGACTGATCATTTCTTTGTCAGTGGGCAAACGTACAAAATCAGCAGGGGATCAAATACTTTTTCCCTCACTGTATGTAAACATATTTAATACATATTGTTTGTTACAGAAGACTACTGTTGTACATTGAATAGCCGTTCATCCCTGTTACACCTTGATGTGATGGTTCCCTATGTCTGTACATGTTTATAATCCACATAGTGTGAATAGTGGTTTCCATAAAGTTATTACCCCCCTAAACCTGAATCTGAAATTACCTTTATGATCTTTCTTACCACTATTGCTTTGGGGTTCTAATCCCCCTCTTTCAAAATCCCCACTCTGAACAAATCTTTAACATTCATTATCCTTCACTATATTTATCCCTAAACCTCCCACAATAACTGTTGTCTTTTGTTAAGTCTCAATGACCTTACTGACAATATCAAAGTTTTACACATAGCTAAATACATTGTTGGAGACAGTTTCCAGTTCTTTCATTATGCAAACATTTGTTTATTAGATTGTTTTTCTCATGAAAAATAATGTTGTTTTAATTCTATATGGTTCATGTTTTGCTTTGGTCATGTGTTCCCTTATGGGTCAATGATTTGAATTACAATTGAGCAATTATGTTCTCAGCTCAATTACATAGAAGAGCATGTGGTCCCACCCCTCCCATGTGTTCCCATGCACATATTTGGGAGCCCATACACATTCAGGATGTACGGCTTACTAGTTATGGCAAATGTTAGGAAGACCTGGTGACTGTAACAAAAACAAAAAAATAAATTAAAAAACAGCAAAGGTTTATACTTTGGCCACATCTTTTCACATACGTTTTATTAGGGTCTTTTACCCTGTTGCTTGGCTCCAGCCATTGGAAGCTCGGTACATGTACGAAGAAAAAGAACATAGTTCAACCATTGATGAATGGTGACGAAAATAATGAAATTGCAAGTAGTCATGTTAACGTTCTCACTGTTTTATTGGTGGAGTTTTGCATGTGGCTGTGCATTATATGATGCCTGAATAGGGAAGAGGATCTGATCAAGCCAATTAGCATTTTCTTGATCAATTCTTGATCCAAAAAGACACACACCTGTTAATGGGGTTAATTCCACATCTGTTTACATGGCTTGGTAGTGGATTAGCATGGTATGAGACAAGATAAATAATACAATTTAAGTACAGTATAAAATAAACAGTATTATCCTAAATTGATGAATAAAAAAAATGTGTTATCACATCAACATCTTTCAGAATGTACCTGTTTTCAGTTTAGAGTGACATGTATACAGATTATCTTACAACTTTTTGTGTTTTCTCTCACTGATTGGTCTTTAGTAGTAAATAGGAAACTCAACAGTGTGTTAGTCCGAGAAACATTCATTAGATGGTCGTTTTATGTTTGTGAAACCTTGAAATGTACTCATTGGAGAAGGGATTTTGTAACAACAGTTTTGATTGGGTAATTGTGTAAAATATATATCATTGTATGTTTGAATTAGAGCTCATTTAAAATGTTTTCATCACTGCCTGGTAAACACATTCTTGAAAGTTGGAGCTACTGTATGTGATTTATATGGGGCTGCTGTACAGATCTGAGCACTTGACAAGACGTTGACATTTCTGGGTATGTCTCACCTGTAACATAATACTAATAAAGATTATGATAATAATAATGTTATATTTTTTTAAAAATAATAATACAAATCTGTCAATCAGCTAAATGTATTTCTTAAAAGCCCTTTTTGCATCAGCAGTTGTCACAAAGTGTTTTACAGATACCCAGTCTAAAAATCGAAGACCAATCAATGCATATGTCGAAGCACAGCATCTAGGAAACACTCCCTATAAGTCATAAACGTAGGAACAAAAGTTTAGAGAAACCATGCTCCGAGAGCTGTGCTGAGTGGAATTTTAAGAGTACATGTGTCCCTTATTGTTATTCAAGATGTTCCAGCATTCGTAGATGACCCTCAGGGTCATATAATAACCAGGGTGGCTGTAGAGTTGGCAAAAGTTCAACACTCAGGAGTCATGGTCATGTATTTTTCATAGCCTGAGAGAGAGAGAGAGAGAGGAGAGAGATGAGAGAGATCCAACAGTGCAGTTATATCTAACATGTAATATCAATCAATTCCCCACAAATTAAGCTAACGCACACAAAATCTAATATAATATATATATACTGCTCAAAAAATTTAAGGGAACACTTAAACAACACAATGTAACTCCAAGTCAATCACACTTCTGTGAAATCAAACTGTCCACTTAGGAAGCAACACTGATTGACAATACATTTCACATGCTGTTGTGCAAATGGAATAGACAACAGGGGGAAATTATAAGCAATTAGCAAGACACCCCCAATAAAGGAGTGGTTCTGCAGGTGATAACCACAGACCACTTCTCAGTTCCTATGCTTCCTGGCTGATGTTTTGGTCACTTTTGAATGCTGGCGGTGCTTTCACTCTAGTGGTAGCATGAGACGGAGTCGACAACCCACACAAGTGGCTCAGGTAGTGCAGCTCATCCAGGATGGGACATCAATGCGAGCTGTGGCAAGAAGGTTTGCTGTGTCTGTCAGCGTAGCGTCCAGAGCATGGAGGCGCTACCAGGAGACAGGCCAGTACATCAGGAGACGTGGAGGAGGCCGTAGGAGGGCAACAACCCAGCAGCAGGACCGCTACCTCCACCTTTCTGCAAGGAGGAGCAGGAGGAGCACTGCCAGAGCCCTGCAAATGACCTCCAGCAGGCCACAAATGTGCATGTGTCTGCATAAGGGTGGTATGAGGGCCCGACGTCCACAGGTGGGGGTTGTGCTTACAGCCCAACACTGTGCAGGACGTCTGGCATTTGCCAGAGAACACCAAGATTGTCAAATTTGCCACTGGCTCCCTGTGCTCTTCACAGATGAAAGCAGGTTCACACTGAGCACATGTGACAGACGTGACAGAGTCTGGAGACGCCGTGGAGAACGTTCTGCTGCCTGCAACATCTTCCAGCATGACCGGTTTGGCGGTGTGTCAGTTCTGGTGTGGGGTGGCATTTCTTTTGGGGGCCGCACAGCCCTCCATGTGCTCGCCAGAAGTAGCCTGACTGCCATTAGGTACCGAGATGAGATCCTCAGACCCCTTGTGAGACCATATGCTGGTGCGGTTGGCCCTGGGTCCCTCCTAATGCAAGTCAATGCTAGACCTTATGTGGCTGGAGTGTGTCAGCAGTTCCTGCAAGAGGAAGGCATTGATGCTATGGACTGGCCCGCCCGTTCCCCAGACCTGAATCCAATTGAGCACATCTGGGACATCATGTCTTGCTCCATCCACCAACGCCACATTGCACCACAGACTGTCCAGGAGTTGGCGGATGCTTTAGTCCAGGTCTGGGAGGAGATCCCTCAGGAGACCATCTGCCACCTCATCAGGAGCATGCCCAGGCGTTGTAGGGAGGTCATACAGGCACGTGGATGCCACACACACTACTGAGCCTCATTTTGACTTGTTTTAAGGACATTACATCAAAGTTGGATCAGCCTGTAGTGTGGTTTTCCACTTTAATTTTGAGTGTGACTCCAAATCCAGACCTCCATGGGTTGATAAATGTGATTTCCATTGATCATTTTTGTGTGATTTTGTTGTCAGCACATTCAAATATGTAAAGAGAATATTTCATTCATTCAGATCTAGGATGTGTTATTTTAGTGTTCCCTTAATTTTGTTGAGCAGTGTATATGAAAAGCATTCTTTAGAGGGTAATTGCAACTCACCTTCAAAATTCTCCATGTGTAAAGGCTTGCCGAAGGGGGAACAAACCATACAGATTTTTAAAGACTTGAAAAGAGTTTTCAGATGAGCCTATGTTACCGAACTGAGATATTGTAGGGAATGAACGTATTGATCTTAGAGGATGTCTAGGCCTATTCTCTGTTGGAGGGAGTGATTGACGGTTGATCCCCTCCCCCCATCTTCAGGAATAAAAAACCTGTTGTTTGGAGATCCTTATGTGCAAATGACGCCCTAATGTTGATATTGTTTAGAAGAAAAACATTGTTTCAAACACAAATGCAGACACACACACACACACACACACACACACACACACACACACACACACACACACACACACACACACACACACACACACACACACACACACACACACACACACACACACCTTTCCCAGAGTCCTTTCTCTGAGACAGACAGATATCTAGAGAGGGAGAGAGAGAAAAAAAACGGAGATTCCATTCATTAAAGGTAAGATACAATTTTAAAACCCTTTATTTAATTCTAAATCTTTAGTACAGACCTTTTACACATGTTATAATTAGTTAAACAATTTTACTATGGTCCTCTGATCCTTCTCGCCTCTCCTCTTCAGATGAAAAGGAAGGCCATTACATGTATTCATATAAAATAAGGCCTTTTGATTATTTTCAAGATTCTCTAGGTGTGTGTAAACCCTGCTCGTACCCCCCATCCTTGGGAAAAATAACACTTGCTGTTTGGAGATCCTTATGTGCAAATGTTGATTTTGTTTCGAAAAAAACATTATTTCAAACACAAAATGCAGAGACACAGACACACCCTGAAAAAAACATTGTTTCAAACACAAATGCAGAGACACACACACACACACACACACACACACACACACACACACACACACACACACACACACACACACACACACACACACACCATCCATCTTTCCCAGAGTCCTTTCTCTGAGACAGACAGATATCTAAAGAGAGAGAGAGAAAAAACTGAGATTCCATTAATTTTCGGAAATACGGAGAAAGAGTAATCTGGTTGATAGCCCATTCACTGCTCAATAGGGACGCATTGGAACGCAGCGCTTTCAAAACATGAGGCACTTCCGGATTGGATTTTTCTCAAGCTTTCGCCTGCAACATCAGTTCTGTTATACTCACAGACAATATTTTTACAGTTTTGGAAACTTTAGAGTGTTTTCTATCATAAGCTGTCAATTATATGCATATTCTAGCATCTTGTCCTGACAAAATATCCCATTTACTACGGGAACGTTATTTTTTTCCAAAAAGGAAAATACTGCCCCCTAGTCACAAAAGATTAAAGGTAAGATACAATTTTAAAACCCTTTATGTACCTCTAAATCTTTAGTACAGACCTTTTAAACATGTTATAATTAGTTTATTGAACTATTCCTTTCTTGCAGAAAACAGCAGGGGGGAGGCTCTATGGTCAACAAACACTTCCACCAGTCTCTAAATCCCCATCTTCAAGATGGAGCTGTTCAGACAATGTCTCTTCCCTGCACGATATCCCGCTCCATCCAGGTTCCGTATGTTTTCTTTCCCTGCATTCATTGCCTTTAGACCCAGGTTCTGTCTTAAGGACAGAAGTGCCATTCGTCGTAATTGATTTAAAATATTTTCCACTTGTTTCATCATGTCAAGGAATGTATCCAGCGATCATACACTGTTTACCAGGGGGCAGGGCTACTGACGTTAAGGCTAATTTGAAGATGGTGCTGGCTAAAACTGGCGAGTGTAGAGAGTAGAGGGATATTGTTATCCACGTCGGCACCAACGATGTTAGGATGAAACAGTCAGAGGTCACCAAGCGCAACATAGCTTCAGCGTGTAAATCAGCTAGAAATATGTGTCGGCATCGAGTAATTGTCTCTGGCCCCCTCCCAGTTAGGGGGAGTGATGAGCTCTACAGCAGAGTCTCACAACTCAATCGCTGGTTGAAAACTGTTTTCTGCCCCTCCCAAAAGATAGATAGAATTTTGAGATAATTGGCCCTCTTTCTGGGACTCACCCACAAACAGGACCAGGCCTTGCCTGCTGAGGAGTGACGGACTCCATCCTAGCTGGAGGGATGCTCTCATCTTATCTATGAACATAGACAGGGCTCTAACTCCCCTAGTTCACAATGAAATAGGGTGCAGGACAGGCAGCAGGCTGTTAGCCAGCCTGCCAGCTTAGTGGAGTGTGCCACTAGCACAGTCAGTGTAGTCAGCTCAGCTATCCCCATTGAGACCGTGTCTGTGCCTCGACCTAGGTTGGGCAAAACTAAACATGGTGGTGTTCGCCTTAGCCATCTCACTAGAATAAAGACCTCCTCCATTCCTGCCATTATTGAAAGAGATCGTGATACCTCACATCTCAAAATAGGGCTACTTAATGCTAGATCCCTCACTTCCAAGGCAGTTGTAGTCAATGAACTAATCACTGATCATAATCTTGATGTGATTGGCCTGACTGAAACATGGCTTAAGCCTGATGAATATACTGTGTTAAATGAGGCCTCACCTCCTGGTTACACTAGTGACCATATCCCCCGCGCATCTGGAAAAGGCGGAAGTGTTGCTAACATTCACCATTGCAAATTTTCAATTTACAACAACAAAAAAACGAAGTTTTTGTCTTCCGAACTCTAGTCATGAAATCTATGCAGCCAACTCAATCACTTTATTTTAGCTACTGTTTACAGGCCTCCTGGGCCATATACAGTGTTCCTCACTGAGTTCCCTCAATTCCTATCAGACCTTGTAGTCATAGCAGATAATATTCACATTTTTGGAGACTTTATATTGACATGGAAAAGTCCACATACCCACTCCAAAAAGCTTTCGGAGCCATTATCGACTCAGTGGGTTTTGTCCAACATGTCTCTGGACATACTCACTGCCACAGTCATACTCTGGACCTAGTTTTGTCCCATGGAATAAATGTTGTGGATCTGAATGTTTTTCCTCATTTTATTGCGTTTGCAATCGATAACAAATAACCTGCTCAGACTCCAACCAAGGAGCAGCAAAATTCGTGCTATAAATTCTCAGACAACCTAAAGATTCCTTGATGCCCTTCCAGACTCCCTCTGCCTACCCAAGGCCGTCAGAGGAAGAAAATACAACAGCCAGGCCCTAAGTTCACTAGAACAGGGGCCATACTCTTTCAAATGTTCAAACACATTTCACAGTTGAACCAGGTCACTACACATCAATTATCATGACAGCTTTAACATAAACAAATGCACTATCAGGTTACAGAAACACTCACTCGGTAGTGTGAGAACGGAAGGACAGGATGTACATATATGGGCGTAACCACGTGATCCATAAAATACCTCATCTATCACTTTTTGGCGTGTGCCGTCTACTGTATTCTCTCTCCCAACGTTTGTAACTAAAGTTACATTCATAACTCTAAATTAAGCATAATTCAATTGCATTCCTCATACTATAAAACAATTCCACGGAATTCTAAACAAATATTTTCTGTTATTCAAAATAGTGTTGCCCACAGCCATTTGGCATAGCCAGATCAGGACCTAACATAAGGACAACTCAGTGTATGCTATTCTGTTCTTCTGAAATAGATGACATTTTCTTCATATCATGCTTCTTTTGACCGCCACAGCCCTTGAAGTAACTACTGTATAATGTTGTTGATCCATCCTCAGTTTTTTCCGATCACAGCCATTAAACTCTGTAACTGTTTTGAAGTCACCATTGGCCTCATGGTGAAATCCTTGAGTGTCCTTCCTCCCCGGCAACTGAGTTAAGAAGGACACCTGTATGTTTTGTAGTGACTGGGCATATTGATACACCATCCAAAGTGTAATTAATAACTTCACCATGCGCAAAGGGATACAAATGGCAACTTTATTTTTTGCCATCTACCAATAGGTGCCCTTTTTTTGAAATGCATTGGAAAACTTCCCTGGTCTTTATGGTTGAATCAAATTCACTGCTCGACTTAGGGACATTGATAAAGATGCAAAGATGAGGTAGTCATTCGAAAAGCATGTTACACTATTATTGCATACAGAGTAAGCCCATGTCACGTATTATGTCACTTGAATTTTTACTCATGAACTTATTTAGGCTTGCCATAAAGGGGTTGAATACTTATTGAACATTTTGACAATTCCATTTTGACATTATGCCAAGCCTAAATATTGTGTGTAGGCCAATGACACTCAATCTCAATTGAGTCCACTTTAAATGCAGGTTGTAACACAACAACATCTTGAAAAGGTAATGGGGGTGTGAATACTTTATGTTGGCAATGTAGGCTACACTAACTTTTAACTGACTGAACACAGACCATTAGACACTCGTGGTGTGTATTGCAGTTATCGCAGACAAGTTAGAGAGCCGACATCAAATGCTTTTTTTTTGGGTTTGTTACTGCAATAGCATAACAATACATGGAAAACGTTGTGGTGGAAGAGGATGACGACGAAATAAACGATTTGATGCGTGTTGCTTTAAATCTGCGCGTGCTCAATTTCAACTGGTCTATGCGCTATGAGCAATCTGGCGGTGCAGACTAAAGAACATTCATTTGCGACTCTATTTTTTTTCCTTTCCATCCATCCATCCCTCCTCTCCGAATCATTAATCTCCCCTCCTCCAGACTTCACATCCGGTTCACCCGCTAGTAGCCTATCTTCTGTGTCTTGCCTGTGTGTGTGTGTGTGACGGCCTGATTCTCCACCGAGCTGTACTGCAGACCCCCTACCTGAAGTCGCTGCGTGCTAGACGGATACTACGCCTGGCGTGCATCGGTGATGGAGGTACCGTCGGCGCTCTGATCTGGTGGTGGGAGCCGATCTGTATGACACAAAGGCCGGGATGAGACGATAGGCTATCGGATGGGCGCCCCGGTTTGGTGATACTCGCTCAACGATGTCCAAGAGCCTGACGAAAAAAAATCACTGGACCAACAAAGTCCACGAAGCGGTCGTCACCAGGAGCATAGAGGGAGAATTTGGCTTCGAGCTGAAGGGGGGCGCGGAGATTGGGCAGTTCCCCTACTTCGGGGAGGTGAAACAAGGAAAAGAAACCGTCCAGAGCGGCAAGCTGGCCCAGGATGAGTTGCTGCTTGAGGTCAACGACACGCCGGTGGCCGGGCTCACCACCCGGGATGTTCTGGCTGTCATCAAACACGGCAAAGATCCCATCCGCTTCAAGTGTGTCAAACAAGGTGAGGTATGCCAGACGGGGCCAAAGGCGTAAAAGCATGAACACTGAATGGGTGTGTGTGAGCCGCCGCCAAACAGCGAAAGATAAGGAGCCATTTGTCTGGTTGTAGCCTATTTTATGTATGTCTACTCATCAGAAATAGCCTATATATATGTGTCGTCAATGGGTAGGCCTATTGCAAACTATGTCACTCAAATGGAAGATAAATAGTGTCCAGAAGCATAGACTATTGGCGCATTTCCATACAGGATTTACCCCAGTGTTTATACCCAGAAGGGCGTAGGTGCACATTTTGCTATGGGGTCACCTCTGATGTTGACATGCACTACTACTACCAGAGGTGGAACCAAATACTAACAAGCAAGTCACAAGGTCTGAGTCTCAAATTGAGTCCCAAGTTGAACTGGTCAAGTCCAAGTTGTGTATTCTAAGAGCAAGTCAAGTGACACATTTATACATGCACTGACTTCAATGCCACCAGACAGCCCTTTTCTTAATAAAAAAAAACAAAACATCTACAATACATTTTGATTATGTAATAATGAATTCCAAATGTAACCTTATTAAGTAAATTATTAATATCAATATATTTTTACATGCCAAAAGACCAGTAGGCCTATGCTAGTAATTCTTGCTTGGTTCCCCATTATTGCTGGTGAGCTTGCAAAGTAGATAGTGAATATTCTTGATCACCAAACCATTTTTGGAGCTGCATATTTATTTGTGGCAATCCTCTCTCCCTATAATTTGACGTTTGCGTTGCACCCAATTATATAGCTGTACAGCAAACCAGCGGTCTGTTTGCTAGCTCAGTGGCTCTCAAACCTTTTGACCCGTGACCCCTAAAAGTGACCCCTAAAAAGGAGTGGTTAAAAGTTTGCGACCCCCATCCCCCCAGCACATGCTCGCGAATACACGTGAACATGCGCACACAATCTCTGCGCAAAGGTAGCCTGTCATGACATCCATAAACGGTGATGCTTTTTTAAAACATAAGACATGGAAATAATCTGCATTTTATAACTTCATTTTGAGATGAAAGTAATTCATTTTAGCAGTCAATATCAACCAAGGATATCATGTCACATTCTCACTCAGCCTTTTGAGGGCCCTAAGTGAGATTTGGTTGGTGGGCCCCCCAATCTTCTGGCAAAACGTTTTAGTGGCCCCTCTCTTGACAAAGGACTTTCCTGCAATTCTACTAGTTTTGTCATGGGCCAGAGAGACTTAAAAAAAATAAGTTTTACAGCTCATTTCCCAGAAGCAAGGCACTTTTTTTCAGTAGAAAGACGATGCCCATAGCTTCCCCCATGAAGTTGCACAACGATTTAAGTCAATCGTTTTAATCAGTATGATATATTTGGGGTTGAAGTGGGAAATCTGAAGTGATAACTTCAGATATTTGCAGTGCCAATGTCATGCGTTTTCCCTTATGATATGACATGCTAATACTTTTCAGTCTATGTTTCTTTTCAGGGCTGGTTTTGATTTAAATGTTACCCATTCAGAAACACCTGCAAAGTTCTTCCTCTTCTCAAGTCGTGACTGAGCCAAACAACTTTAGCCTACACTTCACCGTCTGAGCCCTGGAGCAAATTAAAATAGGGGGTGCAAATTTACGTTTTAAACTTTAGCACCAAACTATCATAATCTGTTGAATAATTTGAAGTTTCACTTATTTTTTTTAGCTAGTCTGCATAACAAATATTTTATAAATGGTAGAATTGCGTGTGTATGATTGTATTTTGCAACCCTCCTTCCCATCGCTCCAAGATGAGTGTGGTTTTGACCACGTTCCACTGCTTTGATTGGTGCAGCGAGAAGTCTATCCTATAATGAAAGGACAACCTCGTAAGGAGTCAGAACTTGTTTATCTATTTTTGTTGTTGTTGCTGTTTTTACAGTTGTATTGATGTGTCATGTCCGATGCACTCAGGGTGTTTATTTGTTGTTGTCTCTTGACAACAACTGAGAGCTGGGATGGTTGTATCCTTCATATACCAGTCAAAAGTTTGGACACACCTATTCCGTCCAGGGTTTTTCTTTATTTTGACTATTTTCTACATTGTAAAATCATAGTGAAGACATCAAAACTATGAAATAACACATGGAATCATGTCGTAACCAAGCTGATTTTTTTGGGGGGGTCCTTAAATTAAACTGGTGTATTTCTTTATTTATCACAATTTAGCCAATTTTCTGTTTTAATGCAAGGCCGACAGACAAGTTCCTTACTTTCTCCCCCTTCCACTTGCCTCTTCCATTTGGGTGGTAATGCTGAAATTAGTTGGCTGTAATTTTGAGTGGAGTAGACCAGGCCTGATGATATCATTTACAAATTATACCTTTTATTTTCCCCCCCAAATATATATAATATATACACACACACACACACAGTGGGGCAAAAAAAGTATTTAGTCAGCCACCAATTGTGCAACTTCTCCCACTTAAAAAGCATGTCATTTTTATCATAGGTACACTTCAACTATGACAGACAAAATGAGAAAAAAAATCCAGAAATTCACATTGTACATTTTTTGTATGAATTTATTTGCAAATTATGGCAGAAAAACTTTTGTCATTGACCAAATACTTATTATCTCAATACTTTGTTACATACCCTTTGTTGGCAATGACAGAGGTCAAACGTTTTCTGTAAGTCTTCACCAGATTTTCACACACTGTTGCTGGTATTTTGGCCCATTCCTCCATGCAGATCTCCTCTAGAGCAGTGATGTTTTGGGGCTGTTGCTGGGCAACACGGACTTTCAACTCCCTCCAAAGATTTTCTATGGGGTTGAGATCTGGAGACTGGCTAGGCCACTCCAGGACCTTGAAATGCTTCTTACGAAGCCACTCCTTCGTTGCATGGGCGGTGTGTTTGAGATCATTGTCATGCTGAAAGACCCAGCCATGTTTCATATGCAATGCCCTTGCTGATGGTAGGCTTTGTTACTTTGGTTCCAGCTCTCTGCAGGTCATTCACTAGGTGCCCCCGTGTGGTTCTGGGATTTTCGCTCACCGTTCTTGTGATCATTTTGACCCCACGGGGTGAGATCTTGCGTGGAGCCCCAGATCGAGGGAGATTATCAGTGGTCTTGTATGTCTTCCATTTCCTAATAATTGCTCCCACAGTTGATTTCTTCAAACCAAGCTGCTTACCTATTGCAGATTCAGTCTTCCCAGCTTGGTGCAGGTCTACAATTTTGTTTCTGGTGTCCTTTGACAGCTCTTTGGTCTTGGCCATAGTGGGGTTTGGAGTGTGACTGTTTGAGGTTGTGGACAGGTGTCTTTTATACTGATAACAAGTTCAAACAGGTGCCATTAATACAGGTAACGAGTGGAGGACAGAGGAGCCTCTTAAAGAAGAAGTTATAGGTATGCAAGAGCCAGAAATCTTGCTTGTTTGTAGTTGACCAAATACTTATTTTCCTTCATAATTTGCAAATAAATTCATAAAAAATCCAACAATGTGATTTTCTGGATTTCTTTTCTAATTTTGTCTGTCATAGTTGAAGTGTACCTATGATGAAAATTACAGGCCTCTCTCATCTTTAAGTGGGAGAACTTGCACGATTTGTGGCTGACTAAATACTTTTTTGCCCCACTGTATATATATTTTTTTCATCAATTAGTACATTTTAGATGAACCATAATATTTGTTGTAATATTTGTTCTCTTTTCTGGTGGATTAAACTGAAATTGCAACCAACTTTCTATATCTTGTTTGAAAAATAGCAATATTTTGTAGTTCATTTCATTTTCAAATAACCAAAAGTGAGAGGTTGTAGTCTGAATAAAGGGGAAAAGGCCATTCTTGAACACGGGGTGCAATATTCTTACTAATCTGCTAGAGAACCAGTTTGGATTGAAGTATACCTTTTGTATGCCTGAAGCCTTTAGTGAGAGGTCTAATGCTTAAATATTTAATAATTCTGCCCTCCGAATTCATATTCAATATATAAATAGGCCCGTTTTATGTCTGGCTTGCCTTTCCATAAAAAAATGGAATGTTTTTTTGCTCATATAATTTTTAAAAAGTCACTAGGTGTAGGCAAGGTCAAAAGTTCCTTCAATGTAATTTGGCCTTCACATGAGTCTTTCTGTACAGCTGTTCATTTTACATTAGTAATAGTAAAAAATACTTACAATTTACTTTGGTTGGTCGAGATGGAGGAGGCTGAAATGGAAACATGCTTTGCTTCCTCAGTTTCCGTCATTTGTTTCTGTTAGTCCTTTTTGGTAGCCTTTCTATGTTGAAGAAAGTGGTGCATTTTTCCCCCCATTCCATCCAGTTCGCATTATTTTAATAATATATTACACTTAATCTTTCTTGAATAATTTCCTCCATTTCTTTTTGTTTTTCCTCTAACGTATTCTGTGCCTCTATGATACTGTTTTTGTTACTATCTATCTGTACTGTTAGTCCCTTTTTTCCCCTTTCTTAATATGAATTATTTGGACAAATTGCTTTTCTTTTAAGATGAATATTGAATTGCATGGCCTCTAAAAGCACATTTTAAAAGTGTCCCATACAATAAGGGGATCTGCTTTACCTGTCGGAAAAAGTAATTTCTTAATTATTCTGTCCTGGTTAAAAACAAGTTTTCATCCAATAGGCTTCGATTCAATTTCCAATACCCTCGCCCATGTGGAAATTCTGTAAGACTAATGTATATGCCAATTATTTGATGGTATTGCTGCATTCTTTTCCCTATCTACACTTTTTAAACTTTTGGTGCCAGCGAAAGTGACATAGGGAAGTAGTCAAGATGACTAGCTTAATTGAACCTCTGCCATGTATACAGTGGGGCAAAAAAGTATTTAGTCAGCCACTAATTGTGCAAGTTCTCTCACTTAAAAAGATGAGAGAGGCCTGTAATTTTTATCATGGGTACACTTCAACTATGGCAGACAAAATTTAAAAAACAAATCCAGAAGATCACATTGTAGGATTTTTAATGAATGTATTTGCAAATTATGGTGGAAAATAAGTATTTGGTCAATAACAAAAGTTTATCTCAATACTTTGTTATATACCCTTTGTTGGCAATGACAGAGGTCAAATGTTTTCTGTAAGTCTTCATACGGTTTTCACACACTGTTGCTGGTATTTTGGCCCATTCCTCCATGCAGATCTCCTCTAGAGCAGTGATGTTTTGGGGCTGATGCTGTGCAACACAGACTTTCAAATCCCTCCAAAGACTTTCTATGGGGTTGTGATCTGGAGACTGGCTAGGCCACTCCAGGACCTTGAAATGCTTCTTACGAAGCCACTCCTTCGCAGCCCGGGCGGTGTGTTTGGGATCGTTGTCATGCTGAAAGACCCAGCCACGTTTCATCTTCAATGCCCTTGCTGATGGAAGGAGGTTTTCACTTAAAATCTCACGATACATGGCCCCATTCATTCTTTCCTTTACATGGATCAGTCGTCCTGGTCCCTCTGCAGACAACAGCCCCAAAGTATGATATTTCCACCCCCATGCTTCACAGTAGGTATGGTGTTCTTTGGATGCAACTCAGCATTCTTTGTCCTCCAAATACGACAAGTTGAGTTTTTACCAAAAAGTTATATTTTGGTTTCATCTGACCATATGACATTCTCCCAATATTCTTCTGGATCATCCGAATGCTCTCTAGCAAACTTCAGATGGGCCTTGACATGTACTGGCTTAAGCAGGGGGACACGTCTGGCACTGCAGGATTTGAGTCCCTGGCGGCGTAGTGTTTTACTGATGGTAGGCTTTGTTACTTTGGTCCCAGAACTCTGCAGGTCATTCACTAGGTCCCACCGTGTGGTTCTGGGATTTTTGCTCACCGTTCTTGTGGTGATTTTGATCCCACGGCGTGAGATCTTGCGTGGAGCCCCAGATAAAGGGAGATTATCAGTGGTCTTGTATGTCTTCCATTTCCTAGTAATTGCTCCCACAGTTGATTTCTTCAAACCAAGCTGCTTACCTATTGCAGATTCAGTCTTCCCAGCTTGGTGCAGGTCTACAATTTTGTTTCTGGTGTCCTTTGACTGCTCTTTGGTCTTGGCCATAGTGGAGTTTGGAGTGTGACTGTTTGAGGTTGTGGACAGGTGTCTTTTATACTGATAACAAGTTCAAACAGGTGCCATTAATACAGGTAATGAGTGGAGGACAGAGGAGCCTCTTATTAAAGAAGTTACAGGTGTGTGAGAGCCAGAAATGTTGCTTGTTTGTAGGTGACCAAATACTTATTTTCCACCATAATTTGCAAATAAATTCATTAAAAATCCTACAATGTGATTTTCTGGATTTTTTCCCCCTCATTTTGTCTGTCATAGTTGAAGTGTACTACCTATGATGGAAATTACAGGTCTCTCATCTTTTTAAGTGGGAGAACTTGCAGAATTGGTGGCTGACTAAATACTTTTTGCCCCACTTTATGTCACTAGGTTAAGATATTTAAGCCTCCATATATCCACTAGTAATATCATTATATACATGATATTTGTGATTTCCTGAAGTGCATACGGGTGATAGTTTGTAGTGTGTTTTATTTTAGATTCCATTGAGGTATTTAAATCTCCCACCATGATAACAGTCTTGTATTGTTTGCTAAATTATTACTTGTATTTTCAAAGAAGCTTGGGGCATCATTATTTGGAACGTATAGATTAATGAACCAAATTTGTTTATGGTCCAATTACATATTTAAAAGAATCCATCTACCTTGCGGATCTGTTTGAACAATTTGCATATTCAGATCAAAATAATTGTGAATTAATATCATTCCCCTTTTTGTGTTTCTTTGCCCATGGAAGAAGTATATCTCACCCCCCTCCCTCCCCAGTCCTTTCTCCACAGAACTTCAACTAAAATAGTTGAATGAGTTTCCTATAAACAATAGATATTATATTCCTTCTCTTTAAGCCAGGTAAATACTGATAATAAGAAAATACTATCTGCTAAGCCATTACAATTCTAACTGGCTATATATGAGTTTTAGTTTTTTTGTATTTTTACATCAATCAACGTTTCAGTAAAAGCGCTGGTTTTAGCCAGCCCCGCCAGCCAGCTAATTTTCAATCGCAGTCCCCGGGCAGGTGCAAAAACAGTGACAATAACAATACAGACATACAATGTGCAGTGAGCACATACAGTGCAACACGTAGCACGCAGACAGAGCAATAGTATAAAAAACAACAAAACAAAATGCATAAAAGCAACAAAATGTTTCCACACCTCAAACCTCACGAGCTACAGACAACATGGAAGGCAGCAATACACAGATCGAGATTATGTTCACAAGTCTGTTAGGCCTTTGGCCATGTCTTTATGTTTTTTTGTGAAGGTGTTTGTGTGTGTGAGTGAGATGGCTGTGAGTGTGAGAGAGATGACTGTGAGTGTGAGAGAGATGTCTGTGTCTGTGAGAGAGATGTCTGTGTCTATACAGTCACCTCTCATGGCAGACCTTGTCGATCTGCTGCCATGGGTTTGGGTTTTCTGTTTAACAAAAGTAGTAAGTGGAGGGGGAGGAGCCAGGCTATTTAGGATCTTGAATACAAGACATGCGGCAGTGTTTTGCACAGGATTTTCCCAACTCAGGAGCTCATGCTTTCTGATGTAACAGTGATGATGGCAAGTGGGCTTTCTTTCAACTACTTTGAGAGCCTGTTTGTAGACCGACTGAATTGCTTTTAATGTTGTGCAGCAAGCTTGGGCCAAACTGGTCAAGCAGTGTGTTAAGTGGTGGAGTATCGCATTGAAGAGCTGTGATCAACCAATTTCATATGAATCGGAAATTAGCTAGATTGAATTAGGTTATTTTAAGGTGTGATGTTCGGATGTACCGATCCCGTGCAGGTGTTGTTACACGTTGTCTGCCACTGCGAGGACAATCAGCTGTCCACCCTGTCTCCCTGTTGCACTGTCTTAGGCGTCTCACAGTACTGACATTGCAATTTATTGCCCTGGCCAAATCTGCAGTCCTCATGCCTCCTTGCAGCATGCCTAAGGCACGTTCACACAGATGAGCAGGGACCCTGGGCATCTTTCTTTTGGTGTTTTTCAGAGTCAGTAGAAAGGCCTCTTTTTTAATGTCCTAAGTTTTCATAACTGTGACCTTAATTGCCTACTGTCTGTAAGCTGTTAAGACACTAACGACCATTCCACAGGTGCATGTGCATTAATTGTTTATGGTTCATTGAACAAGCATGGGAAACAGTGTTTAACCCCTTTACAATGAAGGTCCGTGAAGTTATTTGGACAGGGTCCTGAAAAAGTTAAGTTTATATTTTGATTGTGCAAATCCATTTTGATTTGTCACATGCTTACAAGCCCTTCAAAAACAATGTAGTTTTAAGAAAAATAGATAATTAACAGTGAGTAGCAGCAGTATAAAAACAAAAGGGGGTGGTGTCAATGCAAATTGTCCAGGTGGCTATTTGATTAATTATTCAGCAGTCTTATGGCTTGGGGTAGAAGCTGTTAATGAGTGTTATTGTCCTAGACTTGGCGCTCCGGTACCACTTGTCGTGCAGTAGCAGAGAAAACAGTCTACGACTTGGGTGACTGGAGTCTTTGACAGTTTTTGGGACCTTCCTCTGACACTGCCTAGTATATAGGTCCTGGATGGAAGGAAGCTTGGCCCCAGTGATGTACTGAGCCATGCACACTACTCTCTGTAGCGTCTTATGGTCATATGCCAAGGAGTTGCTGGTCAGGAAGCTCTCTGGTGCAAATGTAGAACTTTTTGAGGATCTTGAGACACATGCCAAATCTTTTCAGTCTCCTGAGGTGGGAAAGATGTTGTCGTGCCCTCTTCACAACTGTTTTGGTGTGTTTGGAAGATGATAGCTGGTTGGTGATGTGGACACCAAGGAGCTTGAAACTCCCGATCCGCTCCAGTACAGCCCTGTCGATGTGAATGAGGGTGTGTTTTGGCCCTCCTTTTCCTGTAGTTTACGATCAGCTCCTTTGTCTTGCTCATGTCGAGGGAGAGGTTGTTGCCCTGGCACCACACCACTGGCACCACATCACATCAGGCCTGCCACCGTTGTGTAATCAGCTAACTTAATGATGGTGTTGGAGTTGTGTTTGGCCACACAGTCGTGGGTTAACAGGGAGTACAGAAGGAGACTAAACTCGCAGCCCTGAGGGACCCCAGTGTTGAGGATCAGAGTAGCAGATGTGTTGTTACCTACCCTTACCACCTGGGGGCGGCCCGTCAGGAAGTTCAGGATCCAGTTACAGAGGGAGGTGTTTTGTCCCACTGTCCGTAGCTTAGTGATGAGCTTTGGGGTCTATGGTGTTAAATGCTTAGCTGTAGTCAATGAACAGCATTCTCACATAGGTGTTCCTTTTGTCCAGGTGGAAAAGGGCAGTGTGGAGGTGGTGAGTTGGATTGCGTCTAGGGTATCCGGGATGATGGTGCTGATGTGAGCCATGGCCAGCCTTTAAATTCATGGCTACCGATGTGAGTGCTACTGGGTGGTTTGCTTTGCTTTCTTGGGCACAGGGACAATGGTGGTCTGTTGAAACATGTTTTAGTTACCGACTCGGTCAGGGAGAGGATGAAAATGTCAGTGAAGACACTTGCCAGTTGGTCCGCGCATGCTCTGAGTACACGTCCTGGTAATCCATCTGGCCTTGCGGCCTTGTGAATGTTGACCTGTTTAAAGGTCTTGCCCACATCTGCTACGGAGAGCGTGATCAGACCCTGTCCCTGATCAGACCAGGTTTACCATTAGCAATATTTATTATTATTATATTATTTTGGTAATTTGATTTAAACAATGCCTTCAGAAAGTATTCACACCTGTATACTCTTTCCACATTTTGTGTTACAGACTGAATGTTAAGTTGATTAAATTGATATTTTGTGTCACTGGCCTAGACACACAATATCCTATAATGTCAAAGTAGAATTCTGTTTTTTTTACATATTAATTAAAAAATAAATGTTTGTTTGTGAACAGAGCCCCATAACCTGCATGCTGAGTGGACTATTGTCTAGGTTAATCTCTTTGTATGTGAGGGAGTTGTGGTGGAATTTGTGGGCATCGCTTCCTTTTAGTTGTTTGCAGAATTGAACAGCTCTTTTCTGAATTTTTATAACTAGCGGGTATTGTCCTAACTCTGCTCTGCATGCATTGTTTGGGGTTTTGCATTGTACACAAAGTCCATGGAGAATTTTGCTAAAGTATAGTCCCGCAATTGGGTGTTTGTCCCATTTAGTGAATTATTGGTTGGTGAGTGGACCCCAGAACTGAAAATCATAGAGGACAATGGGATCTATTACTGATTTAAAGTATTTTTTAGCCAGATCCTAATTAGTGTGTTGAGTTTTATGTTCCTTTTGATGGCGTAGAAGGCCCTTCTTGCCTTGTCTCTTAGATCTTTCACAGCCTTGTGGAAGTTACCTGTGGTGTTGATGTTTAGGACAAGGTAGGTATAGTTATTTGTGTGCTCTAGGCAATGGTGTCTAGATGTATTATTATTTTAAATCTGGCTCCTGGATCTTTTTTGGAACACTATTTTATGTCTTTCTGAATTTCACTGTCAGGGTCCAAGTCTGACAGAAGATCTAGGTGCCGCTGTAGTCCCTAATTTGTTGAGGAAAGAAGCACCAGATGATCTGCAAACAGAAGACATTTGATTTCAGAGTTCAGTAGGGTGAGGCCGGGTCCTACAAACTGTTCTAGTGTCCTCACCAATTCATATATATACACTGCTCAAAAAAATAAAGGGAACACTAAAATAACACATCCTAGATCTGAATGAATGAAATATTCTTATGAAATACTTTTTTCTTTACATAGTTGAATGTGCTGACAACAAAATCACACAAATTATCAATGGAAATCAAATTTATCAACCCATGGAGGTCTGGATTTGGAGTCACACTCAAAATTAAAGTGGAAAACCACACTACAGGCTGATCCAACTTTGATGTAATGTCCTTAAAACAAGTCAAAATGAGGCTCAGTAGTGTGTGTGGCCTCCATGTGCCTGTATGACCTCCCTACAACGCCTGGGCATGCTCCTGATGAGGTGGTCGGATGGTCTCCTGAGGGATCTCCTCCCAGACCTGGACTAAAGCATCCGCCAACTCCTGGACAGTCTGTGGTGCAACGTGACGTTGGTGGATGGAGCGAGGCATGATGTCCCAGAAATGCTCAATTGGATTCAGGTCTGGGGAACGGGCGGGCTTGTCCAATGCCTTCCTCTTGCATGAACTGCTGACACACTCCAGCCACATGAGGTCTAGCATTGTCTTGCATTAGGAGGAACCCAGGGCCAACCGCACCAGCATATGGTCTCACAAGGGGTTTGAGGATCTCATCTCGGTACCTAATGGCAGTCAGGCTACCTCTGACGAGCACATGGAGGGCTGTGCGGACCCCCAAAGAAATGCCACCCCACACCATGACCGACCCACCGCCAAACCGGTCATGCTGGAAGATGTTGCAGGCAGCAGAACGTTCTCCACGGCGTCGCCAGACTCTGTCACGTCTGCCACGTGCTCAGTGTGAACCTGCTTTCATCTGTGAAGAGCACAGGGAGCCAGTGACGAATTTGCCAATCTTGGTGTTCTCTGGCAAATGCCAAACGTCCTGCACGGTGTTGGGCTGTAAGCACAACCCCCACCTGTGGACATCGGGCCCTCATACGACCCTCATGGAGTCTGTTTCTGACCGTTTGAGCAGACTCATGCACATTTGTGGCCTGCTGGAGGTCATTTGCAGGGCTCTGGCAGTGCTCCTCCTTGCACAAAGGTGGAGGTAGCGGTCCTGCTGCTGGGTTGTTGCCCTCCTACGGCCTCCTCCACGTCTCCTGATGTACTGGCCTGTCTCCTGGTAGCGCCTCCATGCTCTGGACACTACGCTGACAGACACAGCAAACCTTCTTGCCACAGCTCGCATTGATGTGCCATCCTGGATGAGCTGCACTACCTGAGCCACTTGTGTGGGTTGTAGACTCCGTCTCATGCTACCACTAGAGTGAAAGCACCGCCAGCATTCAAAAGTGACCAAAACATCAGCCAGGAAGCATAGGAACTGAGAAGTGGTCTGTGGCTATCACCTGCAGAACCACTCCTTTATTGGGGGTGTCTTGCTAATTGCTTACAATTTCCCCCTGTGTTGTCTATTCCATTTGCACAACAGCATGTGAAATGTATTGTCAATCAGTGTTGCTTCCTAAGTGGACAGTTTGATTTCACAGAAGTGTGATTGACTTGGAGTTACATTGTTGTTTAAGTGTTCCCTTTAAGTGTCCCCCCCCCCCCAGTATTCAGACCCTTCCACATTTTGTTACGTTACAGCCTTGTTCTAAAATTGATTATATAATTTTTTCCCCCATCATCAATTGACACACAATACCCCGTAATGGCAAAGCAAAATCATTTTTTAATTATCAAGCTGATATGACATTTACATAAGAATTCAGACCTTTTACTCAGTACTTTTTTAAAGAATCTTTGGCAGCAATTACAGCTTCGAGTCCTCTTGGGTATGACGCTACAAGCTTGGCACACCTGTATTTGGGGAGTTTCTCACATTCTTCTCTCCAGATTCTCTCAAGCTCTGTCAGGTTGGATCGTGAGCATTGCTGCACAGCTATTTTCAGGTCTCTCCAGAGATGTTCGACCGGGATCTGGCTGGGAGGGCCTTGCAGGACATTCAGAAACTTGCCCCGAAGCCATTGTCTTGGCTGTGTGCTGAGGGTCGTTGTCCTGTTGGAAGGTGAACCCTTGCCTCAGTCGGAGGTCCTGAGCACTTTGGAGCAGGTTTTCATCAAGGATCTCTCTGTACTGTGCTCCATTCATCTTTCCCTCAGTCCTGACTAGTCTCCCAGTACCTGACGCTGAAAAACATTCCCACAGCATGATGCTGCCACCGCCATGCTTCACCGTAGGACTGGTGCCAGGTTTCCTCCAGACGTGACACTTCAGGTGAAATAGTTAAATCTTGTTTTCATCAGACCAGAGAATCTTGATTCTCAAAGTCTAAGATTCTTTAGGTGCCTTTTTGCAAACTCCAAGCGGGCTGTCGTGCCTTTTACTGAGGAGTGGCTTCCGTCTGGACACTACCATAAAGGCCTCATTTTTTGGAGTGCTGTAGAGATGGTTGTCCTTCTGGAAGGTTCTCTCATTTCCACAGAGGAACTCTGTATCTCTGTCAGAGTGACCATCAGGTTCTTGGTCACCTCCCTGACCAAGGCCCTTCTCCCGTGACTGCTCAGTTTGATCTGCCGGCCAGCTCTAGGAAGAGTCTTGGTGGTGCCAATCATCTTCCATTTAAGAGTGATGGAGGCCACTTCAATGCTGCAGAAATATTTTTGGTACCCTTCCCCAGGTCTGTGCCTCGACCTAATCCTGTCTCAGGGCTCTATGGACAATTCCTCCGATCTCATGGCTTGGTTTTTGCTCTGACATGCACTGTCAACTGTGGGACCTTATATAGACAGGTGTGTGCCTTTCCAAATCATGTCCAATTAATTCAATTTACCACAGGTGGACTTCAAACAAGTTGTAGAAACAGCTCAAGGATGATCAATGGAAACAGGATGCGCCTGAACTCAATTTCAAGTCTTATAGCAAAGGGTCTAAACACTAAACACTAAACACTTAAGTAAGGCGTTTCTTGTGTGTGTCAGTATATAATATATTAGACAGTGAGGGGATTATATTTGATCCCCTGCTGATTTTGTACGTTTGCCCACTGACAAAGAAATGATCAGTCTATAATTTTAATGGTAGGTTTATTTGAACAGTGAGAGACAGAATAACAGCAAAAAAAAAAAAAAACGTACGTCAAAAATGTTATATATTGATTTGCATTTTAATGAGGGGAATAAGTATTTGACCCCCTCTCAATCAGAAAGATTTCTGACTCCCTGTTGTCTTTTATACAGGTAACAAACTGAGATTAGGAGCACACTCTTAAAGGGACTGCTCCTAATCTCGGTTTGTTACCTTTATAATAGACACCTGTCCACAGAAGCAATCAATCAATCAATCCGATTCCAAACTCTCCACCATGGCCAAGACCAAAGAGCTCTCCAAGGATGTCAGGGACAAGATTGTAGACCTACACAAGGCTGTAATGGGCTACAAGACCATCGCCAAGCATGTTGGTGAGAAGGTGACAACAGTTGGTGCGATTATTTGCAAATGGAAGAAACAAGAACTCTCAATCCCCCTCGGCCTGAGGTCCCATGCAAAATTTCACCTCGTGGAGTTGCAATGATCATGAGAACGGTGCGGAATCAGCCCAGAACTACACGGGAGGATCTTGTCAATGATCTCAAGGCAGCTGGGACCATAGTCACCAAGAAAACAATTGGTAACACACTACGCCGTGAAGGACTGATTGAAAATTTCAGTCTCTCGATGTGCAAAACTGATAGACATACCCCAAGCGACTTACAGCTGTAATCGCAGCAAAAGGTGGCGCTACAAAGTATTAACTTAAGGGGGCTGAATAATTTTGCACGCCCAATTTTTCAGTTTTTGATTTGTTAAAAAAGTTTGAAATATCCAATAAATGTCGTTCCACTTCATGATTGTGCTTCCCACTTGTTGTTGATTCTTCACAAAAAAATACAGTTTTATATCTTTATGTTTGAAGCCTGAAATGTGGCAAAAGGTCGCAAAGTTCAAGGGGGCCGAATACTTTCGCAAGGCACTGTATATATATATATATTTATTTATTTATTTGATTTATTTGCAAACATTTCTAAAAACCTGTTTTTGCTTTGTTGTCATTGGATATTGTATGTTGACTGTTTTTATTTTTAATCCATTAGAATAAGGCTTTTACGTAACAAAATGTGGAATAAGGGAAGGGTTCTGAATAGTTTTCGAATACACTATAAATCTATGGCAAGACCTGCTATAATGGATGTCTTGCAATGATCATCAAACAATTTGACAGAGCTTGAAGAATTTGTTAAATAATAATGGGAAAATTTTGCACAATCAAGATGTTTTCCTCACATCGGTCACGGAGAGCGAGATCACACTGTCATTTGGAACAACAGGGACTTTCATGCAGGCCATTTGATTAGATGTTCAAGAGTCTTAGGGCTTGGGGGTAGACACTGTTTAGAAGCCTCTTGGACCTAGACATGGCGCTCCGGTACCGCTTGCCGTGCGGTAGCAGAGAGAACATATATATATATATATATATATATATATATATATATATATATATATACATCCACACAGTATGAACGCCCAGTAGCTGTCTGATTTGTCAACACACACACACACACATTCTGTGGTTGATTCAAACAGTTTAATTGGTGCTTTAAAGCAGGTAAAATTGGTGTAGATACACAATCAGAAAGGTAGGTAGGGAGAGAAGGAGCAAGGGATAAGAGAGGAAGAGGTCTAAGAGATGAGGAAGAAAGAAAGGAAGAGTGAATGGGGGAAGAAGAACAAAGGAAGGAAGTTAGATTTGAAAGAGAGGAAAGTAATGCAGATGGACTCGGGAACAATCCAGAAAGGAATAGTATAGATAGTGAGTGAGAGATTGTAGCTTACTCGTTCTAAGCAGTTTTCTGTGAGTTTGCAGTGTTATAGAATTAATTATACAGTATTCACTACTTCACTTTTTCCACATTTTGTTGTTCGGGCCTGAATTTAAAATGGATGGCATGTAGATTGTGTCACAGGCCTACACACAATACCCCATAATGTCAAAGTGTAATGATGTTTTTTGAGATTTTTTTGTACAAATTCATGAAAAGCTGAAATGTCTTGAGTCAAGTATTTAAAACCTTTATGGCAAGCCTAAATAATTTCAGGAGTAAGAATTTGCTTAACCGTTCACATAATAAGTGGCACGGACTAACTCTTTGTGCAATAATAGTGTTTACCAACATTTTTTTAATGACTACTTCTTCTCTGTACCCCACACATTGAATTATATGTAAGGTCCCTCAGTCGAGCAGTGAATTCCAAAATAGAAATTCAACCACAAAGACCAGGGAGGTCTTCCAATGCCTCACAAAGAGGGGCACCTATTGGTAGATGGCAAAAAAACAGACATTGAATATCCCTTTGAGCATGGTGAAGTTATTACTTACACTTTGGATGGTCTATCAATACACCCAGGCACTTCAAAGATGCAGGCGTCCTTCCTAACTTAGTTGCAGAAGATGAAGGAAACCAGTAATGTACTGAACTATACTCTACTTTTCTTTACTGTACTATAAAGTGCTTTCCAAACTTGTGATCGAGACAGAGACTTTTCACACTCTTACTTTGACCAACAGACGACAGAAAGAAAACTGAAAATGGTTGAAAAACGTGGTAATATACAGTCGTGGACAAATGTTTTGAGAATGACGCAAATATTAATTAACACAAAGTTTGCTGCTTCAGTGTCTTTAGATATTTTTTGTCAGATGTTACTATGGGATACTGAAGTATAATTACAAGCATTTCATAAGTCAAAGGCTTTTATTGACAATTACACAGAGTCAATATTTGAAGTGTTGACCCTTCTTTTTCGAGACCCTTCTTGGAGAATGTGTTGACCCTTCTTTTTCTCTGCAATCCGCCCTGGCATGCTGTCAATTTACGTCTGGGCCACATCCTGACTGATGGCAGCCAATTCTTGCATCATCAATGCTTGGAGTTTGTCAGAATTTGTGGGTTTTTGGTTGTCCACCTGCCTCTTGAGGATTGACCACAAGTTCTCAATGGGATTAAGGTCTGGCCAGTTTCCTGGCCATGGACCCAAAATATCGATGTTTTGTTCCCCGAGCCACTTAGTTATCACTTTGGCCTTATGGCAAGGTGCTCCATCATGCTGGAAAAGGCATTGTTCATCACCAAACTGTTCCTGGATGATTGGGAGAAGTTGCTCTCGGAGGATGTGTTGCTAACGGTCTTTATTCATGGCTGTGTTCTAGGCAAAATGTGAGTGAGTGTTCTAGGCAAAATGTGAGTGAGCCCACTCCCTTGGCCGAGAAGCAACCCCACACATGAATGGTCTCAGGATACTTTACTGTTGGCATGACACAAGACTGATGGTAGCGCTCATCTTGTTTTCTCCGAACAAGCTTTTTTCCGGATGCCCCAAACAATCAGAAAAGGGATTCCTCAGAGAAAATGACTTTACCCCAGTCCTCAGTAGTCCTATCCCTGTACCTTTTGCAGAATATCAGTTTGTCCCTAATGTTTTTCCTCGAGAGAAGTGGCTTCTTTGCTGCCCTTCTTGACACCAGGCCGTCCTCCAAAAGTCTTCGCCTCACTGTGCGTGCAGATGCACTCACACCTGCCTGCTGCAATTCCTGAGAAAGCTCTGAACTGGTGGTGCCCCGATCCTGCAGCTGAATCAGCTTTAGGAGATGGTCCTGGAGCTTGCTGGACTTTCTTGGGCACCCTGAAGCCTTCTTCACAACAATTGAACCGCTCTCCTTGAAGTTCTTGATGATCCGATAAATGGTTGATTTAGGTGCAATCTTACTGGCAGCAATATCCTTGCCTTTGAAGCCCTCTTTGTGCAAAGCAATGATGACGGCATGTGTTTCCTTGCAGGTAACAATGGTTGACAGAGGAAGAACAATGATTCTATGCACCACCCTCCTTTTGAAGCTTCCAGTCTGTTATTCAAACTCAATCAGCATGACAGAGTGATCTCCAGCCTTGTCCTCGTCAACACTCACACCTGTGTTAACGAGAGAATCACTGACATGATGTCAGCTGGTCCTTTTGTGGCAGGGCTGAAATTTGGGGGATTCAGTTAATTTGCATGGCAAAGAGAGACTTTGCAATTAATCTGATCACTCTTCATAATATTCTGGAGTATATGCAAATTGCCGTCATGCAAACTGAGGCAGCAGACTTTGAAAATTAATATTTGTGTCATTCTCAAAACTTTTGGCCACGACTGTACAGTACCAGTCAAACGTTTGGAAACACCTACTCATTCCAGAGTTTTTATTTTTTACAATTTTCTACATCGTAGAATAATAGGGACGACATCAAAACTATGAAATAACACATATGGAATCATGTAATAACCAAAAAAGTGATTCTTCAAAGTAGTCACCTTTTACCTTGATGACAGCTTTGCACACTCTTGGCTTTTTCTCAACCAGCTTCATGAGGTCACCTGGAATGTATTTCAATTAACAGGTGTGCCTTTTTAAAGGTGCATTTGTTGAATGTCTTTCCTTCTTAAATCGTTTGAGCCAATCAGTTGTGTTGTGACAAGGTAGGGGTGGTATGGTGTAGGAAAAGCAGCCAACAAGTGCTCAGCATATGTGGGAACTCCTTCACGACTGTTGTAAAATCATTCCAGGTGAAGCTGGTTGAGAGAATGCCCAGAGTGTTCAAAGCTCTCATCAAGGCAAAGCGTGGCTACTTTGAAGACTTTAAAATCTGAAATATATTTTTATTTGTTTAACACTTTATTGGTTACTACACGATTCCATATGTGTAATTTCATAGTTTTGATGTCTTCACCATTATTCTACAATGTAGAAAATAGCAAAAATAAAGAAAAACCCTTGAATGAGTAGGTGTGTCTAAACTTTTGACTGGTACATACAGTACCAGTACCAGTATTTAACAAGAGTTAAGTAAACTGAGCAATATAAAATCTTGCCTCTTTATAATGCCCATTGTTAAAGAAAATTTTCCAAATAAATTATAGTGTGAGATTATAAGGTTTACAGTATTTATTTGCTTTTTGCATCGTGCTTTTGCATTACAAAAATGTTGGACATTAAAAACCTCTATTCTTATCTGGCAATGTAAATCTCTGATTGAGAATATTTTAGTCCCCCTTCGAGGAGCCTGATGATTCAAACGATATTCATGTTATGCTTATGTTTATTTCTTCTATGTTGAGGGAGGAGTGTGAAAGAGTGCCATGTCAAAGGTCACCAGTCATCATTTGTTTATTTTTGTGTGCTCATTAAAAAATTAACTAATTTCATTCCGATATAAAGCACACGTTAATTTAATTTGGACACAGTGTTTCCTTGTCCTATTCTCCTGAGTACATGCTTTCTGTTAGGGTCTGTGTAGTTACTAGGTTTGAATGTTGGGAACCTGGTTACTGAGATTTACGAAAATGTACTGCCCAAAATCACTCCCTTTTCCCGAGACAAATAACTGAGAAACCAGTAAATGATAATAAATTATTAATATTATGAGCATTGTGTGAAATGAAACTGTTATATTATATGCGATGTCTAAATCTGGCTTTTCTACGACTTCTGCATGATGAATCATCAACACTCAGCATGGGGACAGACAGCCCATCTCAGTATGGAGTGCAGTTCACAATGCATGTAGACCTATCATCAAATTTATTTATATAGCCCTTCTTACATCAGCTGATATATCAAAGTGCTGTACAGAAACCCAGCCTAAAACCCCAAACAGCAAGCAATGCAGGTGTAGAAGCATGGTGGCTAGGAAAAACTCATTAGAAAGGCCGAAACCTAGAGAGGAACCAGGCTATGAGGGGTGGCCAGTCCTCTTCTGGCTGTGCGGGGTGGAGATTATAACAGAACCAAGATGTTCTGTGGCCAAGATGTTCAAATGTTCATAAATGACCAGCATGGTCAAATAATAATAATCACAGTAGTTGTCGAGGGTGCAACAAGTCAGCACCTCAGGAGTAGATGCCAGTTGGCTTTTCATAGCCGATCATTGAGAGTATCTCTACCGCTCCTGCTGTCTCTAGAGAGTTGAAAACAGCAGGTCTGGAACAGGTAGCACGTCCGGTGAACAGGTCAGCGTTCCATAGCCGCAGGCAGAACAGTTGAAACTGGAGCAGCAGCACGGCCAGGTGGACTGGGGACAGCAAGGAGTCATAATGCCAGATAGTCCTGAGACATGGTCCTAGGGCTCAGGTCCTCCGAGAGAGAGAAAGAAAGAAAGAGAGAATTAGAGAGAGCATACTTAAATTCAGTGACTCGGCCCCTGTAATAGGGTTAGAGGCAGAGAATTCCAGTGGAGCGAGGGGAACTGGCCAGGCAGAGACAGCAAGGGCGGTTCGTTGCTCCAGAGCCTTTCCGTTCACCTTCACACTCATGGGCCAGACCTCACTCAATCATTTGACCTGTTGAAGAGATGAGTCTTCAGTAAGGACTTAAAGGTTGAGACCGAATCTGCGTCTCTCACATGGGTAGGCAGACCATTCCATAAAAATGTAGCTCTATAGGAGAAAGCCCGGCCTCCAGCTGTTTTTGGGACAATTTGGAGGCCTGCATCTTGTGACCGTAGCGTACGTGTAGGTATGTACGGCAGGACCAAATCGGAAAGATAGCTAGGAGCAAGCCCATGTAATGCTTTGTAGGTTAACAGTAAAACCTTGATATCATCTCATCATCGTAAAGTTCTATGTCTGTGGTACAGTAATATAAAGACTGAATGTGCATATAATTTACCCATCTCCATCTGGCTTTCAGGGGTCACCTTCAGGTAATACATTCCATGCAGTATTAGCCATTTAATTAGCTAATTAATGATGGGTTATTTATAGTAAGCTTCTAACTTATAGCCTCTCTCTTGCGCAGTACGAATGCACCTGTGCTCTGCTGGACACTCTCCAAGGAGAGTCCCATGAAGGAAAAGCCAGACTAGAATAGCTTGCTGGACATAATTTTTTTATACCAATGTAATATTCAAAGATTATACCAAAGGAATATTCTCTGTTGTTTGCTGAACATGAAATACAACAGCCAATAGAACTCACAGGTAGTTTGAAAGAAGAGTGAATATGCAATGGAGGAAGGCTCGAGCAGTTATTTATTCAGACCCATAACAATTCAAATCTTCATGAAGAGAAGTGAAGGCCTTCTGCCTCTAAATTCTATTCCTACAGTATATTATTCAAGGATGTCATGAGAATGACGAAGAGATAAGGGAAACAAAACTTATTTAATTTAGCAGTTGAAAGCAAGGAAGGAATGAAGCAAAAACAGCGAGACAAAGAGGAGGTAGGCTAATAACATTTTATGAAAGGTATATATACGTCAGCCTACTAATTATACAAATAGGCCCTATTATTTCAAAATTGAAATCAAGTTCACTAGTCTATACTTTGTAGGCTGCAAGCCTCTCCCTGCTTTATCGTGGTTTGAATGAGGTTTGTAATTCCAGTCCCTTAAGATCCATTTTATCATCAGGATCTGCACCTCTGTGCACGACTGCTGTCAGTGAACAGGGGGCACTACAGGACTGTAGAACCCCTCTAACCAATCAGCATCCAGATCCGGATGAGCCCGGCTTCCCACTGGCAGATTTTATTTCCCTCTGTTGTCTCCCAATGGTCTCTATCTCTCTTCCCCCGTCTCCATCGCCGTTCCTGGGATGTAAAATTAGCTGCAGCGGGGGCTGTGTGCTGGAGCATCGGTAAAGAACCAGGGACAGAGGGACGTAGAGGCTGGCCAAAACAGTAGAGGATGCTCCGTGTCTGGGCACAGGGCTAGAGGACGACTGGGAGGACAGGGCTCTCTGTGGATGTATACCTGTGGAGAACCTATTTTACCAGTCCTGCCAGCTGGGCCAGCTGCTGATGAGGTGCCTACGCTGTCTGTGCTGGTGTGTGTGTGTCCTTGCAGCTGTGCATGCGTGTGTATGTGTTCAGCACTGATTGTGTCAGTTGTGATTTTCACACTCCGACCGTCTGATCATTTTGTTAATCAGGCTTTTCCCAATCAGCTACCGTTTTTGTTGTTGCTTTGCTCTCCTCTGTTCCTCTCCTGCTCTAACCAGCAGAGTTACGTTGTGGTCGACCTCACCAGTGCCTCAGAGCTTGGCTAAAATGGTGACCTTCATTTTTACATATGATGTTATTGATGAGGAAGAGCTATGTATTTTTTTTTTTATAGATCTAATCAGTACAGTTGTCATCGCCAGGGTTAGAAGCTTTGTGCATGTGTGTGGGTGCATGTGTGTTTGTGTATGTGTGTGTTTGATTCAGATCTGTACAGTTTACACTGTCTAGAGTAGAGGTCGACCGATTATGATTTTTCAACGCCGATACCGATTATTGGAGGACCAAAAAAAAGCTGATACCGATTTAATCAGCCGATTAAAATTATTTTTTTTATATATATTTGTAATAATGACAATTACAACAATACTGAATTAACACTTATTTTAACTTAATATAATACATTCAATTTGGTTTAAATAATGCAAAAACAAAAAGTGTTGGAGAAGAATGTAAAAGTGCAATATGTGTTATGTAAGAAAGCTAACGTTTCAGTTCCTTGCTCAGAACATGAGAACATATGAAAGCTGGTGGTTTCTTTTAACACGAGTCTACAATATTCCCAGGTAAGAAGTTTTAGGTTGTCGTTATTATAGGACTATTTCCCTCTATACCATTTGGATTTCATTAACGTTTGACTATTGGATGTTCTTATAGGCACTTTAGTATTGCCAGTGTAACAGTATAGCTTCCATCCCTCTCCTCGCTCCTCCCTGGGCTCGAACGACCACATCGAAGCAGCGTTACCCACGCAGAGCAAGGGAAACAACCACCCCAAGGCTCAGAGCGAGTGAAGTTATTAGCGTTATTAGCGCGCGCTAACTAGCTAGCCATTTCACTTCGGTTACACCAGCCTCATCTCGGGAGTTGATAGGTTTGAAGTCATAAACAGCGCAATGCTTGACGCACAACGAAGAGCTGCTGACAAAACGCACAAAAGTGCTGTTTGAATGAATGTTTACGCACCTGCTTCTGCCTACCACCGCTCAGTCAGATACATAGATACTTGTATGCTCAGTCAGATTATATGCAACGCAGGACACGCTAGATAATATCTAGTAATATCATCAACCATGTGTAGTTAACTAGTGATTATGATTGATTGTTTTTTTATAAGATAAGTTTAATGCTAGCTAGCAACTTACCTTGGCTTACTGCATTTGCGTAACAGGCAGTCAGTCTCCTTGTGGAGTGTGAGTTCTCTTTTCGACTCCGTCTGCATATTTGCAATCAAATGGCAGAATTTTCTCCATCTCCTTAGCTATAATACTCTGATTCCGCTGATTTCTGAACTCGGTCCTCCAGAACGTGGAGAGCAGCACTTATGCCGTTCTACTACGTGATATCTTAAAAAAAAAGAAGCATTAGAAAGGATTACCTACACATACTGACCAGTTCATATTATAGACAGAAGAATGCTACATGGCAGACCAATCCGAACTCATCTCATGTCCAGCCCACTCATTGTCTCAGCCAATCATGGCTAGCGGGAAGGTTGCTGTATTTTTCCGTGGCTAAACCAACTAGGCTCGTAATTTAACAATTGTATTTGTATTTACAGATGGCATACAAGTTTGTTATTTATGCACATGAAAGTTCACATGTTCCAGAAAGTATTTCTGCCATAAAATGTATTTTGATAAAAAAATATTTTTTAAGTTCAAATGGCATTCCTGTGAAGTAGTGATGCACGATATACGCCTAGTTTCCTGAAACAAGTCACAATTGTGTTTATGTTAATTAACGGTCAATTACCGTGACACCGGCAGATATTTGCTTGACAATCACCGGCTGACAAAATTTCATGGCCGCCACAGCCCTACCTGCATATTAAATGTTGGGTAATATGATGTGTAGTTAGGGGTGGGGGTGTGGTGACATGTGGAGTATGGTGTACTGTGTTAGTGCTGTTGTAAGGATGTAGCTATATGGTGTTGGATCTGTGAAATTGTCATGTTGTTCTTTTGGAATTGGTAGTGTGGAGACATTTTAGTGGGAGAGGTTTGGGGCGTGTGGTGTAGTCTATGGTGTATGGTGTACACAATGGGTTTCAAATTCAATTCCTGGAGGACCATTGTCTGGGTTTTTGCTCCTCCCTTGTACTTGATTGGTCAGTTAAGGTCAATTGATTAGTTAGGAACACCCCTCACCTGGTTATTTTGGTCTTTTATGGAAACAAAATGAAAGTCCCTCAAGGAATTGAGTCTGTCCCCCTTGGTGTACACTGGTTTGTCATGAGATATAGGGATGAGGTGATACACTGCCAGATTGAGACTCAATGCAATCTGTCAGACTCAGTACACTGTGACAGTAGTGAGATGTGATATAATAGGCCTCTGTCCATGTCCCCTTCAGTTACACAATTACTGTGATGTGTATTTGTGTTTTACTACTTGTTTGTTTGTGTGTGCGCCTTCCTTCCTGCACGTGTTTGTGTGTGAGTGTGTGCGTCTGCTTGCCTGCTTGTGTGTGTTTTCTAGTGTGTATTTTAACCTTGTCTGTTTGTGTGTGTGTGTGTAGGGGGCATGGTGGATAAGGACCTCCGGCACTACCTCAATCTGCGCTTCTCCAAGGGATCCGTGGACCACGACCACCAGCAGATCATCAGAGACAACCTCTACCTCCGCACCGTACCCTGTGAGTCAACACATACACACACAGTCAGACAGACAGGCACCCAGAGACACACACACTAAAAGACACACGCATAGACACACGCACGGTTGTCATAACCTACCTCCGCATCTGACCCCTGACCATAGCAGAACACTAGGGATGAATGTCATTATTTATCCTCTCCTTGACATTATACAAATAGACAGGTGGAGGCCAAATCCCTGTGGGCATATCCTGCATATCTCTTTTACCCGACCTGTGTTTGAGGTGAGGTGAGACTATTGAGATGCACAAACCTGTAGTTGAGTTGAATTGAGACTATTGAGATGCACCTGACCTGCATTTTAGGTGCGGTGATACTATTGAGACCCAGCAACTCTCCCAATTATTGAGGTGCAGGACATACAGACAGTATAGGCCATATTTGGTTTATTTTAATTGTTTTTTCCAAGGTGGTTGATGCTAGACGTACTAGATAACGGTTGTCTTTAAAAAAATATATTGAACAGGCTGTGTCTGAAATGTCACCATTTTCATAATTAGTGTGAAGATTTACCAGACTACTCTGGTAATACATAAGGAGCCATAAAAAATACTTACCTATGTGAGGACAGAACATCTAGCAAGAGTTGTAGAAGAAATGGTCCAAATGTTTAAGTTTCAGGGCAGCAAAGAGAGCCTTGAATGTTCTAGACATGCTATATGAATCCTGAATGAATACAGTCTACCTATACTGTTGCTTTGTGTTAACGGGGTCTCTCTCTCTCGTTCTATTTTTCTCGTTCTCTCATTTTTTTTCTCTCTCCTCTTATTTGGTGCATTTTCAGTGTTCTCTCTCTTTCTCTGTCTGACATTGCCCTGGTGGTCCATTACTGCACACGCTCAGTATCTCCTCTTTTTCTTTCTCTCTCTCTTGCTCCTTCACCCATCGGTCGCCAAGCTCTCTTTCCATGGCAACCAGCCTCGTCTCAGTCCTGCGTCGCCCTTCCCCCACCGCTGCACACAGGACGTGCACAGTATTAAAGACCCAATGCAGTCGTTTTTATACAAATATCAAATCATTTCTGGGTAAGAATTGAGTACCTTACTGTAATAGTTTTCCATTAAAATTGACGAAAATAGCTTTTTAGCAAATAACTATTTAGCAAGCAAACATTTTGCTAGGACTGTCTGGGAGTGGTCTTAGTGGGCAGGGGAAAACTAGCTGTTATTGGCAGAGAAGTTTGGAACTCTCTTTGTTATTGGTCTATTAACCAATTTACCTGCATAATGATGTCACCAGGCAAGCCGAAACTCCCGCCCACGCAAACCTGCTGATTAGAAGATCAGGAAAAACACTGATCACATGTTTTACAGTGTTAGTTTCATCAGCTGTTGTACAATATGATACAAAAGACAGATAAAACAATTTGGACTGCACTGGACCTTTAACACACATACATCAAAGACATACACACACACACTCACACACACACACACTGAGTGTAAAAAACATTAAGGACTGCTCTTTCCATGACATAGACTGACCAGGTGAATGCTGTGATCCCTTATTGATGTCACCTGTTAAATCCACTTCAATAAGTTTAGATGAAGGGGAGGAGACATGTTGAAGTATGATTTTTAAGCCTTGGACAATTGAGACATGGATTGTGAATGTGTGCCATTCAGAGGGTGAATGGGAAAGACCAAAAAAATGAAGTGCCTTTGAACGGGTTATGGTAGTAGGTGCCAGGCTCACCGGCTTGTGTCAAGAACTGCAATGCTGCTGGGTTATTCACACTCAACAGTTTCCCGTGTGTGTAAAGAATGGTCCACCAGGCAAAGGACATCCAGCCAACTTGACACAACTGTGGGAAGCATTGGTGTCAACATGGGCCAGCATCCTTCTCGACACCCAGATTCATTGAGGCTGTTCTGAGGGCAAAATGCGTTTCTAATGTTTGTTATATACAGTGGGGCAAAAAAGTATTTAGTCAGCCACCAATTGTGCAAGTTATCCCACTTAAAAAGATGAGAGGCCTGTAATTTTCATCATAGGTACACTTCAACTATGATGGAGAAAATGAGAAAAAGAATTCCAGAAAATCACATTGTAGGATTTTTTATGAATTTATTTGCAAATTATGGTGGAAAATAAGTATTTGGTCACCTACAAACAAGCAAGATTTCTGGCTCTCACAGACCTGTAACTTCTTCTTTAAGAGGCTCCTCTGTCCTCCACTCGTTACCTGTATTAATGGCACCTGTTTGAACTTGTTATCAGTATAAAAGACACCTGTCCACAACCTCAAACGGTCACACTCCAAACTCTACTATGGCCAAGACCAAAGAGCTGTCAAAGGACACCAGCAACAAAATTGTAGACCTGCACCAGGCTGGGAAGACTGCATCTGTAATAGGTAAGCAGCTTGGTTTGAAGAAATCAACTGTGGGAGCAATTATTAGGAAATGGAAGACATACAAGACCACTGATAATCTCCCTCGATCTGGGGCTCCACGCAAGATCTCACCCCGTGGGGTCAAAATGATCACAAGAACGGTGAGCAAAAATCCCAGAACCACACCGGGGGACCTAGTGAATGACCTGCAGAGAGCTGGGACCAAAGTAACAAAGCCTACCATCAGTAACACACTACGCCGCCAGGGACTCAAATCCTGCAGTGCCAGACGTGTCCCCCTGCTTAAGCCAGTACATGTCCAGGCCCGTCTGAAGTTTGCTAGAGAGCATTTGGATGATCCAGAAGAATATTGGGAGAATGTCATATGGTCTGATGAAACCAAAATATAATTTTTTGGTAAAAACTCAACTCGTCGTGTTTGGAGGACAAAGAATGCTGAGTTGCATCCAAAGAACACCATACCTACTGTGAAGCATGGGGGTGGAAACATCATGCTTTGGGGCTGTTTTTCTGCAAAGGGACCAGGACGACTGATCCGTGTAAAGGAAAGAATGAATGGGGCCATGTATCGTGAGATTTTGAGTGAAAACCTCCTTCCATCAGCAAGGGCATTGAAGATGAAACGTGGCTGTGTCTTTCAGCATGGCAATGATCCTGGAGTGGCCTAGCCAGTCTCCAGATCTCAACCCCATAGACAATCTTTGGAGGGAGATGAAAGTCTGTGTTGCCCAGCAACAGCCCCAAAACATCACTGCTCTAGAGGAGATCTGCATGGAGGAATGGGCCAAAATACCAGCAACAGTGTGTGACAACCTTGTGAAGACTTACAGAAAACATTTGACCTCTGTCATTGCCAACAAAGGGTATATAACAAAGTATTGAGATAAACTTTTATTATTGACCAAATACTTATTTTCCACCATAATTTGCAAATAAATTCATTAAAAATCCTACAATGTGATTTTCAGGACTTTTTTTTCTCATTTTGTCTGTCATAGTTGAAGTGTACCTATGATGAACATTACAGGCCTCTCATCTTTTTAAGTGGGAGAACTTGCACAATTGATGGCTGACTAAATACTTTTTTGCCCCACTGTATCCATATGCTCAGATGGATTTAAAATGCAACAATCTGACTCTGACTTATTTCCTCTGTGTGTGCGATATAGAGCGCTTAGGGACAGGTTCTGCCATGTCACCTATAAGAGCATGACCGCCTGACATGTGTGCGTGTGAGCCCTTTTAGCTTCTATGGATGTCTGTCCAGAGGCCTTTGTAGTTTTTGTTGTTGCCATGGGCAACGATGTCATTGCTTTGATTCTGTTTCCACCAGCACTCTGTTCTGTCAATATGTACACGCATGCACGATAAGGATGTGACAAATGTAAAAAATGATCTTAACGTTTACATGCATGGGACATCATGTCCCACTATCATCAATGTGATGGCTCGTTGCAGTGATGTATGACAGACAGCGTGTTCATAGAAAACCAACAATCTGTTATTAATGGGGTTGTCTGAGAGCTCGTGCTTTGTACTGGCAGAGGAATTTCTCCATCCTGGCCGTCACGGTTTATCCACATGGAATCTTGTAGTCTGGTTGTAGATACAATGCATTGGGAAAATATTCGGACCCCTTGACTTTTTGCCAATGCGCACCTTGCATTGATGGTGTGCATTGGCAAAGAAGCGAGGAGCCTACCACATAGCACTTCTTCCATATCATCCTACAGAGGTCTATGCAGGCCAGACGTATTGATTGCTATGCCGTATCGGAAGGAGCAGATTCCAAGGTCTCTAATGAACCTTGCCAAATAACTCTACAAATTGCACGAATGGTCTCTGCTTCAAAATAACCTTTTCCTCGATTGATTGTGGCTCTGTGCATTCCTCATCAGCAATAGCCATTTGGCGAAAATATAATTGATATTTTCTTCTGTTTCATTATATTCTTCCTGTAAAATATGTGTGTTGACTGTGGTAGGGCAGGCCCTGTGATGTCTGCTGAATGAACAAGTTGATTTCATTGGCAAGGCACAGTCATAGAATGGCATGGCACAGCCCTAGCCCTGGTACTAAAGCACAGATAAACAAAACTCATCACATGCTATTCTGTACTTTTGAAATCATTTGCCTTGTATCATGTTTTTTATGACTTTCCCAAACAAAATACGAATGGATTTATTTGCGATTTGTGTATATTAACACGAGAAAGGCAGAGTGCATCATAATGACGAAACAAAAGTAAGTGTTTTAATTATTGAAAGTCATGCCCCCCTCCGTCCTTGACTTTTCCTAAATACGTCTATGTAGCACTGTCATTGTTTGAATTTTAATATCACAAACTGAACAGATTTTTTGAATGGCTTTCCCCGGCCTGCTCTGCTCCGATAGTTGAATGTGCCATGCCCAGTTTATAATCACCTTGATAATTGCCTCAAATCTGAACCTAAACGCAGGAATTTCACACATATAACAACAGATGAAATAAACGAAGTATAGTAATATGTTGGAGAATGGGTGAGTTGGTGCGAACGATGCATAATTATGTCATTTCCAGTTGTGAATGAAGAACAGGGTATTCTTTTGTATTTATTTATTTACACGTTAACTTCTGTATTTTTTTTGTGGGTTTTGGTTTTTACATATAGCCTACTGGAACAAACTAATGAAAAATGTTGCCACTGTCAGACAGTGCCAGAGCTGCTACTACAGCATCTCAAATAGCAAATGCATAGACAACGGCTTCATCAGCGCTTCACACACCACTTTGCAATGAGTAGGAGGTAGTATGTATTTTGAAAATATATACTTAATTGTAGCCTAGCCAAAATCGGACCATATCCGTGGAGGCAATAATATATAATACCGGCAGGTCGCTCATCGAGGGGGTTGAGCTCCTGTATCCCCTTTCCCCCACCTGTGGCACAAACACTTGTGTCTGTGTAAGGCTATGTGCCTTTTGGCCTCCACTTTTATGTCGGACCACGTCTGTCTTTTTTGTCTTTTTTTCCTGAAAGGGTCCGACCTGAGCCAGCACCAAACAATATTTTTTTTCTTGCTTCAACCTTCCCTACAAGAACTTCCGTTTCACATGTGCCGCCATTGTCGCAATACAGTCACTATGGTTAGGTGCGTTTCACTGGCTATTTATAGGAAACTATGGGCGTTTTAAAAAGGGTGGGACAAGACGCTCGCTCACGTACGCCAAATTTCGAGTTGATTGTGATTTATAAAGGGAAACCGGCGTGGGACGTGCGTGTGCACTGTGTTATAAATCAGAATATTTTTGTGCTTAAGCACTTTCTATGTTTCGTCCGTACGTGAACCCACCACACTGTTTTATCAAATGAGGCCCCTAGTCTTGCCCTTCTTCACTCGGGTTGAGAGTGTCAGAGGGTCTTACCATTTTCAGCTGTGTAAGCCACCGCTCCACGCTGTCTGGTCTTGTAGTTTTTTTCACCATTTCAACGTGTGGGCCAGAGCCTCGCATTCTCTGGTCTAATGTAAATTTCATTAGTTAGTCCTTTTAACTTCTTAAGGCACTCTGGCCTTGGAAGGCGTTCTGTCATGTTGACACAAACTCTAAGCTCACTTGGGCGTGGCTACTGACTGGGAACAAGTTTGCATTAAATATTATTCTCATTTAGAAGCCTAAAATCACATTTTTATATTGTATTAACATCCAATCTGGGTAGGAACATCACAGCTAGAATGTGTTTCCTTCCTAAGTTACAGTTTTTACGTTATACTTCAACATACCGATTTGAATGACATCACAAAATGGACATACATTTTCCATATTCCATCTCTCATCATTCCCAACATTCGGATGTTGAAATATGTTGTCCCGGTGTTCATTGTTTGATGTTGAAGTTTTTGGTGACCACTCTTCTGTAACACCCATACATTCAATTCTCCCTACTAGAGACCAAGAAAGTGAACGTTCTCTCTAAAATGTGTGACCAGCTGTTAAGTCATAAAACCGGCCCAACCCCCCCGGTTGGGTCTGGCTATCTGTCAGCCATTGCCAGTTGATCTGGCACCTTTGATCCTCACCAAGGAGAGAGAGTCATGACACTTGTGATGCGTTGATGCTTCCTTTGTGGTGCATTGATGCTTCCTTTGTGGTGCATTGATGCTACCTTTAATGTGTTGCCACTATGTTTATGCTACTTTGCTTCTATGTTTGCTCTTATGTGCCGGTGTGCGGACGCGATGACACAGAAGAGATTGTTTAATATGCTTTCCCAACTGCAAAGCACTAAGCCTTACTCTGTCTTTTCTCTTTCTCTCTATTCCTTGTCTCTTCTCTTTCTATCCCTTTCTACTTTCGCTCTCATCCCTCGACATCTCTGTTTGTTCCCTCTAGCTTTTTCTTAGTCTCTCTACTCCCTCTCTCTTATTAATCATTCTTTCTTTCCCTTTGTTCTCTCCATTCTGTTCCTCTCCCGTCATTTCCTTCAAGCAGTCTTCTCTCATTCTACTCTGTCACGGCTGGGAACAAGACCCACTCTCGCTTTCTCTCCTTATCTCTCTCCCTTTATCTCTTTCTTCCTCATTCTATCTCTCCCTCCATGCCCCCTAAGCCTCTTCTCCAGAGCTGTAAGGATCTAATGCCAGCAGAGACGACAAAGTGACAAGTGTGCATCCCAAATGGCACCCTATTTCCTATGTTGTGCTCTTACTTTTGACCAGGGTCTGTAGTGCACTATATCTGAAATAGGGTCCAATTTGGGGCACTCCCCAGGTTGAAGTAACAGTTATTGGCTGTATAGTTTACTTTAAAATGGTATAATTTTATTTCAGATTTTTATGATTAACCATGTGACAATGATAAAAAATAAATGTTATTATGGAAATTAAACTGTTCTACGAAAATGTGCATATGAAAATCATAACTGGCGCGCAGAACGGTAGCAATGGTAGGATAAATTGTAAACTTGCCCAAACTTGAAACTGACATGCGGCCTATAAAGTCTTCATAAAATTATTCCATGGTCGGATTTTGCCTGTAGGCTACTTTAAAGCAAGTTAAGACAAGATGAAATTTCATACAGGAAGTGCCCCAGATTTTGAATGCGCTGTGTTCCAATGTCTCCTTATATGGCTGTGTATGGGTCACGAATGAGCTTAGACTTTCTGTCGTTTCCCCAAGGTGTCGACAGCATTGTGACGTATTTGTAGGCAAATCATTGGAAGATTGACCTTAAGAGACTACATCTACCAGGGACCCGCTTGGTGTCCTCTGTTGCAATTATTGCGTAATCTCCAGCAGCGTGTATTTTTCGTTTGCTTCGAGGAGAAACACAGCTGCCTAAATTGATTTATCATCGAATAGATATGTGAAAAACACCTTGAGGATTGATTCTAAACAACGTTTGCCATGTTTCTGTCAATATTATGGAGTTAATTTGGTAAAAAGTTTGGCGTTGTAGAGACTGCATTTTCTGATTTTTTTCTTAGCCAAACGTGATGAACAAAACGGAGCGATTTCTCCTACACAAATAATCTTTTTGCAAAAAATGAACATTTGCTAACTAACTGAGTCTCCTCATTGAAAACATCCGCAGTTCTTCAAAGGTAAATCATTTTATTTGAATGCTTTTCTTGTTTTTGTGAAAATGTTGCCTGCCGAATGCTAGGCTTAATGCTATGCTAGCTATCAATACTCTTACACAAATTCTCGTGTAGCTATGGTTGAAAAGCATATTTCGAAAATCTGAGATGACAGTGTTGTTAACAAAAGGCTAAGCTTGTGAGCCAATATATTTATTTCATTTAATTTGCGATTTTCGTGAATAGTTAACGAGCTTGAGGCTATAATTACGCTCCCGGATACGGGATTGCTCGACGCTAGAGGTTAAGAGCGGCATTGATGCACAGCAGTAAGGTATGCCCAGCACTTCTGACTCATTTAACATCTGCCCATTCCTCCTCCTGCGCCAGTATATCCGCACACAAAATCATGTTTGGTGCATTATGTACCATAGTGACCCTTTTAGGTCCTGGGATGATGTATGCGTCTGCAACTTCTCCAAGTCTCTGTGCAATGTTGACTGTGGTGTGATTCTTCTGCATTTGTTTTGTCTCCAGCACAAGCCACCGCAGTCCCCTCGGGATTGAAATGTGCAGTGACAGTCATGTAAGACTCACCCTTCGTGAGGTCCATGTCGGTTGTCAAACTTACTGCCTGGATTTGTTTGATACATTCTAAAACCTTCTTTTTTTGTTAGCATATTTTGTGGTCAGCGCATACATAAGTCTCTCTCTTGGGAACAGTATAACCACGCTCCAAGATTTTCATAATCTTCTTAAATCCCACACCCTCCTGTCCAGGGCAATGAAGTCCACAATATCATTGGTTTATCTCTTTTTCTTTTTTTCTGAGATGTGGGGCTTCAGATCCAAGGTGGTTTGGGTTAAACCCCCTAATCCCATAACACCCCCACCACTTACTCGTCCACCCTCTTTTAGACCTAGGGTCCATCAAAGCAATTTTGTTATTACTTTGTAATAGGCCTATTACATTTATTATTCACCTGTCCATTGTTTTAGCATGCAACTACAAAAACAAAGTAGCCAAGGCTAATTTATTGTTTTCAAGTGGTATGTCATATTTATTGTTGAACTATGGTAAGAAAACTGTTGTTTGCACAGATGCATTACACTTCGAAATTTGACGTTTGGAGAAACATGGATAAACATCTAATTCTACAGTAAGACTGTAAGAGCTTGTTGTATCATGAGCCTATAGCTGTCAGTGTGTGTCAGCCAGTGCTGCAGCCTCAGCATCATGGGCAATTCCTCAATGTCACTCAGGCATTAGGTACACTCTCTACACTCTCTTCTACCGGCATCAGGTAGTCCAGACACATACAGCACAGCTTTCCAGGGAAGGCGATCAACCTAGGCACTGCACAGAATCGTGTATCCAAAGTACTCATTCAATTATTAAGATGAGTGAAATTGCACAGTGGCTTGCTCAGGCTGATCCCTTTGAATGTCTTTTGATTAACACTTGGACGCAATGAGCCCTTCCAACCATTTATACATAAGAGTATATTGTTCTTCTAAACAATTAACCTTGTACCCGGGTTGACTAAATGTAATGTGATTACATCGCTCTCTCTTTCTCTCACTCATGCAAGCACGGTCGCTCTCGCACACACACACACTTGCACACACTTACTTTACACACACCTTGTTACGATGTAACTAAAGCCATATGGAAATTGTGTTCGAACAATATTCTCAAGTATCCAGAAGTTATTGGAATAAAACAATTATTGATTATTTGCTTTGGGTAAATGAAATAGTTTCCTTGCACACACCATGGCCGTGCACCAGGCTGACCGTGTTTACAGATGCCTGCCAGATATCACAACACCTGGATAGCTCATATCAGATAATGACATTTACAGTACCGTTTCCAATGAATTAAACATTGCACACAGTTCTGTCGTACTGAAGCCCCTGGAACAATACGTGTGATTTCTCTAGCCAAGAGATGGGCAAACTCCTTGTGGGACTGTTTCCCCCAGCCCGAGCTAATACACCTGAGTAAACTAATTGTATTCTAATCTAAACTGAAGACAATGATTAGGCGATTATTGGAGTCAGTGACAAATTAGTGTCAAAGAAACAATTGTATTCTTATTATATGTATTATTATATTTCTAATGGTTGGATTATATATGTTAACTTGTTTCTACCTGGATGTTTTAAACCAACACCTCATCATCATGGATTGGTTAGTTGCCCTGGTGAAATGCTACAGACCATACTGCAGATGTGGGAGATGTGACAGAAATGTTATTTTTCTGGCATGTTGTCATGGTGGAGAGAGAGAGAGAGAGAGAGAGGAGTTTAAGAAAGACAAGGATGGAATGAGTAATAGGAGGAGAGGAAAATAAGGGAAAGAGAATGGGGAAGGTAGAGATGGATTGAAATAGACTGACAGAGAGACAGGTTGAAAGAGAGGGGGAGGGATAAGAAAGAGGGAATGGAAAGGGAGGGGGACAAGGAGAGACAAAGAGCGAGGGAGAAGGGAAATTAGAGTGAGATGAGGATGAATTGAAAGAGGGAGAGAGAGAATGAGGGATGGAGAGAAAAGGGGGAAGTGAGCATGCTCTTATTGACAATCTCTCAGCTCCTTGTCTCTTATCTCAATGGTGTTCTGGTTGATCGGTGGTGAAAAGGATCCTGTGTAAACAAATAGGGACAGAGTGCAGAAAGCGAGTGTGTGTGTGCACATGTATGTTTGTGTGCACGTTGGCTGTAGCAATAGAGATCTAAACCAGGAAATGTATTACCCATCACACTTCCCTTTTCAGGGAAGTTATTAACCAATATACACAGGCAGTTAGGAAAGCAAAGGCTAGCTTTTTCAAACAGAAATATGCATCCTGTAGCACAAACTCAAAAAACATTGAAGTCCATGGAGAATAAGAGCACCACCTACCAGCTGCTCACTGCACTGAGGCTAGGAAACACTGTCACCACGATAAATCCACGATAATTGAGAATTACAATAAGGATTTTTCTACGGCTGGCCATACTTTCCACCTGGCTACCCCTACCCCGGTCAACAGCCCCCCACAACAACTCGTCCAATTCTTCTTCATCCAAATCCAGATAGCTGATGTTCTGAAAGAATTGCAAAATCTGGACCCCTACAAATCAGCCGGGCTAGACAATCTGGACTCTCTCTTTCTAAAATGATCGGCCAAAATTGTTGCAACCCTATTAATTGCCTGTTCAACCTCTCTTTCGTATCGTGTGAGATCCCCAAAGATTGGAAAGCTTCCGCGGTCATCCCCCCTCTTCAAAGGGGCAGACACTCTAGACCCAAACTCACTACAGACCTATATCTATCCTACCCTGCCTTTCTAAGGTCTTCGAGAGCCAAGTTAAAAAACAGGTCACCGACCATTTCGAATCCCACCATACCTTCTCCGCTATGCAAGGTCCTAAACGGTCCTAAACGATATCATAACCACCATCGATAAGAGACAATGCTGTGCAGCTGTATTCTTCGACCTGGCCAAGGCTTTCGATTCTGTCAATCACCACATTCTTACCGGCAGACTCAACAGCCTTGATAGAGGCAGATAGAGTTCAGCGAGTCAAATCGGAGGGCCTGTTGTCCGGACCTCTGGCAATCTCTATGGGGGTGCCACAGGGTTCAATTCTCGGGCCAACTCTCTTCTCTGTATACATCAATGATGTCACTCTTGCTGCTGGTGATTCTCTGATCCACCTCTACGCAGACGACACCATTCTGTATACTTCTGGCCCTTCTTTGGACACTGTGTTAACTAACCTCCAGACGAGCTTCAATGCCGTACAACTCTCCTTCCGTGGCCTCCAACTGCTTTTAAATGCAAGTAAAACTAAATGCATGCTCTTCAACCGATCGCTGCCCGCACCTGCCCGCCCTTCCGGCATCACTAATCTGGACGGTTCTGACTTAGAATATGTGGACAACTACAAATACCTAGGTGTCTGGTTAGACTGTAAACTCTCCTTCCAGACTCACATTAAGCATCTCCAATCCAAAATGAAATCTAGAATCGGCTTCCGATTTCGCAACAAAGCATCCTTCACTCATACACTCATCCTTCAAACATACCCTCGTAAAACGGACTATCCTACCGATCCTTAACTTCGGCGATATCATTTACAAAATAGCTTCCAAAACTACTCAGCAAATTGGATGTAGTCTATCACAATGGCATTTTTAATGAATTTATTTGCAAATTATGGTGGAAAATAAGTATTTGGTCAACTACAAACAAGCAAGATTTCGGTCTCTCACAGACCTGTAACTTCTTCGAGGCTACTCTGTCCTCCACTCGTTACCTGTAGTAATGGCACCTGTTTGAACTTGTTATCAGTATAAAAGACACCTGTCCACAACCTCAAACAGTCACACTCAAAACTCCACTATGGCAAAGACCAAAGAGCTGTCAAAGGACACCAGAAACAAAATTGTAGACCTGCACCAGGCTGGGAAGACTGAATCTGCAATAGGTAAGCAGCTTAGTTTGAAGAAATCAACTGTGGGAGCAATTATTAGGAAATGGAAGACATACAAGACCACTGATAATCTCCCTCGATCTGGGGCTCCACGCAAGATCTCACCCCGTGGGGTCAAAATGATCACAAGAACGGTGAGCAAAAATCCCAGAACCACACGGGGGGACCTAGTGAATGACCTGCAGAGAGCTGAGACCAAAGTAACAAAGCCTACCATCAGTAACACACTACGCCGCCAGGGACTCAAATCCTGCAGTGCCAGACGTGTCCCCCTGCTTAAGCCAGTACATTTTCAGGCCCATCTGAAGTTTGCTAGAGAGCATTTGGATGATCCAGAAGAAGATTGGGAGAATGTCATATGGTCAGATGAAACCAAAATAGAACTTTTTGGTAAAAACTCAACTCGTCGTGTTTGGAGGACAAAGAATGCTGAGTTGCATCCAAAGAACACCATACCTACTGTGAAGCATGGGGGTGGAAACATCATGCTTTGGGGCTGTTTTTCTGCAAAGGGACCAGGACGACTGATCCATGTAAAGGAAAGAATGAATGGGGCCATGTATCGTGAGATTTTGAGTGAAAACCTCCTTCCATCAGCAAGGGCATTGAAGATGAAACGTGGCTGGGTCTTTCAGCATGACAATGATCCCATTCACACCGCACGGGCAACGAAAGAGTGGCTTCGTAAGAAGCATTTCAAGGTCCTGGAGTGGCCTAGCCAGTTTTCAGATCTCAACCCCATAGAAAATCTTTGGAGGGAGTTGAAATTCCGTGTTGCCCAGCAACAGCCCCAAATTGCAGTGCAGTGAATTTAAAATGGATTAAATGTAGATGTTTTTGTCACTGGCCTATACACAAAACCCCATACTGTCAAAGTGGAATTATGTTGTTTTTTTAAAGCTGAAATGTCTTGAGTCATTAAGTATTCAACCCCTTTATGGCAAGCCTAAATAAGTTCCGGAGAACAAATTTGCTTTAGTCACATAATAAGTTGCATGGATTATAATACTATTTAACATGATTTTTGAATGTCTACGGACAATTTCTTTCGACCTTATGGCTTGGTTTTTGCTCTGACATACACTATGCATGCACTATCAACTGTGAGACCTTATGAAGACAGATGTATGCCTTTTCAAATCATCCCCAATCAATTTAATTTACCACAGGTGGACTCCAATCAAGTTCTAGAAACATCTTAAGGATGATCAATGTAAACAAGATGCACCTGAGCCGAGTCCCATACCAATGGATCGGAATAGTTATGTAAATAAGGTATTTTTTATAACAACAAAAAATAAATATATATTTAACATTTCTAAAACCCCGTTTTCGCTTTGTAATTATGGGGCATTGTGTGTAGATTGATAAACAAATATGTATTGAATCCATTTTTAGAATAAGCCTTAACTTAAAACCTCTTGAAACTAGGGGGCACAATTTTTATTTTGGGAAAAATAACGTACCCAAAGTAAACCGCCTATTTCTCAGGACCAGATAATAGAATATGCATATAATTGACAGCTTAGGATAGAAAACACTCTTTCCAAAACTGTCAAAATATTACTTGTGAGTATAACATAACTGATTTTGTAGGCGAAAGCCCAAGAAAAATCCAATTAGGAAGTGACTCATGTTTTGAAACCGTTGTGTTCCCTATTGGTCACTGAAAGGGATATCAACCATATTCCTTTTTCTACGTATTCCCTAAGGTGTCTACAGCATTGTGACGTAGTTTCACGCCTTTATGTTGAAGAATGAGCGTAAACGACTACATTGCGTAAGTGGCCAGCTGAGGGCTCTCAGAGTGATTCTTGCGTAAAAGACAGAGGTAGTCATTTTTCCTCTCGCTCCTACTGAAAAGCCAATTGTACCGGTTGATATATTATCATCGAATAGATATTTGAAAAACACCTTGAGGATTGATTATAAAAAACGTTTGCCATGTTTCTGTCGATTTATTATGGATATAATTCGATTTTTTTTCTGCCGCTGTCCTGACCGCTATTTCCGGTAGGTTTCTGAACATAACGTGACAAGCTAACGGAGGAATTTTTGGTATAAAAATAATCTTTATGCAACAAAAGGAACATTTGCTGTCTAACTGGGAGTCTCCTCAGTGAAAACATCTGAAGATCATCAAAGGTAAAGGTTAATTTGATTGCTTTTCTGATTTTCGTGACCAAGCTTCCTGCTGCTAGCTGGACATAATGCTATGCTAGGCTATCGATAAACTTACACAAATGCTTGTCTTGCTTTGGCTGTCAAGCATAATTTCAAAATCTTAGATGACAGGGTGATTAACAAAAGGCTAAGCTGTGTTTCACTATATTTCACTTGTGATTTCATGAATATGAATATTTTCTAGTAATATTTTTTGACCGATGCGCTATGCTAATTAGTGTAGCTGATGACAATTCTCCCGGATCCGGGATGTGTAGTTCCAAGAGGGGGTATTGTGTGTAGATTGATAAACAAATATATATTGAATCCATTTTAGAATAAGGCTGTAACTTAACAAAATGTTGAAAAAGGGAAGGGGTCTGAATACTCTCCAAATGCACTGTATATATAATTATCAAATCAAATCTAATTGTATTTGTCACTACTACATTGACATACATGGTTAGCAGATGTTAATGCGAGTGTAGCGAAATGCTTGTGCTTCTAGTTCCGACAATGCAGTAATAACCAACAAGTAATTTAACTAACAATTCCAAAACTACTGTCTTATACACACAAGTGTAGGGGGATAAAGAATATGTACATAAAGATATATGAATTAGTGATGGTACAGAGCGGCATAGGCAAGATACAGTAGATGGTATCGAGTACAGTATATACATATGAGTATGTAAACAAAGTGGCATAGTTAAAATGGCTAGTGATACATGTATTACATAAAGATGCAGTAGATGATATAGAGTACAGTATATACATATACATATGAGATGAATAATGTAGGGTATGTAAACATTATATTAGGTAGCATTGCTTAAAGTGGCTAGTGATATATTTTACATCATTTCACATCAATTCCCATTATTGTGGACACCCCTTCAAATGAGTGGATTTGTGGACACATTACATTTACATTTAAGTCATTTAGCAGACGCTCTTATCCATTACTGACAGGTGTTTAAAATCAAGCACAACGCCATGCAATCTCCATAAAAAAAACATTGGCAGTAGAATGGCATTACTGAAGAGTTCAGTGACTTTCAACGTGGCACCGTCATACGATGACTTTCCAACAAGTCCGTCGTCAAATTCCTGCCCTGCTCGAGCTGCCACGGTCAACTGTAAGTGCTGTTATTGTGAAGTGGAAACGTCTAGGAGTAACAACAGCTCAGCCGCGGAGTGGTAGGCCACACAAGCTCACAGAATGGGACCGCCGAGTGCTGAAACATGTAACATGTAACACTCACTACCAAGTTCCAAACTGCCTCTGGAAGCAACATCAGCACAAGAACTGTTCATCTGGAGCTTCATGAAATAGGTTTCCATGGCCGAGCAGCCGCACACAAGCCTAAGATCACCATGTGCAATGCCAAGCGTTGGCTGGAGTAGTGGAAACACTGTTTCTGTTGTGATGAATCAAGCTTCAACATCTTTCAGTCCAACGGATTAATCTGTGTTTGGCAGATGCCAGGAGAATGCTACCTACCCGAGTGCCAACTGTAAAGTTTGGAGGAGGAGGAATAATGGTCTGGGACTGTTTTTCATGTTTTGGGCTACGCCCCTTAGTTATCTTCTGGCTAAAGCGTACAATGACATGCTAGATGTTTCTGTGCTTCCAACTTTGTGACAACCGTTTGGGGACGGCCCTTTTCTGTTTTAGCATGACAATGCCCCCATGCACAAAGCGAGCCTTGTGATAGGCTACCCAAAATGTTTTACCCAAGGTAAACAATTTAAAGGCAATGCTACCAAAAACAAATTGAGTGTATGTAAGCTTCTGACCCACTGGGAATGTGATGAAAGACATAAGAGCTGAAATAAATAAATCTCTCTACTATTATTCTGACATTTCACATTCTTAAAATAAAGTGGTGATCCTAACTGACCTAAAACATAACATTTTTTGCTTGGGTTAAATGTCAGGAATTGTGGAAAAACTGAGTTTAAATGTATTTGGCGTATGTGTATGTAAACCTCTGACTTCAACTGTATGTGTGTATGTGGAATTGTTGTTCTAATATTGTATGAATTCATTTTTTACTCTGAGGTGATTTGTGGATACGGGCCCTGGTGTGTTTGTGTTTGTCAGTGGAGGATCCTCAGAGGAGGAAGGGGAGGACCATCCTCTTCAGTGATTTTCATAAATATACAAATTGTAAAACATTTAAAAAATGTATCCTTTCTAGATAAAACTATACTAAATATATTCACAAGACACCAAATAATTTATTAAAACACATTGTTTTGCAACAAAGGTCTACAGTAGCCCCAAGAGCACTCTGTAGGGTAGCACCATGGTGTAGCCGGAGGACAGTTAGCTTCCGTCCTCCTCTGGTTACATTGACTTCCATATAAAACCTAGGAGGCTCATGGTTCTCAACCCCTTCCATAGACTTACACAGTAATTATGACAACTTCCAGAGGACGTCCTCCAACCTATCAGAACTCTTGCAACATCAAAGGATCAGAGAATTAATCTAATACTGGAAGCATAAGCTACAGCTAGCTAGCACTGCAGTGCATAAAATGTGGTGAGTAGTTGACTAAAAGAGAGAGAAAGACAATAGTTGATTCGTTTTGAACAAATTAATTTCTTCAAAAATGAAGGAGAATAGATAGCGATTTCACTTTTTAGTTTCACTGCTAGCAAATGCAGCTAGCTAGTTTAGCCTGCTCAAACTGAGGGATGCTATGTTAGCTAGCTGGCTATGACTATCCAACACAACACTGGAACTCTTCCAAGTCAAGGTAAGCTTTTGGTTTTACTACTTTATTGCTAGCAGGGTCCGCAGGTGTGAGTGCTAAACTGCTTACCGACTGTAACTTTACTGCATGATTGTAGCAGGTTTACTAGCGTGTTTGTGCTATTAACTATGTTGACTGTGATGTTACTTTAGTTAATATGGTGACAACGATGTAGGCTGTGTGTAGCAGTTATGATATGGTTTGGCTTGGTGTGTTGTGCATTGAAGTCCACAATCTAAGGGAAAGGTAAGAGAAGGGTAGCGCATAGATGTGAGAAGGAATACAACGTGGCTGCTATGAAAGTGAACCGCCTGTACTTGCTTTCATGGGTTGATTTAGTCCTCCGATTCTGTTGAAAAACATTTCTTAAATGTAAGCAAACGGAACGAAACGGGGATAAACATATCTGATTTATATCACATTCTTCCAATATAAACTCTAATTTGCAACTGTTGGACTAATGATTACACACTAGATCAGCTAGATACAGGCAAGAGTGTGCAAGGCAGTATGGAATGTGTCACTGTCTGTCACCTCAACATTTTCTCTCAACCTGTGTGCACCTACACTGTACACTTTCATTCATAGGCTAGGTTGTAGCAACCTCATGATGGGTATAGGGAAAATGTAAGTATAATAAACCTGTCGATGTTACATGTAACTATTCCCCAGGTCGTTGCAGTAAATGAGAATGTGTTCTCAGTCAACTTACCTGGTAAAATAAAACAAAATGTAATAATGAACTGGGTGAATGGAATATGAATGACATTTAAACTCAGTACAAATCCAACATGCTGTAATAGAAATAAAGCCGACCGCCACTGGTGTATTTGTGTGTGTGAGTATTTTACATAGGCATTCCTCTTGTCCAGATGGGATAGGGCAGTGTGCAGTGTGATGGCATTGTCTGTGGACCTGTTGGGGAGTTATGCAAACTGAAGTGGGTCTAGGGTGGCCGGTAAGGTGGATGTGATATGACCCTTGACTAGCCTCTCAATGCAATTCATGATGACAGTAATCATTTAGTTCAGTTATCTTTACCTTCTTGGGTACAGGAACAATGGTGGCCGTCTTGAAGCATGTGGGGACAGGAGACTGGTATAGGGAGCAATTGAATATGTCTGTAAACACACCAGCAAACTGGCCTGCACATGTTCTGAGGACGAGGCCAGGGATGCCGTCTGAGCCAGCAGCCTTGCGAGGGTTAACACGTTTAAATGTCTTTCTCACATTGTCCCCGGAGAAGGAGATGGGGAGGCACAGTCCTTGATAGTTGTTGGCACTGTATTATCCTCAAAGCGGGCAAAGAAGGTGTTTAGGTTATCTGGAAGCAGGACGTCGGTGTCCGTGACATGGCTGGTTTTCTTTTTGTAGTCCGTGATTGCCTGTAGAACCTGCCACATGTCTTGTGTCTGAGCCACTGAATTGCAACTTCACTTTGTCCCTATGCCAACATTTTGCTTGTTTGTTTGCCTTGCGGAGGGAATAACTAAACTTTTTGTATTCAGCCATATCCACGATTTCTGTTTAGGGTAGGTTTTAAGTCACAGTGAGTCACAGTGAGTACAACATCTCCATATACTTCCGTATAAACTCACTCACAGAATCAGCGTATAAATGTTTTGCTATATTAAGAAGTTGACCTTTTATGTAATAGGCTATTGGGTTTAACAGATGCCTATACCTTTGTCTTGTTTAGGGTACTAGGTGGTAACTAGATCATGCTTAGGCGAAAAACTATAAAGGGAAATAAGTGGCTACATTTGACACTTTTAGAGCTATTACATGAAATAGCTCTAAAATAGCTCTTTTTTAGAAAAGGGCGTTTATTTTAAGTACCGGGGTACTCAACTCAATTGAACAGTAATCCAATCAGTCATCGGTAAAAGCGCGAAACTGAAAATAATGTCCAATGGTGATTTTAGCATGTAAATCTTTGTGGGGAAAACAAAGATTTTCTTAATTGCACTATAACGGTGACAAATGGTGTCCACAAACTGTTAGATCCTACATAAAGCTGTCCCAACAGGAGAGTCTCAACAGCATTCCCAACACCTTCCCACTGCTACACCTGGCTACACCTGGCTATCAGCAGAGCCTTGTCTGACAGCGAAACCTTTAATTCAGCCTCATTTACTGCCTTTTTTTAAAACACAGCTAATATGGCTGACTTGCTTAAACGAATGTGGTTTCTACTAACAATTGAAATGTACAAACTATGGCATAAGGGGACGACAAGCGGATAAGAGGCAATACGTAATTTAGATTAAGACATTAATGAGCAAGCTAGGACGGACGTAGTCAATATAACTATTTGTTTAGCACTTTTGAAATGTACAGCGACAGAATTCAGAACATGGACCGTTCTTACAGTGTTCTTCCTGTACACCAAGTCAGAACCGTAGGATAAATAAAGGGGGGGGGGAAATAGACCATATGATTAAGGTGAGGCACATGGGCTACTAATAGCTTACCGCACAACATACACTTATGTATACTGTAGCTAAGAAAGTAATACGATCTCCCTGGCATACTACATCATTTATGCAGGAGCATACAATACATTTTTGGACTCACCTTGTTGTGCTGTGCTCTCTTGAACAGGAAGGTGGCGCGGCCGTCCTTCGTGGGCAAATTTTGGCATCAAAGTCTGGCATTCTCTGGATTTACGGTGCTTTCAAGACAACTGGGAACTCTGGAAAAAAATCAAGGTCGAATCATGATGACGTCAGTGAACTTCAGGTCTTAGCTCTAGAAAGAGGCCCGAGTTTCCGATTTACAATTCCGAGTTAGATTTACCTTTCAAAAAGCCTATAATGGAATATCGAAGGACATTCATGCTTTCTTTAATAGTAGTAGGCACTAACGCTTGTGGTGATCGGTTGCATGTTATGGAGCCTATCCACAATTATATTGTCGGTTTCGGGTTAAGATATGAATAGGCAAACATAGTTTACGGTGCATGGAAACCGATAATCTAAAACACAACATTTGAATAATAAAACCATTATTCTGTTTCTTGTTATTCAATATTTCCTAAAAACTAACTTTTTAGCCTGTGTGTTTTTTTAAAAATGTCATTTGATCCAAATCAAATGAATGAGGAATGACCCTTTTCTCATTTTTATCTTGTCATCTAATAAGTATTAATTGGCCAAAAGTTAGGCTACCCCTACAGGTCCTTTTTTTAAATAATGCATCCTATAGGCTAATTACTATTTTGCCCCTGTCAGTTTCCCCCCAAAATAAAAATAAAAATCTATATAGACCAATCACAAGCTTTGAATTAGAACTTTTCCTCAGCGAGACATTTTGCTCCATGCAGTGAATGCAATTGTAAAAGGTAGGTCAAGGAATGCTAACAAAGTGACATTTCCCAAAAACATGATTACTTGTAGCGAATAGTAAAGTTCATTTTGGAATTTTCATTTTACAGAAATTGTAAAATCAGTCATAATTTTAGCTAGCTAACTTACAATGGTAGCTAGCATATTTACATTGTTTGCTGACTTGCTTTGCAAGCCACCTAGCTAGCTAGCTAACATAAAACTTTATCATAGTAGCAAGGTAGGGAGACTCACACAATTAGCTTATCATTAATAACGGTGATATCCAATGTCATCATTGTGTACCAAATGTAACTCGAGTAAATTATTCTCGCTAGCTACTTTGTACATGTACCTATGATAACTATCTTGATATTATGTGTTTCAATATATGTGGTGGTCATGTTACTGTAAGTAACGTTACACGGCTGGCTGTGTTAGCTGTAGCTAACGTTAACTAGCTAACTGTTCAAAAATTCCAAATAAGCTTGCCCATATACCATGAATTTGTATTATACCGTTAGCTGGCCAAATAACCTTTAGCCTACTAACTGTTAGCTAGCTAACTTAGTAAATCAAGAACATTGTATTTTTTATAATCACGTGTAACGATGTGACACGCTATGCATTGCAGCCATGAGATTACATTTTGGTAGTGCAATTAAATTGCATTCAGTGGAAAAATGTCTTACATTCACTCCATGTAGATGCAATCCCTGTGACATAGACTTCTTTGAAAATTACAGAATGGGTCCTTGGCGGAAGAAGGAGCGCCAAGAAAATATGAATTACGCAGGTTGCACAAGCCAGTGGCACCATCTGCTGTTCGACTGCTTTGGCAGGGTGAGTATTTATTATTTCCATGTTATCTTTGAGATATTGTCCTTTAATTATATGATTAATATTTAATATGGGTTTTAATGTCAGTCAGATCTAGGACATTACTCAAAATAGATAGATATATAGATAGATCTGTATTGTCTTCAAAGAGCACATTTGTTTTCACAGCCTGTATGGTAAACAGCTGTATATTCACCAACATTCATCTTTATATATACTTTTTTTTTTAAACGTCATCACACTCAACCCACCACCATCATGAAGGTGTCACCTAGACAAGACAGCATGACATAACTTAATGGTAGTTATCAGGAGGGAAGTTAGTTGAGCTCAGTGTTGGGAAAAAGGCACAAAGCTCTTGCTCATGCCTTTTTGCACAGCAGGAACCTGTGTGTCTGAGGCCGGATGGAGGGGTGTGTTTTAAAGGCAGTCTGTGTGATCTTGAATACTTTGTTTTCTATTAGTGACTGTGGCATTGTGAAATAGCAGGGGATGGAGCCATAGAGGAGGACGTCTAGATGATGCCAACTCCTTCATATGCTAAATGTATGAAAGAAAGCCTATAATACCAATATATGATAAACTATGAAAACAAATGATCCATCTTCCTCCTCGATATGGAAACGAACGACGAAGACAACGCATAGCGAAGTCCAGGACTACTCAAGGTGAAGTGCTGGGTAGGTTAGGGCCTACACTTCAATTATATGAGCAGTAACATACATTTATACACATCAACATTTAGCCCTTTCTGGTTTTTGATATAATTTAAATTAACTTTAACTGAAAGCTACAATATATAATTCTTTGGGCGACCGGACCAAATTTACATTGAAATCTGAGTTCTAGATCTGTCATTCTCATTGCATGCATGTCTAATAAGCGGTCAATCTGTTCTATGTGGGCTATTTGTATACTTTGTTTTTGCGTCTTTTGGTTTTGTACACCAGCTTCAAACAGCCGAAAATACAATATTTTTGGTAATGGAAAATATATTTCACAGTGGTTTAGATGGTACAATGATAATCTATACAATGACTGTTTCGTCACAAACTGAAATTAGGATAAATAATCCAATTTTAGCAATCAGGAAATGGCAGAGCGATTTCTGGATATTGCACAAAACAAAGATGGTTGTAGTATATACAGTTGAAGTCAGAAGTTTACGTACACCTTAGCCAATTACATTTAAACTCAGTTTTTCACAATTCCTGACATTTAACCATATTAAAAATTCCCTGTCTTAGGTCAGGTAGGATCACAACTTTATTTTAAGAATGTGAAATGTCAGAATAATAGTAGAGAGAATGATTTATTTCAGCTTTTATTTATTTCATCACATTCCCAGTGGGTCAGAAGTTTACATACACTCAATTCGTATTTGGTAGCATTGCCTTTAAATTGTTTAACCCGGGTCAAACGTTTCGGGTAGCCTTCCACAAGCTTCCCACAATAAGTTGGGTGAATTTTGGCCCATTCCTCCTGACAGAGCTGGTATAAGTGAGTCAGGTTTGTAGGCCCCCTTGCATCCACACGCCTTTTCAGTTCTGCCCACACATTTTCTATAAGACTGTGGTCGGGGCTTTGTGATGGCCACTGCAATACGTTGACTTTGTTGTCCTTAAGCCATTTTTGCCACAACTTTGGAAGTATGCTTGGGGTCATTGTCCATTTGGAAGACCCATTTGCAACTAAGCTTTAACTTCCCGACTGATGTCCTGAGATGTTTCTTTAATATATCTACATAATTTTCCTGCCTCATGACGCCATCTACTTTGTTAAGTTCACCAGTCCCTCCTGTAGCAAAGCACCCCCACAACATGATTCTGCCACCCCCGTGCTTCACGGTTGGGATGGTGTTCTTCCACTTGCAAGCCTCCCCCTTTTTCCTCCAAACATAATGGTCATTATGGCCAAACAGTTCTAGTTTTGTTTCATCAGACCAGAAGACATTTCTCAAAGAAGTACGATCTTTGTCCCCATGTGCAGTTGCAAACCGTAGTCTGGCTTTTTAAAATCAAATCAAATTAAATTTTATTTGTCACATACACATGGTTAGCAGATGTTAATGCAAGTGTAGCGAAATGCTTGTGCTTCTAGTTCCGACAACGCAGTAATAACCAACAAGTAATCTAGCTAACAATTCCAAAAACTACTACCTTATACACACAAGTGTAAAGGGATAAAGAATATGTACATAAAGATATATGAGTGAGTGATGGTACAGAGCGGCATAGGCAAGATACAGTAGATGGTATTGAGTGCAGTATATACATATGAGATGAGTATGTAAACAAAGTGGCATAGTTAAAGTGGCTAGTGATACATGTATTACATAAAGATGCAGTAGATGATATAGAGTACAGTATATATATATATATATACATATGAGATGAATCATGTAGGGTATGTAAACATTATATTAGGTAGCATTGTTTAAAGTGGCTAGTGATATATTTTACATTTCCCATCAATTCCCATTATTAAAGTGGCTGGAGTTGAGTCAGTTTGTTGCCAGCAGCCACTCAATGTTAGTGGTGGCTGTTTAACAGTCTGATGGCCTTGAGATAGAAGCAGTTTTTCAGTCTCTCTGTCCCAGCTTTGATGCACCTGTACTGACCTCGCCTTCTGGATGATAGCGGGGTGAGCAGGTAGTGGCTCGGGTGGTTGTTGTCCTTGATGATCTTTATGGCCTTCCTGTGACATCGGGTGGTGTAGGTGTCCTGGAGGGCAGGTAGTTTGCCCCCGGTGATGCGTTGTGCAGACCTCACTACCCTCTGGAGAGCCTTACGGTTGTGGGCGGAGCAGTTGCCGTACCAGGCGGTGATACGTGCATCTGTAGAAGTTTGTGAGTGCTTTTGGTGACAAGCCGAATTTCTTCAGGCTCCTGAGGTTGAAGTGGCGTTGCTGCGCTTTCTTCACGATGCTGTCTGTGTGGGTGGACCAATTCAGTTTGTCTGTGATGTGTACGCCGAGGATCTTAAAACTTACTACCCTCTCCACTACTGTCCCAGTTTTTATGTCGGTTTTGGAGCAGTGGCTTCTTTCCTTGCTGAGCGGCCTTTCAGGTTATGTCGATATAGAGATTACTGTGGATATAGATACTTTTGTACCTGATTCCTCCATCTTCACAAGGTCCTTTGCTGTTGTTCTGTGATTGATTTGTACTTTTCGCACCAAAGTACATTCATCTCGAGGAGACAGAACTCGTCTCCTTCCTGAGCGTTATGACAGTTGAATGGTCCCATGGTGTTTATACTTGCGTACTATTGTTTGTACAGATGACCATGGTACCTTCAGGTGTTTGGAAATTGCTCCCAATGAGGAACCAGAGGTCTACAATTTATTTTCTGAGGTCTTGGCTGATTTCTTTTGATTTTCCCATGATGTCAAGCAAAGAGGCACAGAATTTGAAGGTTGGCCTTGAAATACATCCACATGTACACCTCCAATTGACTCAAATGATGTCAATTAGCCTATCAGAAGCTTCTAAAGCCATGACATATGTGTCTGGAATTTTCCAAGCTGTTTAAAGGCACAGTCAACTTAGTGTATGTCAACTTCTGACTCACTGGAATTGTGATACGGTGAATGATAAGTGAAATAATCAGTCTGTAAACAATTGTTGGAAAAAATTACTTATGGCATGCACAAAGTAGATATCCTAAATGACTTACCAAAACTATAGTTTTTTTAACAAGAAATTTGTGGAGTGGTTGAAAAACGAGTTTCAATGACTCCAACCTAAGTATTTGTAAATTTCTGACTTCAACTGTTTCTTTAAATTGTAAAAGTAATAAACAATCAAAGCATAATAGGCCACTTTTGCATCATTCTTACACTTAAGTCTGTCCATGTCTGGTGTCAAAGTGTTAACACGGACCCAGCGGTTTTGGCAGCTGACGTGCCTTGAAAGCGTATGCGATGTCTAAAACAAAGCCTTAGTACCTAATCCCTTGGTATCTTTCACACAGACCAAAGCATGACTGTGAGACAGACTTTAAAACATTGTTTAACTTTGGTCTTTATTGAGTTCTGTTCTTTATTTAAATACAGATTATCCATCTATGGGGCCAATTCAAACAAAGTCCCACACTGTCATTATTTGAGCAATAATCGACACATCAAGAATTTGCCATTTTTGGATTTTTCATCATTTCATATCAACTGTTATTTTAGAGGTTTAAAACTGATAAACAAGCAAAGCAATATAGCCCACTATTACAACATAACAACACTAAAGTCAGTCCTAACTCTTTTTTTTATCTAGGAAGTCCTCTAGGACTGTAGTTTTTCTGTGCTGTGTTGTGCTAAATTCTGCATGCCTTCAGATTGGATTCCTCCTTGTTTTACGGTGCAAAAGTGAAAACTGTACCAAATCTCTAAACATACTACATCATTATGTTATGTCGTCATTGTTAAGTTCAGGATTTAAATAGCCCTATTCTTCTGTAATTACTGTGCTCTCCGTCTGTTATTAGTGCACCAGCGCATTAGGTTTTAGTTACTGTTGGACCGGGCCCGAGTGTAATGGCCACGACAGTATGTGCTGTTGGTAAAAACCTTATCCAAGTTGTCTTATCTTTGGAGTTGACATAACAGTCCAACAGTAACTGAAACGTACTGCACTGTCTCCAGAGAGAGAGCACTCTTATTACAGAATTATAGGGCAATTTAAAACATGAACATAACAATCATGTTAACTCATCATGTAATATGATCTCATGACAAAATATTGTCTTTCAGTGTCAGGATTGAGACAACACTCAATCTACTTTATCCAATTCGGAAATGAGAGCCAACGCCGCCTCGCAAATCAGAGACAGAGTGAGATAGAGGTATAATGTGCACTCCAATAAAATGTTGCTGAGTGGACTGTTTTTATACTTTATTGCAGATGCCAATTATATTTTCACCGACTATAATGCCCGAGATAAACAAACTGACGGCCCAGCTGACTGCTAAAGGTGAAGTTATCGCAAACTTGAAAGACGTAAACAAGGATCTGCAATGTGGAAGTGACTGAAAAGGATAAACGTCAGTCTCATGATCAAAAGGTGGGCCTGACTTGACTCTCTCTCTTTCACTCATTCAATCTCTCTCTCACTCTCTCACTATCTCTCTCACTCACTCACTCACTCACTCACTCACTCACTCACTCACTCACTCACTCACTCAATCTGTTTAGTTGTGTTTGCCACAGTTTGCTGTAATGATGGATATTGCAGTCTCTTCTTGTTTTGTTTCTATTATTGAATGAATGACTGTTTCAGTACTTTTGTATTATTCATTGGTTGGTTGTCCAAAAACATTCGATTCTCAAACCCTTTTCATCATTTGTTATCATTAAAACAGTATCCTTCAAATACTGTAGCATGTCATCCTAAACATCTTTGTGTGCTTTTAAGGGCTTCACCTTAGAAGCACTTGCACTAACTGTAAGAAAGACTACCTGTTGGTGTAATATATTTGATCAAAAGCCTTGGAAAGTCGTGATTCAGTCGTGATTCAGGTGGTTAATGAGGATGGGATGTCAGACTACAGACAGTCAATCATACGGAGCTGTGCATGTGTAGATTATTTTTTGGTTTTACTTCAAAACAGGATGGTTGCTTTATTAAGTTATACAATTTGCAGGTGTCTACATCTCAGGGAGTGACGAGGAAGGAGATGATGATTATGATGACAGCTCCTCCGATGAGAAGGCAACCCATGAGGAAGAAGCGCAACCTCTTCGTCTCATATGTATCTCTCTCTGTGTCTTTGTCTCTCCATCCATCCCTTCAACATTTCACATGTATTACCACACATTTTTGGGGGGAAATTTTTCTAGATTTACTTTGTTTTATCTGCGAGGTTTGATTTTGTTCAGGTTATTGGGTAATGTCTTGCAGGGATAGAAAACCAGCGATCACTCCACTGATTTATTTGCCCATCATAGTATCTACAATGGCGGCGTACTTGATCAAGTATCTGTTTTTTTTTGTTTATGTTATATAGTATAACGTTGACTCCGTGTTTTATACAGTTACCTAACTGGTATTCTATTTTGTCGGGGGTTAACCCCTTACACTCGTGGAAATTGACCTATGTGGATAGGGCCAAATGAAAATGTTTTTAACAGAAGAACCATAAAAAGAATATACATTGCCTTCGGAAAGTATTCAGATCCCTTGACTTTTTCCACATTTTGTTACGTTACAGCCTTATTCAAAAATCAAATAAAAAAATATCCTTTGCAATCTACACCCAATACCCAATAACGACAAAGCGAAAATAGATGTTTTGATTTTTTTGAAAATGTATTAAAAATAAAACAGAAATACCTTATAATGTTCATGTTTACAATGGCTGACACTTAAATAACGTGCCATAGAATTCTGCGGCACCATGCAAGCTGTGCTACAGTACGCTGCAACTTTTAAAGGATGAACCACTATATAAAGCATCCTTCACTCATGCTGCCAAACATACCCTTGTAAAACTGACCATCCTACCAATCCTCGACTTTGGCGATGTCATTTACAAAATAGCCTCCAATACCCTACTCAACTAATTGGATGCAGTCTATCACAGTGCAATCCGTTTTGTCACCAAAGCCCCATATACTACCCACCATTGCGACCTGTACGCTCTCGTTGGCTGGCCCTCGCTTCATACTCGTCGCCAAACCCACTGGCTCCATGTCATCTACAAGACCCTGCTAGGTAAAGTCCCCCCTTATCTCAGCTCACTGGTCACCATAGCATCTCCCACCTGTAGCACACGCTCCAGCAGGTATATCTCTCTAGTCACCCCCAAAACCAATTATTTCTTTGGCCGCCTCTCCTTCCAGTTCTCTGCTGCCAATGACTGGAACGAACTACAAAAATCTCAAACTGGAAACACTTATCTCCCTCACTAGCTTTAAGCACCAACTGTCAGAGCATCTTATAGATTACTGCACCTGTACATAGCCCACCTATAATTTAGCCCAAACAACTACCTCTTTCCCAACTGTATTTCATTAATTTATTTATTTTGCTCCTTTGCACCCCATTATTTTTATTTCTACTTTGCACATTCTTCCATTGCAAAACTACCATTCCAGTGTTTTACTTGCTATATTGTATTTACTTTGCCACCATGGCCTTTTTTGCCTTTACCTCCCTTCTCACCTAATTTGCTCACATTGTATTGTTTATACTGTATTATTGACTGTATGTTTGTTTTACTACATGTGTAACTCTGTGTCGTTGTATCTGTCGAACTGCTTTGCTTTATCTTGGCCAGGTCGCAATTGTAAATGAGAACTTGTTCTCAACTTGCCTACCTGGTTAAATAAAGGTGAAATAAATAAAATAAATATATCAAAAGCAGCACTAAGGTCTAGGAGGACAGATGCAGAGCCTTGGTCTTATTCCATTAAATGGTCATTTACCACCTTCACGATTGCGGTCTCAGTGCTATGATGGACTCTACAACCAGACTGAAGCGTTTCGTATACGTTGTTTGTCTTCAGGAAGGCAGTGAGTTGCTGCGCAACAGTATTGGGAGATTCGATATAGGCTGATAGTTTTTTTTTCTCTGGGTTAAGGTTTGTTTTTTCAAAAGAGGCTGTATTACTGCCACTTTTAGTGAGTTTGGTACACATTCGGTGGATAGGGAGCCGTTTATTATGTTCAACATAGGAGGGCAAAGCACAGGAAGCAGCTCTTTCAGTAGTTTAGTTGGAATATGGTTCAGTATGCAGCTTGAAGGTTTAGAAGCCATGATTATTTTCATCAATGTGTCAAGAGATATAATATAAAAAAAACTTGAGTGTCTGCCTTGATCCTAGGTCCTGGCAGTGTTGTGTTGTGCAGACTCAGGAAAACTGAGCTTTGGAGGAATACACAGATTTAAAGAGGTGTCCATAATATTTATTTCTATTGATCATGATCTTTTCATCAAATAAGTTAATGAATTTATCACTGCTGATATCACTGCTCTCTTGGTGAATACTGCTTTTAGTTAGCTTTGCGACAGGTTCAAAAATAAATGTAGATTGGTCTTATTCTCCTAAAATAAGTTGGAAAAATAGGATAATTGAGCAGCAGTAAGGGCTCTTCGATACTGCACGGTACAGTCTTTCCACGCTAGTCAGAAGACTTCCAGTTTGGTGTGGGGCAATTTCCATTCCAATTTTCTGGAAACTTGCTTCAGAGCTCGGATATTTTCTGTATACCAGGGAGCTAGTTTCTTATGACAAATGTTTTTGTTTTTATGGGAGCTGCATTTAGGGTATTATGCAAGTTTAAATTTAGTTCCGATTTTTGTACGCTGAGGTCCTTGGGTAAGTGAAGGGAGTCTGAAAGGGCATCTAGGAATCTTTGGGATGTCCGATAATTTGTACCACGGATTTTGATGATCCTTGGTTGGACTCTGAGCAGATTATTTTTGTGATTGCAAACGTAATAAAATGGTGGTCCGATAGTCCAGGATTATGAGGAAGCACATTAAGCTCCACAATATTTATTCCAAGGAACAAAACTAGGTCCGGAGTATGACTGGCAGTGAGTAGGCTCCGCAATCCTTTTGGAGTGGGTCTGTGGACTTTTCCATGTGAATATTAAAGTCACCAAAAATGTTAATATTATCTGCCATGACTACAAGGTCCGATAGAAATTCAGGGAACTCAGTGAGGAATGCTGTAAATGTGGCATCCCCTTAAATGAGGAGATGCCTCATTTAACACAATAAATTCATCAGGCTTAAGGCATGTTTCTGTCAGGCCAATCACATCAAGATTATGATCAGTGATTAGTTCATTGACTATAACTGCCTTGGAAGTGAGGGATCTAATATTAAGTAGCCATATTTTGTGATGTGAGATATCACAATTTCTTTAAATAATGACAGGACTGGGGGGGGTCTTTATTCCAGTGAGATTGCTAAGGCAAACACCACCCTATCTCATTGTGGAGTTAGAGGAGGTAGAGCCATGTCTATGTTCATAGATAAGATGAGAGCACCCCTCCAGCTTGGCTGGAGTCCGTCACTCCTCAGCAGGCCAGACTTGGTCCTGTTTGTGGGTGAGTCCCAGAAAGAGAGCCAATTATCTACAAATTCTATCTTTTGGGAGAGGCAGAAAAGTTTTCTGTTTCGTGTTTTCAACCAGCAATTGAGTTGTGATACTCTGCTGTAGAACTCATCACTCCCCCTATCTGGGAGGGGGCCAGAGACAGTTCTCGATGCCTACACATCGTTCTAGCTGATTTACACGCTGAAGCTATGTGGCGCTTGGTGACCTCTGACTGTTCCATCCTAACACCGTTAGTGCTGACGTAGATAGCAATATCCCTACACTCTCTACACTCGTTAGATTTAGCCTTAGCCAGCACCATCTTCATATTAGTCTTAATGTTGGTAGCCCTGTCCCCTGGTAAACAGTGTATGATCGCTGGATGATTCTTTTTAAGTCTAATACTGCGGGTAATGGAGTCGCCAATGACTAGGGTTTTCAATTTGTCAGAGCTAATGGTGGGTGGCTTCGGTGTCTCAGACCCCGTAACGGGAGGAGGAGAGACCAGAGAAGGCTCGTTCTATGACTCCGACTTCTTGCTTAACGGGGAGAACTGGTTGAAAATTTCTGTCGGCTGAATGAGCGACACCGGTTGAGCATTCCTACAGCATTTCCTTCCAGAAGCCTTGAGAAAACTGTTCGGCTGCGCGGATTGTGCGAGGGGATTTATACTATTGTACTTATTGGTGGCACAAGGGCTCTTTCATCCTTTCCTACACTTAAATTACAATTGCCTAACGATTGCATTTGAAGCTGGGCTTGCAGCACGGCTATCATCACCATAAGGTGATCGTTCTCCTGTATATTATGAGTACAGCGACTGCAATTAGAAGGCATAATGTTAATGTTACTACTTAGCTTCGTCTGGTGGAGGTCATGTAGAACCATGTCCAGATAAAGCGTCCGGAGTGAAAAAGTTTAATTTAAAAAAGTTGAGCGAGGGGAACATTTTTAAAATATAAAACGTTAATTAAAAAGTAAAAACTGTGAAGTTGGCAGGTTGCAAAGTAACGTTAGCAACAAACCGTGCAGCAGCAGGTAAAGTTCACAAGTTGTGACCGGAAATTACAAATCTGTCGTTTCTCTTTGCTTATTTGAGTTGTTCTTGCCATAATGTGGACTTGGTCTTTTACCAAATAGGGCTATCTTCTGTATACCAACCAACCCTACCTTGTCACAACACAACTGATTGGCTCAAACAGATTAAGAAGGAAAGAAATTCCACAAATTAACTGTTTAACAAGGCACACCTGACCTCTTAAGGATCGGATACTTCATCTCAAATTCCGTCTAAAATGACAGACCCAAATCTAAATCAAGTGGAGGACATGAAGCAAGAACATGAATATTCTTGATACTATTTGAAATGAAACACTTTGAAGTTTGTGGAAATGTGAAATTAATGTAGGAGAATATAACACATATCTGGTGAAAGTCAAAGCAAACAAACATGTTTTCTATATATTTTTTTTGCATCATCTTTGCAATGCAAAGAAAGGCCATACATTTACCTAGGAAGCTGGGTGTAATTGTGATGTTGTCCACAAAAGGGTGGCATTGTATGTGCAAAGTTTCAGACTGATATGTTCAAGAATGAGAGCTTAACTTTATATTTTGTATCAAGTCTCCCAGGTGTCCCTCACGAGTTTGCCCAGATGTACACAAGTGGCCGAATTGGTCACTTGATGCATTTCCAAACATTTAAGTTTACACTGACAATGTCACTTGATAATTTAAATCACTCAAGGATATGGTGGAAGCCTCCAACACGTCTATCTTAAAACTCTCAAATGACATTTCCAGCCAATCGGTCACATGCAAGTCTCTGGAGCAGCTCTGTGATGAGATGCAGGTTAGCGCCAGGGCTACTACAGATGACGTAGCCACCTGCCGAGATGCAGTGAAGCAACTGCGAGATAAAATTACGTTGCATGAAGACAGAGAGAAGAGAGTGAACATACGTCTTGTGGGTCTGAAAGAAACGGCAGAAGGTTCTGACCCAAAAGGTTTTCTTCAGGAGAATCTACCAAAATGGATACCGTTGCTACAGTGGTTCCTCCTTTAAAAGTTGCGTCATACTGTGGCACACCTTACGGGCTGCTGCCGCATTCTGTGGCACGTTATCTATTTGTCAGCAACTTTTCTGTTAATGCAAGTTATTGCTAGTTTGACCACTAGAGGGCATCTTTGAGATTAATTTGATAGTCTTCCATATTGGCATTAACGGAGAATTTAAAACCTTTTTTGTAATAACGTAGTATATGAGATTGATCTAAGAAATTTGGCTTAATTTGATTAATATTATGGTGTTTCTATTCAGAGAAAGGGAAGGAGTCTGCTGTCCATGTAAATAGGAATTTGTTCTTAACTGACTTGCCTATTTAAATTACGGTTACACTAAGAGCATAACATTTCTGTACCCTAATTTTCTAATTCTTATCTAACCAATACCCAAATGGGGATTAAGTGAAAATGAAAATTTTAATTGATTTGTCAAGACTTGTCTCCATGCTTGCCTCAGAGCAGTGTGAAATGTTTTCTTCTTTTGCTTCTAACTTCAATATGCTCTTTAAATAAATAAGACCTACACTATTTTTAAAAGCACATTACTCAACACAAGTGAGACTCATTTCACCTATGGTAGGCCTACAGTATATCGATTTATTTATTTTCAATGATGTGACTATACGCCAATAATTACATTTAGAGGATTGGAGGACTCTAAATTAAAATCTAAGGGGCATTTTCCATTAGGATCTGTGAGAGTATCTGAGAATATCTAAGGGGCTTTTATATCATTCTAAATTAATTAATTAAATAATAATAATAACCGCTTTGTTTAAAAAGTAACAATATTTTGGAGCTTTCCTTTTCATTTAAACCTAGAGTGAGCTAGGAAAAAGGCAGTCTCACATGGGGTGAGACATTCTCACTAATTTGTAAATAAAGCCAGTTTGTTATTTAGAAAGGTTTCTCCAGAAATAAATCACACTTTATTATTTAGCAGACATCACTTGCTTATATTCATGAAGATGATGAGCGATCGGCAAAGGCAATCTGTAATCTGCTGGCATCACGGCACGACATCGCTCTAATTACAGTCAGAAGACAGTTGAAGAACCTTGCCTGGACTTGGAAAGGCTCAGTAAAAAAAAAATATGTATATATATTTTTAAATTATCATAACATTAACCATGTGCGTTCGCTTATTTTGTACTGTTCTGTAGTTTCGACCCAATGATTCATCTGACAAACAAAGAACTTTGCGTCCTGCAGGCCCAGGCATGGATCAAAGCTGATGAGACATTCAATAATGTTATCTTCACAGACGAATCAACCGTGGCCCTTGAGCAATTTGCTCAAAATCTCTACAGAAAAAAAGGAAGGAGATCACGCAAGCCGAGTCCCAAGCATCCGCTCAAACTCCATGTGTGGGGGGAAATTTCTCTCCAGGCAATTTCTCGTCAGGCACCAGGCCCATATTGGATTTTTGATGGTAAGTTTGGCTATTTACAATGCAAAAAGGTACATAAAATATTGTAGCCTACACCTCACGGACTGTTATGTGTTCCACAATAATTAACTCTTGCCTACTTTTTCAGATATCATGGCTCGAGATTTCTTTGAGGACTGTCAGAGAGGTGTTTATGGGTACACATCGTTTCTTTCGAGGTAGGATTATAGCAGTATTTACGTTTAGGCCTATTTACATGTATATTTCTATTATTGTACCGACATTTGACTTGTTAGGCTAAATGTATTTTTTTCTTCTTCAAATGCAGACAATGACATAAAACACGGGTTTGCATTGCAAATGAGGCCATAAACTGGGTCAAGTCGCCAGCAGAGTAAGTAGACCTTTATGTATTAAAATAAAGGTTCAATAAAAATAAATCAAATACCTACAACACCTTTGGTAGGCCTCAGTATATCTAAAAATATATTTTTTTTATCTCTACATCTAGGTCTCCTGATTTAAACCCGATCGAACTTGTTTGGCATCAACTGAAAACATTCATCCGGAACTCTGCCATGCCGACAGGCAAAGATGAACTGGTCAAGGCCATCAAGATGTTTTGGCTAGAGAAATTGATGATACAACAATGCAACAAATACATTGGGGGAAAAAGTATATTGTCCTGTCAGTAGGAAACATTTGCATGATGGGCTACATTGTACAATGTAGAACATAGTAAAAATATAAAACATCCTGTAATGAGTAGGCGTGTCCAAACTTTTGACTGGTACTTTCTTAATTAATTTGATTAATATTATGATCTTTCTATTCCATGAAACAGAAACACAGAAGGTTTTTAGTTAAGGATGGAAAATATGGCGCTGTACAACGTGACATCAACAGTACAGTACTGGGCTATTTAGCTAAAACATTCCTGTGTTGTGCGAACGAGAGACCGGTTGCAATTGTAAGTAGGCCTAATAAAAAAAATCCTACTTCTATTCTGCTGTTAACTAGGCAAGTCAGGTAAGAACAAATTATTATTTACAACAAAGGCCTACCCCAGCCAAACTTAGATGACACTGGGCCAATTGTGCACAGCCCTATGGCTCTCCCAATCACGGTCAATGTGATACAGCCTGAATTCCAACCAGGGACTGTAGGAGGGACTCTCGCACCAAGATACAGTGCCTTAGACCGCTGCGCCACTCGGGAGCCATGACCAATATACAGTGGGGCAAAAAAGTATTTAGTCAGCCACCAATTGTGCTTGGTGACAAGCTTGCAGGGGACATGGTGTTGAACGCTGAGATGTAGTCAATGTGACAGCGGTTCTAACATACAGTTGAAGTCGGAAGTTTACATTAAATGGGGCAAAGAAGTATTTAGTCAGCCACCAATTGTGCCAGTTCTCCCACTTAAAAAGATGAGAGAGGCCTGTAATTTTCATCATAGCTACACTTCAACTATGACAGAAAAAAATCTAGAAAATCACATTGTAGGATTTGTTTATGAATTTATTTGCAAATTATGGTGGAAAATAAATATTTGGTCAATAACAAAAGTTTATCTCAATACTTTGTCATTGTCAACAAAGGGTATATAACAGAGGTCAAACGTTTTCTGTAAGTCTTCACAAGGTTTTCACACACTGTTGCTGGTATTTTGGCCCATTCCTCCATGCAGATCTCTAGAGCAGTGATGTTTCTGGGCTGTTGATGGGCAACACGGACTTTCAACTCCCTCCAAAGATTTTCTATGGGGTTGAGATCTGGAGACTGGCTAGGCCACTCCAGGACCTTGAAATGCTTCTTTACGAAGCCACTCCTTCGTTGCCCAGGGGGTGTGTTTGGGATCATTGTCATTCTGAAAGACCCAGCCACGTTTCATCTTCAATGCCCTTGCTGACGGAAGGAGGTTTTCACTCAAAATCTCACGATACATGGCCCCATTCATTCTTTCCTTTACACGGATCAGTCGTCCTGGTCCCTTTGCAGAAAAACAGCCCCAAAGTATGATGTTCCCACCCCCATGCTTCACAGTAGGTATGGTGTTCTTTGGATGCAACTCAGCATTCGTTGTCCTCCAAACACGACGAGTTGAGTTTTACCAAGATGTTCTATTTTGGTTTCATCTGACCATATGACATTCTCCCAATCTTCTTCTGGATCATCCAAATGCTCTCTTGCAAACTTGTGACGGGCCTGGACATGTACTGGCTTAACTTCTTGGATGTAGGGGGCGCTCTTTTAATTTATGGATAAAAAAAGTTCCCGTTTTAAACGAGATATTTTGTCACGATAAGATGCTCAACTATGCATATAATTGACACCTTTGGAAAGAAAACACACTGACGTTTCCAAAACTGCAAAGATATTATCTGTGAGTGCCACAGAACTGATGCTACAGGCGAAACCAAGATGAAATTTCAAACAGGAAATGCCCCAGATTTTGAAGGCGCTGTGTTCCAATGTCTCCTTATATGGCTGTGAATGCGCAAGGAATGAGCCTACACTTTCTGTCGTTTCCCCAAGGTGTCTGCAGCATTGTGACATATTTGTAGGCATATCATTGGAAGATTGACCATAAGAGACTACATTTACCAGGTGCTCGCTTGGTGTCCTGCATTGCAATTATTGCGTAATCTCCAGCGCGTGTATTTTTCCATTTGCGTCAGAGGGGAAACCCAACTGCCACGAATGACTTATCATCTTATAGATATGTGAAAAACACCTTGAGGATTGATTCTAAACAACGTTTGCCATGTTTCTGTCGATATTATGGAGTTAATTTGGAAAAATGTTCGGCGTTGTAATGACTGAATTATCTGTTTTTTTTCTTAGCCAAACGTGATAAACAAAACGGAGCGATTTCTCCTACACAATTTTTTGGGGAAAAACTGAACATTTGCTATCTAGCTGAGAGTCTCCTCATTGAAAACATCCGAAGTTCTTCAAAGGTAAATGATTTTATTTGAATGCTTTTCTTGTTTTTGTGAAAATGTTGCCTGCTGAATGCTAGGCTTAATGCTATGCTAGCTATCAATACTCTTACACAAATGCTTGTGTAGCTATGGTTGAAAAGCATATTTTGAATATCTGAGATGACAGTGTTGTTAACAAAAGGCTATGCTTGTGAGCCAATATATTTATTTCATTTCATTTGTCATTTTCATGAATAGATAACGTTGCGTTATGGTAATGAGCTTTTTGGCTATGATTACGCTCCCGGATACGGGATTGCTCGACGCAAGAAGTTAATTAGGGGGACACGTCTGGCACTGCAGGATTTGAGTCCCTGGCGGCGTAGTGTTTTAATGATGGTAGGCTTTGTTACTTTTTTCCCAGCTCTCTGCCGGTCATTCACTAGGTCCCCCTGTGTGGTTCTGGGATTTTTGCTCACCGTTCTTGTGATCATTCTTCCATTTCCTAATAATTGCTCCCACCTGTTGATTTCTTCAAACCAAGCTGCTTACCTATTGCAGATTCAGTCTTCCCAGCCTGGTGCAGGTCTACAATTTTGTTTCTGGTGTCCTTTGACAGCTCTTTGGTCATGGCCATAGTGGAGTTTGGAGTGTGACTGTTTGAGGTTGTGGACGAGAACGAGAACTGAAACTCACAGGGTCATCGCTCTCTCAAAAAAAAAACTTTTTACACATCTCCATTCCTGTATTGCTCCACTTAAAGTCTTTTAGCAATGAAACCCATTACTGATAACATGTTCAAACAGGTGCCATTAATACAGGTAACGAGTGGAGGACAGAGGAGCCTCTGAAATTAGAAGTTACAGGTCTGTGAGAGCCAGAAATCTTGCTTGTTTGTAGGTGACCAAATACTTATTTTCCACCATAATCTGCAAATAAATTCATAAAAAATCCTACAATGTGATTTTCTGGATTTTTTTCCCTCATCTTGTCTGTCATAGTTGAAGTGTACCTATGATGAAAATGACAGGCCTCTCAACTTTTTAAGTGGGAGAACTTGCACAATTGGTGGCTCACTAAATACTTTTTCTGCCCCACTGTATATATATATTTTTCTGAATTTCACCTGTGTGTAGGTAGATATGTTTGTGGAAAGATAGTTCAAATTATTTTTTTCTGTGGGGGGCTTGGCTATTAGACAATTTGTTGGTAAAGGTTGAATAGTTTATTGTTCAGGTATTAGCCCATCCTGCTACACTTGTGAAAAACTAATAATAATATTTGCCCCCCTTTTTGAAGATTCCAATTGATAGTGTTTTTAGCGACAATCGGCCCCAACCCCAATTAATACATTTGTGCACAGATGATAGCGTGCTGGACTAGAATGTTGAGGGTTCAAAACCTTCCTGTTTGTTTCTTAACATTATTATGCTCGTCTGGATTGTTACTCCCATGTCATTCCTGCTGTCTTCCACACGTCATTCTCCGCCTGAGTGGCTCGCTTGTGGTCGTGCTGGTAGGATGTACTGTTTTTTAGTCTGTATATATGAATTACAAATCAGCCTTTACTTAAATCATGTTTCTAGTCTATTGCGTAGTTACAACGTGTAATCATTGATGTCAGGAGCAGGAGTGGTTAACACTGTTGAGGTGTATAATTGTAATACACACATGCAGACACAGCATCATTCAAAGAATGGAGTTTGATACACCTTGTATTGGATATGACTGAAAAAAAACTTGCTAAATAGCGATTTTGTAAATTAACTTTATGACAAATAGATATGCACAACCGTTGGTCTCTTTGTTAACTAACATATTCCTCTCAATTGTACATTTATTGCTTGATTCGTTATGACGTTATAATTACTTAAAGGAACCACCAAATCTACAGTGGCAATAATAACCGTAGCCGCACCCTCATTTTCTGTCTGTTATGATATGAGGACCGAGTGGATAGCCTGCGGGGAACCCACCGAGACATGGGAGATCTTATCTGGCATTCTACCCAGACTACAGCAACGAAACCACACTGAAGAGGAAATCCTTTGACCACGTTAAACGACAGATGAGAGGACTTTGCCCTTTCCAGATACACCCAGCCATCCTGAAAAATGGAACACTCCAAGAATTACATACTGTGGAAGAAGCAGAGGACAACTACAAGATAAGGAGTCCAGTCATTGCCCCCCATTCCTCCAGATTCTCCCCGCTGCAGACAACTATGGCCCCCTCCTTCCTTGGATACCATGAAATCCCATCTTAACTGGTAAGATAGACACAACTAATGCTAAGCTAACTTTGCCCATATTTATTTGTTCTTCAGCAACATAATTTAGTTAATTTGGTGAAGGGCATGGTGGATGTGTTATCTTGGCTGTTAGGAGTCTGGTTATATGGCTAAAATGCAGCTGGCTGGCATGTGGCTCGCTAGCTGAGTCGGCTGCCTGGTAGGTTAGGTTGGCTGGATACATTTTTGGTTCAGTCTGTAAACGTTAGATGGCTAAAATAATTTGCCGTTAGTAAAGCAGTCCTTGGGTAGGGTAAAGTTTATGCGTTCCGCTAGCGACCCACCTCAAATCAAATCAAATAAAATTTGATTTGTCACATACACATGGTTAGCAGATGTTAATGCGAGTGTAGCGAAATGCTTGTGCTTCTAGTTCCGACAATGCAGTGATAACCAACAAGTAATCTAACTAACAATTCCAAAACTACTATCTTATACACAGTGTAAGGGGATAAAGAATATGTACATAAGGATATATGAATGAGTGATGGTGCAGAGCAGCATACAGTAGATGGTATCGAGTACAGTATATACATATGAGATGAGTATGTAGACAAAGTAAACAAAGTGGCATAGTTAAAGTGGCTAGTGATACATGTATTACATAAGGATGCAGTCGATGACAACATCCGGTGAAATTGCAGAGCGCGAAATTCAAATTACAGAAATATTTAACTTTCATGAAAATACAAAACTTCTCGTTAATACAGCTGCTGTGTCAGATTTCAAAAAGGCTTTACAGCAAAAGCACACAATGCAATTATCTGAGGACAGCGCCCCGCATACAAAAGCATGACAAATATTTTTCAACCAGGCAGGTGCGCCACGAAAGTCAGAAATAGCGATATACTAAATGCCTTACCTTTGAAGATCTACTTCTGTTGGCACTCTAAAAGGTCTCAGTTAAATCACAAATGGTCCTTTTGTTCGATAAAGTCCTTCTTTATATCCCCAAAACTCAGTTTAGCTGGTGCGCTTCATTCTATAATCCACCAGTTTCCCACCTTCAAAATGCATACAAAATGAATCCCAAACGTTACCATTAAATGTTTCCAAACAAGTCAAACAATGTTTATAATCAAACCTCAGGTACCCTAATACGTAAATAAACTATAAAATTTAAGACGGAGAATCGTTATTGTCTTTACTGGAGATAAACAACAAAGGACGCTCTCTCATCCACGCGCATGAAAACACTATAGCCAAAATGGGAGCCACTTAGAAAAACTACAAATTCTAGCTAATTTTTCCAAAAACAAGCCTGAAACTCTTTCTAAAGACTGTTGACATCTAGTGGAAGCCCTGGGAGCTGCAATCTGGGAGGATTTCACCTCATAATAAACATCACAGCCATTGGAAACAGTGGTAGGCTGAATGTTTTTTGTTGTTGGATGGTTTGTCCTCTGGGTTTTGCCTACCATATCAGTTCTGTTATACTCACAGACATTTTAACTGTTTTATAAACTTGAGAGTGTTTTCTATCCAATTATATGCATATCCTAGCTTCTGGGCCTGAGTAACAGGCAGTTTACTTTGGGCACGCTTTTCATCCGGATGTCAAAATACTGCCCCCTAGCCCAAAGAGGTTTTAACATAGTTTTAACAACTTGGTATAAATGACATCTGTGAAAAGTAATTTTGCCATGCATTCATGTCATGTTGGATACAACAAGTGACTGACATAACTGGACTGGACTTCGGAAGTCGAGTTCTTATCATCATTGGGCCTTCCCAAACTTGACAGAGAGCAATCTGGATTCCTTGATTCCCCACTTACTCTTGAAGAACTCAGGAATGCATTAACATCTATGAATAGAGGCAAATCACCAGGACTTTATGGTTTCCCTTCTGAGCTGTTTCTTGAAATATGGGATATTGTTAGCCACTAATTCTTGGTTATATCAATCATGCATTAAAACATGGAGAATTCCAGACCAAAACACCTCACTGATTATAGTTTTGTTGAAAAAGGGTAAATCTCCCCTAGACTGTAAAAGTTATAGGCCCTTAAGCCTTATTACAACATAGCTCAAGCTGTTTGCAAAGATACTTGTAGGACATCTAATTTGCAACGATAAAACTGGGTTCATGAACGGTAATTTAGCCTCAGACAATATTCCATATGATAAATGAGTCTGAAAACAAACCAGTCCCCGCTGCACTTTTTAGTGTGGATGCAAAAAAAGCATTTGATAGGCTAGTGTGGTGAAGAATGCGTAATGCCACATCTTCAACCACAGGAGGCTGAAGAAATGTGTCTTGTCGTGCAAAACCCTGACAAACTTTTACAGATGCACAACTGAGAGCATCACCGCCCTCAACCGCAAGGCATTCCAGAGGGTGGTGCGGTCTGCCCAATGCATCACCGGGGGCAAACTACCTGCCCTACATGACATCTACAGCACTCGATGTCACAGGAAGGCCAAAAAGATCATTAAGGACAACCCCGAGCCACTGACTGTTCACACCGCTATCATCCAGAAGGCGAGGTCAGTAGAGGTGCATCAAAGCTGGTACCGAGAGATTGAGAAACAGCTTCTGTCTCAAGGCCATCAGACTGCTAAACAGCAATCACTAACTCAGAGAGCCTGCTGCCCATATTGAGACCCAATCACTGGCCACTTTATAAATGGATCACTAGTCACTTTAAACAATGCCACTTTAAATATTTCACTTTAATAATGTTTACATATACTGTATTACATTACTCATATCACATGTACTGTATATACTGCATTTTATACCATCTACCGCATTTTGCCTATGCCGCTCTGCCATCGCTCATCCATATACTTATATGTACATATATTCTCATTCACCCCTTTAGATCTGTGTATATTAAGTAGTTGTTGAGGAATTGTTAGATTACTTCTTAGATTTGTATGCATAAGGTAGTTGTTGGGAATTGTTAGATTACTTGTTAGATATTACTGCACTGTTGGAACTAGAACCACAAGCATTTCGCTACACTCGCTTTAACATCTGATAAACATGTGTATGTGACCAATACAATTTGATTTGATTTGAAACACCAATGCTCTTTGCACTGTCTTTGTAGCCCTTTGCTCAAGCGATTAGATTGGAACCATTTATTTTACCCATCAATATTAAAGGTACCCGGCATAAAGTGTCACTCTATGCTGAAGACACCTTATTGTATTTCTTAACATCTCAATATCTCTTCAATAGATTCTGAAAATAGTTACTGTTTTTATGTCATTCTCTTGATATAAAATAAACTTGGAAAAATCTATACTGGTGACCCTTCATAACCCTGTTAAGTTGCTCACTTTGCCTGCTGTATCTCCAGTGCCGTGGCATGAGGCTGGCTAGTTTTTTTTAGGCATATGCATACCCGCCAAATTTTCCCAAGTTTGCAGAAGGAACTATGTCAAACGAGAAGATGAGATGACCTCTGATTTGCAGAGATGCAGGAGGTTTGTCTCTTCCAGATTACAAATTATATTACTGGTCTAAATCAAATGGAATTCTTGACAGTTATGGTCTGATGATTCTATTGCAGCATCTTGAAGAGGCATAGAGGAAACAGTTGTTGCACCGCATAGACGTTTTTTTTTCAGGCATCAAGATAAAAAACACCATACAAAAAAAGGTGGTTAAATTATTTTGAACTCACTACAAGTATGGTACTACGCTGAGAAACATATAGGCAACACTAAGAGGTTCTGTGATTATTTTCCTATATGGCATAACTATAACCTGCTGACAAACAATAAGCCTTTTGCGTACCCATTGTGGGCGTATAAGGGTGTGCATACCTTGCGAGACATGTATAATGATAAAGGGCTAATACCTTTCCAGGACCTCAAACAAATGTATTCACTTCCAGGCTTTTCATGGTTCCTTTACCTATAGTTAAGATCTTCATTAAAGACTTGTCGTGTACCAATCGGATGCCCCATTAACATCCCACATAATGCTTACATGGATATACCCTTCATTAACGTCTAAAATGGTCTCTGATACTTATGGTTGCCTGCTGTTAAATGCGCTACATTGGGTGTCACTCTGGTATGGAACCGCGAAATGCAGGGATTGGGGCACGATCTGAACTGGGATACCATTTCGGAAAATGTATTTGTTACCTCTAAAAACCCAGCATACCAGCTTATACATTGTAAGCTTATACATAGAAGTTATGCAACCCCGTTTCGATGTTTTAAGATTCCAACTCCAATATGTGATAGATGCCATATGAATGCTTTTGTAACACTAATGTTTTGGGAATGTCCTGTGGTGTCACAGTTCTGGTCACATGTTTCAGATTTCCTTAGAAAAAACGATGGGTTTCCCTGTGAACAAAGATCCACCTTTATTTTTGTTGAATGATGACTCCTCACTTGTATTGCAAATGGTTCAGAAAATAATCATGTATGTGGGGTTTACAGAAGCAAGTTATCCTCAGTGCTTGGATTACCCCTACAATCCTCTCCCCTCAAACATGGTTATCATATTTTCAAGATATTGTTCGTAAAGAGCGATCAGTGGCCGTGATAAATAAAGCTTGGGCAAATACAGTTGAGGCATGGGATGTATTATGCAAAAATGTATCGGATAATAAAAACTCTTCACCAAGCATTGGACCAACATGGTAGGGGATTGGTTGGACAACATTTTCTTTTCTGAGAGTAATATAGAATATATTTTATTGTAAACTCTACTTCCTTTCTGTAAATGTCATATTGTGCACTCAAATAATTCACTCCTAACAATATGTAAAAAGTTGTATTGTATGTTAATGTTGTCATTTCGGCTAGTATTTGTAAAGTGATCCGTCCTTACGTGTATTTGTAAAATGTTGATCACAAAAAATAAATAAATCAAAGACAAATATCTTCAATTAATATGCAATTATTTAAACAATTGGATTAGCAGGAGAAGCAAAAACATATTTTACTAACGGATCTAAAAAAGTAACGTTTCCTTCTCTCCTTCCAATCTGCAGGCATACTTCACAAAATAGATGGCGACATGAGGCAGGAAAATTATGTGGATATATTGAATCAACATCTCAAGAAATCAGTCAGAAAGTTAAAGCTTGGTCGCAAATGGGTCTTCCAAATGGACAATGACCCCAAGCATACTTCCAAAGCTGTGACAAAATGGCTTAAGGACAACAAAGTCCTGACCTCAATCCTATAGAAAATGTGTGGGCAGAACTGAAAGAGCGTGTGCGAGCAAGGAGGCCTACAAACCGGACTCAGTTACACCTGCTCTGTCAGGAGGAATGGGCCAAAATTCACCCAATTTATTGTGGGAAGCTTGTGGAAGGCTACCCGAAACGTTTGACCCAAGTTAACCTCTCTTGGTTAGGGTGCAGTATTTTTACGGCCTGATGAAAATTGTGCCCAAAGTAAACTGCCTGTTACTTAGGCACAGAAGCTAGGATATGCATATAATTGGTAGATTTGGATAGAAAACACTCTACGGTTTCATTATGTTTGTGAGTATAACAGAACTGATATGCCAGGCGAAACCCAGAGGACAAACCACCCCCCTCCCCCAAAACAAAATCAGTCTACCACTAATTTCAATGGCTATCACTTTTATTATAAGGCCAAGTCCTCCCAGATTGCAGTTCCTATGGCTTCCATTAGAAAGAGTTTCAGGCTGGTTTTTGGAAAAATCAGCCAGAAATTGTAGTTTTTCTGGGTGGCTCCCATTTTCACTGTAGTTTTGCTTTTGTATTTTTCTCCGGTAAAGACAATAACGATTCTCCATCTTAAATTTGATCATTTATTTACGTATTAGGGTATGGTTTGTTTATAAACGTTGTTTCACTTGTTTGGAAATGATTATTATTAGTTATTATTAACGTTTGGGATTCATTTTGTATGCATTTTGATGGAGGGAAACTCGGTGGATTATTGACTGAAGCGCGCCAGCTAAGAAGGACATTATCGAACAAAAGGCCCATTTGTGATGTAACTGGGACCTTTTGGAGTGCCAACAGAAGAAGATCATCAGGTTTCTATTTCTGACTTTCGTGTCGCACCTGCCTGGTTGAAAAATGTTTTTCATGCTTCTGTATGCGGGGTGCTGTCCTCAGATAATCGCATGGTTTGCTTTCGCCGTAAAGCCTTTTTGAGATCTGACACAGAGGCTGGATTAACAATAAATTAAGCTTGATTTTGATGTATTACGCTTGTGATTTTATGAAAGTTAAATATTTATAATACTGTAGTTTGAATTTCGTGCTCTGTAATTTCACCACGCTACCGTCCCACCTGCCCATAAGAAGTTATGTGAGTTTCTGGATTTTTTTTTTCATTTTGTCTATCATAGTTGAAGTGTACCTATGATGAAAATTACAGGCCTCTCATCTTTTTAAGTGGGAGAATTTGCACAATTGGTGGCTGACTAAATACATTTTTGCCCCACTGTATGTAAACTTCCGACTTCAACTGTATGTTAGAATGCTGTCACATTGACTACAGCTCAGCGTTCAACACCATGTCCCCTGCAAGCTTGTCACCAAGCTTAGGACCCTGGGACTGAACACCTCCCTCTGCCACTGGATCCTGGACTTTCTGCCGGTCCGACCCTAGGTGGTGAGTGTAGGTAGGCAACATCATCTCCACCATGCTGATCCTCAACATGGGGAACCCACAGGGGTGTGTACTTTGTCCCCTCATATACTCCTTGTTCTAACACAATTTGCTGCTGACACAACGATGATAGAGCTGTTCACCAGCGAAGATGAGACAGCGTACAGGGAGGAGGTCAGTGACCTGGCAGTGTAGTAACGGGACAACAACCATATCCCCATCCACAAAAACCATTCTGAAGGGGGGTGGTTTGACAGCTTCAGGTTCCCCAGTGTCCAAATCATTGAGGACTTTAAATTGTCCAATCACACACACACAGTTGTGAAGAAGGAACGACAGAGCCTCTTCCCCCTCAGGATGTTGAAAAGGTTTGGCATGGGCCCTCAAATCCTCCAAAAGTTATACAGCTGCACCATTGAGAACATCTTGATTGGTTGCATTACTGCTTGGTATGGAAACAACACCACTCTCCATCACATGGTGCTACAGAGGGTGGTGTGGACAGCCCAGTACATCACTGGGCCCAAGCTCCCTGTCATCCAGGGTCTCTATATCAGGCGGTGTGAAAGTAAGGCCCGGAAAATTGTTAAGAACTCTAGCCACCTAAGTCATAGACTATTTTCTCTGCTTCCGCACGGCAAGTGGCACCAGTGCATCAAGTCTGACGCTAACAGGCTCCTGAACCGCTTCTATCCCCAAGCCATAAGACTGCTAAATAGCTAAAAGAATGGCTACACAAACCCCTGAAAAAAACTGAAACAGAATGACTGCACGGACTATCTGACTTGACCCTTGCCTCTATGCACACTCACAGGACTCTACACACTCACGCGCACATATCATGCACACACATTTATAATGAATCTACACACACACACTCACATACAATCATAATTAACGCTGCTGCTACAGTGAGGGAAAAAAGTATTTGGTCCCCTGCTGATTTTGTACGTTTGCCCACTAACAAAGAAATTATCGGTAATTTTAATGGTAGGTTTATTTGAACAGTGAGAGACAGAATAAAAATAAATAAATAAAAAAATGTCAAAAATGTTATAAATTGATTTGCACCTTAATGGGGGATATAAGTATTTGACCCCCTCTCAATCAGGAAAATGTTTGGCTCCCAGGTGTCTTTTATACAGGTAACGACTGCTCCTAATCTCAGCTTGTTAACTGTATAAAAGACACCTGTCCACAGAAGCAATCAATCAATCAGATTCCAAACTCTCCACCATTGCCAAGACCAAAGAGCTCTCCAAGGATGTCAGGGACAAGATTGTAGACCTTACACAAGGTTGGAATGGGCTACAAGACCATCGCCAAGCAGTTTAGTGAGGTGACAACAGTTGGTGCGATTATTTGCAAATGGAAGAAACACAAAAGAACTGTCAATCTCCCTCGGCCTGGGGCTCCATGCAAGATCTCACCTCGTGGAGTTGCAATGAGCATGAGAACGTTGAGGAATCAGCCCAGAACTACACGGGAGGATCTTGTCAATGATCTCACGGCAGCTGGGACCATAGTCACCAAGAAAACAATTGGTAACACACTACGCCATGAAGGACTGAAATCCTACAGCGCCTGCAAGGTCCCCCTGCTCAAGAAAGCACATACACATGCCCGTCTGAAGTTTGCCAATGAACATCTGAATGATTCAGAGGCCAACTGGGTGAAAGTATTTTGGTCAGATGAGACCAAAATGGAGCTCTTTCATTCAACTCGCCGTGTTTGGAGGAGGAGGAATGCTGCCTATGACCCCAAGAACACCATCCCCACCGTCAAACATCAAATCAAATGTATTTATATAGCCCTTCGTACATCACCTGATATCTCAAAGTGCTGTACAGAAACCCAGCCTAAAACCCCAAACAGCAAGCAATGCAGGTGTAGAAGCACGGTGGCTAGGAAAAACTCCCTAGAAAGGCCAAAACCGAGGAAGAAACCTAGAGAGGAACCAGGCTGTGGAGTGGCCAGTCCTCTTCTGGCTGTGCCAGAGATTATAACAGAACATGGCCAAGATGTTCAAATGTTCATAAATGACCAGCATGGTCCAATAATAATAAGGCAGTGCAGTTGAAACTGGAGCAACAGCACGGCCAGGTGGACTGGGGACAGCAAGGAGTCATCATGTCAGGTAGTCCTGAGGCATGGTCCTAGGGCTCAGGTCCTCCGAGAGAGGGAAAGAAAGACAGAATTAGAGAGAGCACACTTAAATTCACGCAGGACACCGAATAGGACAGGAGAGGTACTCCAGATATAACAAACTGACCCTAGCCCCCCAACACATAAACTACTGCAGCATAAATACTGAAGTCTGAGACATCCGAGGACACCCCCCGATAGGGCCAAACAGGAAGGATATAACCCCACCCACTTTGCCAAAGCACAGCCCCAACACCACTAGAGGGATAACTTCAACCACCAACTTACCATCCTGAGACAAGGCCGAGTATAGCCCACAAAGATCTCCGCCACGGCACAACCCAAGGGGGGGCGCCAACCCAGACAGGATGATCACATCACTGACTCAACCCACTCAGGTGACACAACCCTCCCAGGGACGGTATGAAAGAGCCCCAGTAAGCCAGTGACTCAGCCCCTGTAATAGGGTTAGAGGCAGAGAATCCCAGTGGAAAGAGGGGAACCGGCCAGGCAGAGACAGCAAGGGTGGTTCGTTGCTCCAGAGCCTTTCCGTTCACCTTCCCACTCCTGGGCCAGACTACACTCAATCATATGATCCACTGAAGAAATGAGTCTTCAGTAAAGACTTAAAGGTTGAGACCGAGTTTGCGTCTCTTACATGGGTAGGCAGACCGTTCCATAAAATGGAGCTCTATAGGAGAAAGCCCTGCCTCCAACTGTTTGCTTAGAAATTCTAGGGACAATTAGGAGGCCTGCGTCTTGTGACCGTAGCGTACGTGTAGGTATGTACGGCAGGACCAAATCAGAGAGATAGGTAGGAGCAAGCCCATGCAATGCTTTGTAGGTTAGCAGTAAAACCTTGAAATCAGCCCTTGCCTTGACAGGAAGCCAGTGTAGGGAGGCTAGCACTGGAGTAATATAATCAAATTTTTGGGTTCTAGTCAGGATTCTAGCAGCCGTATTTGGCACTAACTGAAGTTTATTTAGTGCTTTATCCGGGTAGCCAGAAAGTAGAGCATTGCAGTAGTCTAACCTAGAAGTGACAAAAGCATGGATGAATTTTTCTGCATCATTTTTGGACAGAAAGTTTCTGATTTTTGCAATGTTACGTATAGGTGGGAAAAAGCTGTCCTTGAAACAGTCTTGATATGTTCTTCAAAAGAGAAATCAGGGTCCAGAGTAACGCCGAGGTCCTTCACAGTTTTATTTGAGATGACTGTACAGCCATTAAGATTAATTGTCAAATTCAACAGAATATCTCTTTGTTTCTTGGGACCTAGACCAAGCATCTCTGTTTTGTCCGAGTTTAAAAGTAGAAAGTTTGCAGCCATCCACTTCCTTATGTCTGAAACACATGCTTCTAGCGAAGGCAATTTTGGGGCTTCACCATGTTTCATTGAAATGTACAGCTGTGTGTCATCCGCATAGCAGTGAAAGTTAACATTATGTTTTCGAATGACATCCCCAAGAGGTAAAATATATAGTGAAAACAATAGTGGTCCTAAAACGGAACCTTGAGGAACACCGAAATTTACAGTTGATTTGACAGAGGACAAACCATTCACAGAGACAAACTGATATCTTTCCGACAGATAAGATCTAAACCAGGCCAGAACTTGTCCGTGTAGACCAATTTGGGTTTCCACTCTCTCCAAAATAATTTGGTGATCGATGGTATCGTATACATTGTTTGTCTTCAGGAAGGCAGTGAGTTGCTGCGCAACAGCCTTTTCTAACATTTTTGAGAGGAATGAAAGATTCGATATAGGCCAATTTTGTTTTTAAAAATATTTTCTGGGTCAAGGTTTGGCTTTTTCAAGAGAGGCTTTATTACTGCCACTTTTAGTGAGTTTGGTACACATCCGGTGGATAGAGAGCCATTTATTATGTTCAACATAGGAGGGCCAAGCACAGGAAGCAGCTCTTTCAGTAGTTTAGTTGGAATAGGGTCCAGTATGCAGCTTGAAGGTTTAGAGGCCATGATTATTTTCATTATTGTGTCAAGAGATATAGTACTAAAACACTTGAGCGTCTCTTGATCCTAGGTCCTGGCAGGAGTTGTGCAGACTCAGGACAACTGAGGAATACGCAGATTTAAAGAGGAGTCCGTAATTTGCTTTCTAATAATCATGATCTTTTCCTCAAAGAAGTTCATGAATTTATCACTGCTGAAGTGAAAGCCATCCTCTCTTGGGGAATGCTGCATTTTAGTTAGCTTTGCGACAGTATCAAAAAGGAATTTCGGATTGTTCTTATTTTCCACAATTAAGTTGAAAAATAGGATGATCGAGCAGCAGTAAGGGCTCTTCGGTACTGCACGGTACTGTCTTTCCAAGCTAGTCGGAAGACTTCGTTTGGTCACACCAAACTGGAAACATGTTATTATTGGTGGCATAATAACATCCACCAAACACCTCCAAACATGGAGGTGGAAACGTTATGCTTTGGGGGTGTTTTTCTGCTAAGGGGACAAGACAACTTCACTGCATCAAAGGGACAATGGACGGGGCCATGTACTGTCAAATCTTGGGTGAGAACCTCCTTCCCCCAGCCAGGGCATTGGAAATGGGTCGTGGATGGGTATTCCAGCATGACAATGACCCAAAACACACGGCCAAGGCAACAAAGGAGTGGCTCAAGAAGAAGCACATTAAGGTCCTGGAGTGGCCTAACCAGTCTCCAGACCTTAATCGCTTAGAAAATCTGTGGAGGGAGCTGAAGGTTCGAGTTGTCAAACATCAGCCTCAAAACCTTAATGACTTGGAGAAGATCTGCAAAGAGGAGTGGGACAAAATCCCTCCTGAGATGTGTGCAAACCTGGTGGCCAACTACAAGAAACATCTGACCTCTGATTGCCAACAAGGGTTTTGCCACCAAGTACTAAGTCATGTTTTGCAGAGGGGTCAAATACTTATTTCCCTCATTAAAATGCAAATCAATTTATAACATTTTTGACATGCGTTAATCTGGATTTTTGTTGTTGTTATTCTGTCTCTCACTGTTCAAATAAACCTACCATTAAAATGATAGACTGATCATTTCTTTGTCAGTGGGCAAACGTACAAAATCAGCAGGGGATCAAATACTTTTTTTCCCTCACTGTGCAGTATTCAGTTTACCATACACTGCATTACCAAATGTATGTGGACACCTGCTTGTTGGTGTAAATGAAAACCTAATAAGTCTTTGGCCCATGGACCTCGCTTTGTGCACGGGGGCATTGTCATGCTGAAACAGGAAGTGCCCTTCCCCAAACTGTTGCCACAAATTTGGAGGCACAGAATTGCCTAGATTGTCATTGTATGCTGTAGCGTTAAGATTTCCCCTTCACTGGAACTAAGGGGCCTAGCCAGAACTATGAAAACCGTCCCAGACTATTATTCAGCCTCCCAAACTTAACAGTTAGCACAATGCATTGGGGCAGGTAGCATTCTCCTGGCAATGCCAAACCCAGATTTGTCTATCAGTCTAACAGATAGTGAAGCATAATCACCCCAGAGAATGTTTTTCCTTCGCTGCATAATTCAATGGTGGCGAGATTTACACCACTCTTGCCGACGCGTAGCATTACGCATGGCGATATTAAGCTTGTGTGTGCGGCTGCCCGGCCTTGGAAACCCGTTTCATGAAGCTCCCAACAAACAGTTATTGTGCTGATGTTGCTTCCAGAGGCAGTTTGGAACCCGGTAGTGAGTGTTGCAACCAAGGACAGACGATGTTTACACGTTTCAGCACTCGGCGGTCCTGTTCTGTGAGCTTGTGGCTGGACCGTTGCTGCTCTTAGACGTTTCCACTTCACACTAACAGCTGCAGTTGACCGCAGAAGCTCTAGCAGGGCAGAAATTTGATGAACTGACTTGTTGGTAATGTGGCATCCTTAGACGGTGAAAGACACTGAGCTCTTCAGTAAGGCCATTCTAATGCCAATGTTTGTCTATGGAGATTGCATGGCCGTGTGCTTGATTTTATACACCTGTCATCAATGGGTGTGGCTGAAATCGCCGAATCCACTCATTTGAAGCAGTGTACTTTTGTGTGTATAGTGTATAGCCTGATGCCTAGTCACCTTACACCTATACATATAGTACCAGTCAAAAGTTTGGGACTCACCTACTTATTTCAGGATCTTCCTTTATCTTTACTATTTTCTACATTGTAAAATAATACTGAAGGCATCAAGATTATGAAATTATACATATGGAATCATGTAGTAACCAAAAAAGTGTTAAATCAATCTAAATATATTTTATATTTTAAATTCTTCAATGTAGTCACCCTTTGCCTTCATGACAGCTTTGCACACTCTTGGCATACTCTCAACCACCTTCCCCTGGAATGCTTTTCCAACAGTCTTGAAGGAATTCCCACATATGCTGAGCACTTATTGGCTGCTTTTCCTTCATTCTGCTGTCCAACTCATACCAAACCATCTCAATTGGGTTGAGGTCGGGTGATTGTGGAGGCCAAGTCATCTGATACAGAACTCCATTACTCTTCTTGGTCAAATAGCCCTTAAACAGCCTGGAGGTCTTGTGGTCGTTAATTTCTATATTATCAAATGAGGAGAGACAGAGTTATACTTAAACTGAATCTTTATTAGTGAGAGCTTTGCAATAGCGATGGCTGGTCGACGAATCACGCTAAGATGATTCGTTGAGAGCCCCGAGACAAAAGTACAAAGGTATTTTATAGCCAAGATACACCCCTTTAAACCTAGAAGGCGAACAACAGATATATAGAATGGGTCACAAGGTTAAGATTTGTATGAAAGATACCTATAATACATAGCAGACAGTATCTGCTGTGTCAACAGTTTTCATTGTGTAGATACCAGTGTCTGTCCCTTTGACTCAAAACTGGAACCATCTCTCTCTGGTACGGTATAGAACATAAAATGAACTCATGCTCTGGAATGCTCTTTAGGTTTTATCACCCAAAATAATTTGAAAATCTCCTGTCAGTGTTATCTCCCAGAAGCCCATCCTCAGTAGAACACACATATTAGTTAACAAAATACTATATTCTGTTGCATAAAACAACCATTGGATGCAATAAAAGTATTATAACATAATCTTGACATTTTTTAATTTTTTGTGATTGTCTCACCAAGTAGCCGTTATTAATATCAAGTTACCTGAGGCAAACCCACAAGGTTTACGTGGGTAGATCTAATTACTAACAACAGTGCATCTAGCATTATGATGCAGAATAATCGGCTGGGAATAGAACATTCGGAAGGTGACTTGGTAAAATGGTACTCGAGAACTAATAGGAGCTGTCAGGTTGAAAAATGCCCTCAACTAAGTCCTGTTTTTCTGTGATAACTTCAAAACTACATCAATAATGTGGGTCATAAGGTAATATTGTGAAACTGGACTCCATGGCAGATGAAATTAACAAATTTTCATCAGAAAAAAGCATTGTTAAAAATGTAATGTATCCAGACTATAGCTAATAGTGGTGGCACATTATGGGGTGTCAAACTGCTAGCTAGCTGGTAGTGCTAGCAATACAAAATGACTGTCAAGCACTGAGCTAAGTGGGGCTAGTTGGTTAGCTAGCTAGTAGTGATCGTGCATTAACCAGTTAAATGTAATCAAAAATGTCATCTACGTGATTCCCAAAAGTAATGATTTATCATGAGATGAGGGCCATAAACAATAACTAGTAATGCTGCATATTCAAAGAAAGGTTAAAATCTCACCTTTCTGTTACAAATAATTATACATTGCTGAGGTGTAGTCGCTTTTGAGGACACAAGTTCAAGTACTAAGTACAAATATGAAAATATTTTACATATATATATATTTTTTATCTTTATTTAACTGGGCAAGTCAGTTAAGAACAGATTCTTATTTTCAATGACGGCCTAGGAACGAACAGTGGGTTAACTGCCTGGTCAGGGGCAGAACGACAGATTTGTACCTTGTCAGCTTGGGGATTTGAACTTGCAACCTTCCGGTTGCTAGTCCAACGCTCTAACCACGAGGCTTCCCTGCCACCCCAATATGATGTAGCTCCTATTCAACAAGAGTGTATGAATAAGGCTTGAAATGACTTGTAAATGTTTCCTAAATATAGCATTATCAAATTATACAACTTCCTATACTAACTATAAGAGTTCACCTTCCTTCTAACTGTAAAATACATATTTGTATGTTTAGTGTTAGAGAAAATGTGCATATTTCCGAAAGGTCTCGCATGATCAAAACATCTGCCCCCATCGCTGTGAATGTCTCACATAGATCTAGCTTGGCTTCCTGAACTCGTTAGGAACTCACCTTTCATCTCATATTACTATTGTCTGTCTATGACAAACAGAAAGTGTTTTTTTGTTTAAAATCTATGAATTATTTTAGATTAATGGAAATAAATTGATCTCTGAATATGCTACCGTGATGAAAGCACTCTCTACTGTTGCTACGATGTAACACTTGCAGGCATGTGCATGTCCTTGGCTGTAATGTAGGGTTCACCCAGGAATTGATGGACAGTCGGAAGAGCGAAGGAAATGTTAGTGGAGACATCCCAGCTTCAAGTGGTTTCAGATTTCACATCCTATGTAACACAGGCTCTGTGTCCATAGGAACCAGGGCTATCGCTCAATGTAAGCCATTTCGACCTACTGTATAAACAGATCGATTTATAAGGGAAAATGTTAGAAAGGGGACCTTACATCTAAGAGGTTTAAGGGTTGTCAACCACATAGCATAAACCCCTTTAATCACCAAGCTAACTGGTTAGTTAGCTAGCTAGTACTGATATAATTTCACAGCTTCTTCCGTAAACAAACCTGTAAACCATCCTTTATGATGGCTTCAAATATCATTCTTGTTAGTACATCATGGCAGGGAAGTTGAACATCTCTGGCTGGCTGAATAGATGATTATGGGCAAACAGATTAATTGATACAGTATAATGTAGTGGTGTAGTGCACTTATTTTTCAGTGGGTATTGCATATACTCGTTAATCCCCACAATGCTTATCATAGTAGTGGAGGCCCAGTATACCCCTAATGCTAATGGGACAGATCTGGGCCTGGTTTCCCAAAAGCATCTTTGGCTAAGTTAATTGTTAGAACCATAGGATCCTATGGTTCTAATTTCAACTTAGCCTTAAAATGCTTTTGGGAAACCAGGCCCAGAATGTTTTGCTTAAAATGCTGATACACTTATTTCTTCACATTTTATATGCAGCAATGTGCACACGGTGGTAAGCCTTAGCGCAAATGTTTCAAAATGCAAAAAGCGATTTCTGTTAGAAAGAGGGGAGATCTAAAGATGCAACAACTATCATGGGTTGCTAATATGACGAGGATAATGCCTTTGGCTGCTAGAGTAGAAAATGAAAGAAAGTTTAAAGAAAACCAATAGGACAGGAGAACATATATGAGGAAGTCTTTATAAAATAATTGCCTCCACCTTTCTATTGTGGGACGGCTGGCTATATGAAGTAAAGGTTCAAACAATTAAGGAACAGGGAAAATATAGTGACGCTAATGACAGGCCTAACCGTCTTCTGGTAGATGGAAGGGCTTTCCCAAAAACCTTCTCTATTAAATGTTAACTAGCTACAAAGTATTTTATGCCTACCTGCCAGAATGATATCATGATTATTTGCACCAATCCACAAGCTATTTATTTTGCAAACTCCACCTCATGTGCTACAGAAACACCACTATCCAAACAAGAGTGCACTAGAATTAAAGGTTAACTATACAAAAAAAAAATCGGACCTCAAAACCTCCTGATGAGGTTTAATGTGGTTTAAGCATTGTTATGGACGTTTTTTTTTTTTTTTGGGGGGGGGGATCAGAAACCTGTGAATTAATGACTCAGTTCACAGCCTCATTTATGTATCTGTTTCAATAGTAGGCCTACTGTTAGCCTACTTGCTCAGTACAGCTTGGGCAACAACACATCCACCATGCTGACCCTGAACACGGCGGGGTCCCGTCAAGGGTGTGTACTCTTCCCCTCCTGTACTCACTGTTCACCTATGATAGGGCACGACTCCAACACCATCATTAAGTTTGCTGACAACACGACGGTGGTTGACCTGACCAACGACAAGACAGCCAATAGGGAGGAAGTCAGTGACATGGCAGTGTGGTGCCAGACACCACCCTCTCCCTCAACGTCAGCAAGACAAAGGAGCTGATCGTGGACTACAAGAAACGGTGGACCGAGCACGTCCACATCGATAGGACTGTTGTGGAGCGGGTCGAGAGCTCCAAGTTCCTCGTGTCTAAATCACTAAGGAATTATCATAGTCCACACACACCAACACAGTCATGAAGAAGGCATGAAAACGCCTCTTCCTCCTCAGGAGGCTGAAATGATTCGGCATGGGCACTCATATCCTCAATAAGTTAGATAGAAAGAGATACAGTAAAAACTGTATTGAATGTGTGTGAAAAGCATTTGCTTGAGCAAATTTGACAGAGAATAGAAATAAGCAATCCAATCAATGGATAGAAAAAGACGACGTAGACAACCCACAGTGGAATCAAATCCTGTTTTCTCGCTCGCTCCCTCGCCCTCTCTGTGTGTACAGCCCAGTACATCACTGGGGCCGAGCTCCCTGCAATCCAGGACATCTACACCAGGCGGTGTCAGAGTAAGGTCCTAAATATTGTCAAAGACTCCGGCCACCCAAGTCATAGACTGTTCTCTCTGCTACCGAATGGCAAGCGGCCCGATTCATCAAGTCTGAAAATAACAGAACCCTGAACAGTTTCTACCCCCAAGCATTAAGATTGCTAAATAGTTAGTCCGGGTAGCTATTGGTTAATTATTTAGCTATCTTCATTGACCCTTTTTGCTCTAACTCTTTTGACTCATCACATATGCTGCTGCTACAGTTTATTTTCTATCCTGTTGCCCGTTCACTTTATCCCTACTTATGTACATATCTACCTCAATTACCTAGTATATAGGTAAGTTATTGTTACTCCTTGTGTATTTACTCCTTGTGTTATTACTTTTCTATTATTTATCTTTTTTTTTCTCTCTGCATTGTTGGTGTTAGGGTTATTTTCCTTGTTCCATGTCAATCATTTTCTCATTGGTGAAATTAGCATTATGACAATATCTGTAATTAAATCGTTCAAAAAACCTTTATCAATGCAATTGCAGACAGAAGTTGACAACAGGAACATAAGCACTAATGTTTCCGAGTAAGTTCTGCAAAGTAGAAAGTGTCCCAAGTTGCTTTTGTCATGCTTGTAGTCAACCCTGTGATGTTGACTACGTCATTACCTTCGACTCATGAGACCAAAACCATGCCTACACAGCTATATAAACAAGACTTTTAGTGTTATCTAAATGCTTACCAATAAATGTCCAAGTTGATTTATAGTGGAATGTCTGACTCGTCTCTTATCTCTTACACTCCCTGGGGAGTTCTGTGTCTCTGCATCTCTTTTATCTGTTAGGCTCTTTTCACAGACACCCTGAACTCACACATCTCTTCTTTATACGAGGCTGAGACTAGAACATTACTGTGGAACAATATTAAACCTCATAATGTGTGTATATATATATATATATATTGTTTATCTGTAGTCTAGGACCCTATAAATGTAAGGGGTAGGGGTCTTATAACCTTATAAGAATCTTAGAAACATTTGGTGCAGCCCCTATCATGACCCCAAGGTGAACCCCCGACCTGGGAAGGGCCTGTAAGTAAGCATTTCACTGTTCGTCTACACCTGTCGTTACGAAGCATGTGACAAATAAATAAAATCTGATTTGATTTGACACACACAGGCACACATGCAAACACATATCGACTTGAGGGACAGACGCAAGCACTGCCTCTCATTGTCACATAGAATCCACTTCTCTTACTGTATTAACATCTAAACGGATGCATGCGCACATACACACACACACACACACACACCAGAGTCTGGAGTTTAGAGTAGGTCTAATTGCAGCTTGGTAATAATGTGCTGTTTCTGCAATGGTTTCCACAATAAGCTGACTGGCTGGTGTGTGTGTGTGTGTGTGTGTGTGTGTGTGTGTGTGTGTGTGTGTGTGTGTGTGTGTGTGTGTGTGTGTGTGTGTGTGTGTGTGTGTGTGTGTGTGTGTGTGTGTGTGTGTGTGTGTGTGTGTGTGTGCGCATGCAGTGTGTGTTTCATGGCTTGTTAATGGTCTGTGTGTCCACAAACATCATCAGATTGATTTGCATGTGGAGAATCAGCAATGTCGCTTGACAAAATGTTCCATACGTTGTTTACAAATGTCTGTGGAAGCTGAAAAAAAAAAAAAAGCTTATCTTGTCTTATGCTATTTTCTCTTATAAACATACACCCAAGTCCTAGTGTTTTGAAGGGCTCACATTCACGTATATTGGTTCACCACGACACATCTTTGTAAGTATGTATTCATTTAATCCTACTGCTTGGGTGCTTTCCAATCCATTTTGCGACAGCATACAATTATGAACTGGGTTTGGATTATTATCAGAAGTATGACTCTTCTTACTCTCTCTCTACTCTTCTCCTCAATGCTTGTGATCCCTCAATACTCACTCCTCCTGTTCCTCTGTGTCTGTAACGATTGATAATCAAGTAACGTTCTTCCTTTCTTCTTCTCCCTCTGTAGGTACCACCAGGCTGCCAAAGGAGGGAGAGGTGCCGGGGGTGGACTATAACTTTGTGAGCGTGGAGCGCTTTATGGAACTGGAGCAAAGCGGAGCCCTGCTAGAGAGTGGAACCTATGAAGGTGAGTTCACTGACCACGACACTGATCCCTACGGCTATTCTAATCTAAATTGTGATATTGACATATCCAGATAGCAAAAAAAAACATGTTTTTATTGTTTTCTCGTTTTTCGTCTTTCATGTTGCGGCTGCTTCCCAGGACCTACACACATCAAGCCCCACATAGATTTTTCATATAAATCCATGTTTTCTGTATTATAGTATAACATTTGCGCTAGCCGCTAATGCTACTCACTAACTAGCTAGCAAATATTATGGAGCTAGGGGGCAAATATATCTACCCAAATTTCGCTCTAATACAGGCTGATACCAGTGGGATGTCAGCAAGTTGTTTGTGCAATGACATGTTCTGAATCAGAGAAGAATAGGCTATGCATATTCTAAAATCTTTGTCGGAATCAAACATCTACCGGTATTCAGATGTAATTAGGGTCTCCTGGGAAACACTAACCAACACTTTGGTTCCTATCTGGTTACAAAAACTCCTACTGTACCTGACTTTTTCATTTGTTCTCATGCTAAACAACACCAACCTTAGAATAATCAAATCATATTGTATTAGTCACATGCTCCCAATACAACAGGTAGACCTTACAGTGAAATGCTTACTAACAAGCCCCTAACCAACAATGCCGTTTAAAAAATATGAATACGAATAAGAAATAAAATAATAAAACAAGTAGTTGAAGAGCAGCAGTAAAATAATAATAGCGGGGCTATATACAGGGGGTACCGGTACAGAGTCAATGTGCGGGGGCACTGGTTATTCAAGGTTATTGAGGAGGTCATGTAGGAGTTATTAAAGTGATTATGCATAGATATTAACAGAGAGTAGCAGCCGCGTAAAAGAGAGGGGGGGAGCAATGCAAATGGTCTGGGTAGCCATTTGAATAGATCTTCAGAGTCTTATAGCTTGGGGGTAGAAGCTGTTTAGAAGCCTCTTGGACCTAGACTTGGCGCTCCTGTACCGCTTGCCTTGCGGTAGCAGAGAGAACAGTCTATGACTAGGGTGGCTGGTGTCTTTGACAATTTTTAGGGCCTTTCTCTGACACAGTCATTCTATTTCTATGATTGCAACAGTTCACCCAAGTATTTTTTATCTAATTGTAGGAAAAATCGCAATTAGATTTTCTGCCCATTTTGTGCAGACCTACTATCCAAAACACTGACCTCAACTGCTGTCACAAAGAATGGCTATGGTTTTGTCTTGACATAAATAAGCATTTCATTCACAGTCCTAAGACAGTCCTCTATGGCTTGGGGTGGTCTAGTGGTCTAGGCTAGACCAGAACACATACAGTGCATTCAGAAAGTATTCAGACCCCGTGACTTTTTCCACATTTTGTTACTTTGCAGCCTTATTCTAAAATGAATTAAATAAATATTCCCTCATCAATCTACACGCTGATGGGTTCGGATTTCTAAACTTTAAATATTGTTAATCATCAGTTATACTAGAGACATGAGGAGTGCCATAGTCTGGTTTATACATCAGAAGTTAATGGGTATCTGTAGGAGGAATTTATATGGTGGGGTCAATGAAGGTTGGATAGGAGCCAGGGGCCTTTGGGAGGTGCTGAGTAGAGGAGAGGCAATCACACGGTTGCTGTCACTGATAATGGTGGATAGCGTGAGGAAACGGGGGTCGAGGTCAGGTCACATTAAGGGAGAAGGAACAGTTTGTTGCCCGCATCACTTGACTTCCTGCCTAGTAATAAAGATGTTATGTTTAGAGTGAAGGAGGAGACTCCTCCCAAATTGGGGTATATATACTACCACTGTTGGAGATATGACTTCGTCCTATGCAGCTGTATGACCCAATGGGTATTAAAACTTGGTTTAAGCTCTGTGATTTTTACTCGGTTCATTTAGAACTTAAAAACGCAATACCCCATAATGACAAAGCGAAAACAGGTTGTTAGGCATTTTAGCAAATTTCTAAAAATGTAAAATGATTCATAATGGCGCTTGATGGTTTTTGCGACTGCACTTAAAGAAGTTCTTGAAATGTTCTAGATTGACTGACCTTCATGTCTTAAAGTAATGATAGTAGGACTGGCATTTCTCTTTGCTTATTTGAGCTGTTCTTGCCATAATATGGACTTGGTCTTTTATCAAATAGGGCTATCTTCTGTATACCACCCCTACCTTGTCACAACACAACTGATTGGCTCAAACGCATTAAGATGGAAAGAAATTCCACAAATTAAGGTTTAACAAGGCATACCTGTTAATTGAAATGCATTCCAGGTGACTACCTCATGAAGCTGGTTGAGAGAAAGCCAAGAGTGTGCAAAGCTGTCATCAAGGCAAAGGGTGGCTACTTTGAAGGATCTCAAATATAAAATATATTTTGATTTGTTTAACCTCACACTGTTTTGGTTACTAAATTATTATATATGTGTTATTTCATAGTTGATGTCTTCACTATTATTCTACAATGTAGAAAATAGTACAAATAAAGAAAAACCCTGGAATGAGTAGGTGTGTCCAAACTTTTGACTGGTACTGTAGGTGTGCCAAGCTAGTAGCGTCATACCCAAGAAGACTGTAATCACTGCCAAAGGTGCTTCAACAAAGTAGTGAGTAAAGGGTTTGAATACTTATGTACATTTTATACATGAAATAAAATGTATAAAAACCTGTTTTTGCTTTGTCATTATGGGGAATTGTGTGTAGATTGATGAGGATTACATTTATTTAAAAAAAATCATAATAAAGCTATAATGTAACAAAATGTGGAAAAAGTCAAGGGGTCTGAATACTTTCCGAATGCACTGTATATACCGCTGCATTGTGAATTGGACCACTTTCTGAAAGCGCCTCTTCCATCTTTTTACTTTGGTCTATCCTGTCCCAAAAAATGATAATATGAAAGGACTGCCCTCATATGAGAGCAGATCGAATTCAGAAAAGATTGAACGGATGGTTCACTTTTTAGCTTATTATCGACATTCACAGGTTTGTTGTCATCTCATCTAAAGTATCCAAAATCTCCTGTGTGGCATTCTTGAAGCATGTAGCAATGCCAGTTGAAATGGATTTAATCAGATAGCAAAAGCATTACAACGGCCATGAAGATTGCACTTCCCCCTCCTCTTGTGTTTTAATTTGCATTACACATTGAGATGTAAGTGCCCGCAGGCACTGCCTGCCACCCAGAAAGAGGTGGTTTCTCCCAGTGGGCCTCTGCTGTTTGTAAGAGATATATATATACACACACACACACACACACACACACACACACACACACACACACACACACACACACACATACACACATACATACATACATACATACATACATACATACATACATACATACATACATACACCTGCTAAGTGAGCAACCAGATCGTTCATCTGTGGATTTCTTCCATGGTCTGAAGCCAGATGCACAGTCTTGAATAGCATCAAACCCAAACATACACTATAATATGTCATCATGCCATGTGCACAAGTACAGTGAAATGCATTTCTTGCTAGCTCCAAACCCAACAATGCAGTAATCAATATCAATGTGGGACTGAAATTTACATAAGGAAGAACAAAAATACACAATAAATAAAAATAGCTCTATTCAGGGTCAGTTCCAATACCATATTTAAGATGTGCAGGCATACTGGAGTGAAAGAGGTTATCTACCAGTTGAAGTCAGAAGATTACATACACTTAAGTTGGAGTCATTGAAACGTGTTTTTCAACCACTCCACAAATTTCATGGTAACAAACTATAGTTTTTACAAGTCGGTTAGGACATCTGCTTTGTGTATGACAGAAGTAATTTTTCCTACAATTGTTTACAGACAGATTATTTAACTTATAATTCACTGTATCATAATTCCAGTGGGTCAGAAGATTACAAACACTAAGTTGACTGTGCCTTTAAACAGCTTTAGAAGCTTCTGATAGGCTAATTGACATAATTTGAGTCAATTGGAGGTGTACATGTGGATGTATTTCAAGACCTACCTTCAAACACAGTCCCTCTTTGCTTGACATTATGGGAAACCAAAATAAATCAGCCAAGACCTCCACAAGTCTGGTCCATCCTTGGGAGCAATTTGCAAATGCCTGAACGTACCACCTTCATCTGTACAAACAATAGAACACAAGTATAAACACCATGGGACCACGCCGCCGTCATTCCGCTCAAGAAGGAGACGCGTTCTGTCTCCTACTTTGGTACTTTGGTGCGAAAAGTGCGGATCAATCCCAGAACAACAGCAAAGGACCTTGTGAAGATGGAGGAAACAGGTACAAAAGTATCTAGATCCACAGTAAAAAATAGTCCTATATCGACATAACTTGAAAGGCCGCTCAGCAAGGAAAAGCCAATAGTTCTTCCCGGCTGTATTTAATAACACTTTCGATTTTCTGGGTTAACAATGTAAGAAATAATACATTTAAAAAAATAACTGCATAGATTTCTAAGGACCTGAAGCAAGGCGACCATCTAACTGTTATGTAAATGACTGCTGGCCTCACGGTAATTGACAGTTCATTTAGTTTAGTTTAGTTTATTAATTCGACCATTTAAAAAAAACAAGCACACATTAAACTTATAAGACATACATGCACATGAATAAAATCATAGAGGATAACAAACAATAAAGTCTGGGACTTATTTCCATTGTGATCCTCTTGAGACAATATGACTAGACAAGATGGAACACAGTGCGGCAGTGAAATAATAAAACCTAAACATAAAAGAACAACATCTATCTCATCATTCCAGTTACATCACAGGGGTTATTCATATGGGCATATTTTCAAACATATTTTTACTTTATTTATTTATTTTTATTTTTTAATATTTTTTTTTACATATTAACATAAACAGGTTTAGCATATCAATGCCTCCACACAAACAAGCAGCTGATGTGCTCATTTGGAGCATCTACATAATTTAAAACAAATTAATCAATTTAATATACACCATCACAATAAATCCGTAATTTATTTTTAGCAGGTCAGAAGAACAGAATATGAGTCGGCCTATGTTATCTACCTATGCACCATGCCATAGGCTGTAGACTGGTACATTTAGCAGACAAGATATGCTTATAAGTCCCATGCCATTATTTGAGTTACATGGTATACGTAAGAAGAATATAATTGAACTTAGCTTATTGAAATAGAAAGGATATTTTCCCACTCCGGAGTGGGTATGCCTACGAAGTGGCTATTTTGAGTGTAAAAGTTATAATTTAAAACAGGTTCTCCACGCTAGATTGAGATTTATTTGGCAATTTTGGTTGTGTTGATACAAACCCTGAAAATGTCTTAGAAATCAAAAATATATGGGCTGCATGATGCGACTACAGGCTATTGATGTTTTGAGAAAGTCTCAAAAAACCTTGCGCTCTGTTCCTTGCCTCAGGCTCCTCGCGCTGTTCTTTCATCAAATTATCATATTTTCACCCATCAGGCTATTCTCAATTGAATCTTGTCTTTACTGACATGTTCAATTAGATTCGATCTAGAATGACCCATTATGAAATGGGCAGGAACAGGGGCAGGCGGAAAAAAGACAAATAGCGAATGGAGGCTGCTTTCCGCAGTTCGTTTTTCGATCATGCCGAGTAGGCTCTTCCGGTTTTAAAGTAGAGCATTTGTTTAATATTAGCAGCTGAGAAATAAATATAGTAGCAACTGGGATCCTCCTCTTTTTATTGGCAACCATCAAAACTCCGCAATCACACGGGAATGCATATAGAAATGTCTGGCTTATAAGAACACCATGCTCTCTCTGTGCCCTTGAGAAAGGAATGAAGGAGCGAGAGGAGATGGAAACGCAAGGTGGTGCGATATTCTGTTTCTAAAGGTAATGTGTCAGCCTATTTATTATGAAAATATATAAAATGCCCTATTACTAAATCCAATACAAATTCACTGTAATTGTAGGCTAACTCTGTAAGCCACCCTGCACAATCAATGAACAAACCGCTTTGCCAAGGCCTATATGTTCTCTCCCAGACTCATGGATAAAAGTTTGGAGCTTAAGGTAACAGTCCATCCAGTATGCATAATAATACAGTCCACACTCAAAGGCGATTACTAGAATGTATTTACTTTTGGAGTATAGGCTAGACCAATTATTCAAAATATAAAAAAATGTGCCATGTACAATAGGCCTGAGTGGTAGGCTATTAGGCTATGTATTGTATAATGGCGCAACCATTATTTTAATTATTTTTTTAATGGGCTTGGGCTCCTATATAAACCTATGCATAAGCTTGTATATGGTATGGGTGTTTTGAATTAATCATCGCCTTAGAAAGCGCTGTCCATTTCCTTGTGTTTGGCTTTGAAACAACATCAACAATGGCCATGTTTTCCACTCAGTGGTTGAACTTCTTTCTTCAAATTGATCAATCATCAAGGTGAGCTTAAAAAGCATGATACTCTTTTGATAACAAGTTTTTGATGTGATTTACAAAGGCATTTGCATTGATGTCAGAGTGGTTAGAGGGACAATAGAGCGCTGAGTACCAGGCAATTAGCGACCTGATGGTCGTTATAAAATTGGGGACTACCAACACATGTCCAGAGTGCATAAGAGGAGTGTACCGTGATTCAATGGTCACGTGGAATTTGATTGCGGTTATGACTCATGACTGCCAGTGTGAGGTATTACGGTCACCGCACCAGCCCAAGTTCAAATCAGGTTAAGAGCTGCTTAGGGAGGAAGTGACACTGTTAACCAAGCAGTGTGATGTCTGTCACATTTGAATATCTGTTACGTGGAAGGAATATGTAGGATGCTCCACCACTACACTGCTTATACATATACAGACAGGTTAGAGAGATGTATATGTGAAGGGATGTACAGTATGAAGCTTTATCTCAAACTCAGGGCATTTGGTGTGTGTGAGTGAGTGTATGTGTTTGTGGGTCCGTGTGTGCGCGTGTGTGCGCGTGCGTGCGTGTGTGTGTCTGTGTGTCTGTGGAGGGAGACAGAAGGCTTTCTCACAGCCTGCAATTAAAGGCTTCTCCTGCTTGGATAAAAGGAATCAAATGCAACTTCTATGGCTGTGTTTAATCTGTCTCTTTCTCTTGCTCTCTCTGATCTCTGTCCCTCTTCCCACTTTTTTATTCTGCTATTTCTCTCATTCTCTTGCTCATTCTCTTTCTCTCTCTCTCATATTGAAGAGATAATGACATAAGACATATTTAATCATGAATGTATTTCCCCTGACAGGAAGATTTCATGTACAGATAAAATAAACATCACCATAGCAATGCCTTATTGTGCTTCAAAAGTTAAATATCATGAGTAAAAAAAATCTACCTTGTCAAAACATACAGAACTCAGCCATACATTTATTGTTGCATGTCAGTCAAAGGTAGCTGTGCTTGTCCATGCTGAATCTCTCATCTCCTTACTTGAGCTCTCTCCATCACCCTCAGCTTTAAACTCTGAACAGAGCCCTGTTGTGTGGAACACAGTTACCCCACGCTCTCTCTATCTCTCTCATCCAGGACCTATATACTAACCAGTGTCAGAGGAAGGCCCAAAAAATTGTCAAAGACTCCAGTCACCCAAGTCTAGGCCCAAAAGGGCTCCTTAACAGCTTCTACACCCAAGCCATAAGACTGCTGAACAACTAAACTAATCAAATGGCCAGTAATCACCCCTCCCCCCTCTCAGATTATTATCTATGTATAGTCACTTTGCAAATTACCTCGATTATAATCTGTACCCCCGCACATTGACTTTGTACCGGCACCCCCTGTATATAGCCTCGTTATTTTTATGTATATTTCTTGTGTTACTTTTTGATTGATTGGATTTTTTAAACTTAAGTTAATTTAGTAAATATTTTATTTACTATTTCTTGAACTGCATTGTTGGTTAAAGGCTTGTAACTAAGCATTTCGGCGCTGGTGACAAATAAAAAGTGATTTGATTTGATTTCGATGTGCCCTGACGATTAATAAATGTATTGGATCGGTGGAGCAATAGTCTGCGGCAACCTCTATTTTTGTGTTTTGAGTTCCACTGACCCGCACCTCGCTACCTCAATGTGCGTTTGTTTTCCTTTCTCCAGAGAACTTGTACGGTACTCCCAAGCCCCCAGCCGAGCCCAGTCCTGCGGCCCCTCCCTTGAATGTGAGTGAGGCGCTGCTGCCCGGAGCCTGGCCCAGCGCCCAGGGCAAGAGGAAGAGGAACCAGTCGGTTAGCAACATGGAGCAGCGAGCCAGCCTGGAGCTGCCTGAGGAGGAGGACTGCAGCCCTCCCGTGGTCAACGAGAATGGCGTGGCCATTACGCCAGGTGAGGAACGTTTAACTGAGCTCTGTACAAAAACGACCCCTAGACTCTAGTCCTATTCTTAATTTCACTAAACACACAAACATACAGTGGCAAAATAATTATGAAAATCAAATAATAATCTTGTATGGCAGAAAAGTATTTTTAAAAACATCTAATAAGTAATCTAAAAAGTCACAAGGTAAGATTTATCATTTTTGGCTTTATATGTCATTGGTGTATTTGTATATTTTAACTGCATTCGGAAAGTTTTCAGACACCTTGACTTTTTCCAATTTTGTTACGTTAGTCTTATTAAAAAATTGATTAAAATGTCATTTTCCCTCATCAATCTACACACAATACCCCATAATGACAAAGCAAAAACAGGTTTTACATAAGTATTCAGATGCTTTATTCGCACACAAATATATATATATATATACAGTATATTTATACAGTTGAAGGCAGAAGTTTACATACACTTAGGTTGGAGTCATTAAAACTCGTTTTTCAACCACTCCACAAATGTCTTGTTAACGAACTATAGTTTTGACAAGTCGGTTAGGACATCTACTTTGTGCATGACACAAGTAATTTTCCCAACAATTGTTTCCAGACAAAATATTTCACTTATAATTCACTGTATCACAATTCAGGTGGGTCAGAAGATTACATATACCAAGTTGGCTATGCCTTTAAACAGCTTGGGAAATTCCAGAAAATTATGTAATCATTTGAGCCAATTGGAGGTGTGGTTCATCCTTGGGAGAAATTTACAGACACCTGAAGGTACCACGATCATCTGTATAAACAATAGTACGCAAGTATAAACCCCATTGGACCACGCAGCCGTCAAACCGCTCAGGAAGGAGATGCGTTCTGTCTCTTAGAGATGAATGTACTTTGGTGCGAAACAACAGCAAAGGACCTTGTGAAGATGCTGGAGGAAACAGGTACAAAAGTATCTATATCCACAGTGGAACGAGTCCTATATCGACATATCCTGAAAGGCCGTTCAGCATGGAAAAGCCACAGCTCCAAAACCGCCATAAAAAAGCCAGACTATGGTTTGCAACTGCACATAGGGACAAAGATCGTACTTTTAGGAGAAATGTCCTCTGGTCTGATGAAACAAAAATATAACTGTTTGGCCATAATGACCATTGTTATGTTTAGAGGGGAGGAGGCTTGCAAGTCGAAGAACACCATCCCAACCATGAAGCACAGGGGTTGCAGCATCATGTTGTGGGGTTGCTTTGCTGCAAGAGGGACTGGTGCACTTCACAAATAGATGGCAGAAAATTATGTGGATATGTTGAAGCAACATCTCAAGACATCAGTCAGGAAGTTAAAGCTTGGTCACAAATGGGTCTTCCAAGTGGACAATGACCCCAAGCATACTTCCAAGTTGTGGCAAAATGACTTAAGGACAACAAAGTCAAGGTATTGGAGTGGCCATCACAAAGCCCTGACCTCAATCCTATCGAACATTTGTGGGCAGAACTGAAAAAGCGTGTGCGAGCAAGGAGGCCTACAAACATGACTCCGTTACACCCGCTCTGTCAGGCGGAATGGGCCAAAATTCACCCAGCTTATTGTGGGAAGCTTGTGGAAGGCTACCCAAAATGTTTGACTCAAGTTAAACGATATTAAGGCAATGCTACCAAATACTAATTGAGTGTATGTACACTTCTGACCCACTGGTAATGTGATGAAAGAAATAAAAGCTGAAATAAATCATTCTCTCTACTATTATTCTGACATTTCACATTCTTAAAATAAAGTGGTGATCCTAACTGACCTAAAACAGGGAATTTTTACTAGGATTAAATGTCAGGAATTGTGAAAAACTGTGTTTAAATGTATTTGGCTAAGGTGTATGTAAACTTCCGACTTCAACTGTATATACAACTGTATATACACTACTATTCAAATGTTTGTGGTCACTTAGAAATGTCCTTGTTCTTGATAGAAAAGCAAATTTTTTGTCCATTAAAATAACATATTGATCAGAAATACAGTGTAGACATCGTTAATGTTGTAAATGACTATTGTAGCTGGATACCGCAGATTTGTAATGTCATGTCTACATAAGCGTACAGAGGCCCATTATCAGCAACCATCACTCCTGTGTTCAATGACACATTTTGTTAGCTATCCAAGTTTATCATTTTAAAAGGCTAATTGATCAATAGAAAACCCTTTTACAATTATGTTAGCACAACTGAAAACTGTTGTTCTGATTAAAGTAGCAATACATCTGGTCCTTTAGACTAGTTGAGCATCTGGAGCATCAGCATTTTTGGGTTCGATTACAGGCTCAAAATGGCCAGAAACAAACAACTTTCTTCTGAAACTTGTCAGTCTATTCTTGTTCTGAGAAATGAAGCCGGAAGTGTGAGATATTACCAAGAAACTGAAGATCTCGTACAACGCTGTGTACTACTCCCTTCACAGAACAGTGCAAACTGGCTCTAACCAGAAGAGGAGTGGGATGCCACTGTTAATTTTTTTAACCTTTATTTAACTAGGCAAGTCAGTTAAGAACAAAGTCTCATTTTCAATGACGGCCTAGGAACAGTGGGTTAACTGCCTGTTCAGGGGCAGAACGACAGATTTGTACCATGTCAGCTCGGGGATCTGAACTTGCAACCTTCTGGTTACTAGTCCAACACTCTAACCACTAGCTAGAGCGTTGCCGCCCCAGGAGGCCCCTGTGTACAACTGAGCAAGAGGACAAGTACATTAGAATGTCTAGTTTGAGAAACAGACTCATCACAAGTCCACAACTGGCAGCTTCATTAAAGAGTACCCGCAGAAACACTGGTCTCAACATCTGAGCTGTTCTTGCCATAATATGCACTTGGTCTTTTAACAAATAGGGCTATCTTTTGTAAACCACCAATACCTTGTCACAACACAATTAATTGGCTCAAACGCATTAAGAAGGAATGAAATTCCACATATTAAGGTTTAACAAGGCACACCTGTTAATTGAATTGCATTGCAGGTGACTACCTCATGAAGCTGGTTGAGAAAATGTCCAGAGTGTGCAAAGCTGTCATCAAGGAAAGGGGTGGCTACTTCGAAGAATCTCATGTAAAATATATTTTGATTTGTTTAACACTGTTTTGGTTAGTACAATGTTCCTTATATGTTATTTCATAGTTCTGATGTCTTCATCAATGTATAAAATAGTACAAATGAGTAGGTGTCCAAACTTTTGACAGGTACTGTATATTTGTTATATATATTTTTATAAAATGTAATTGTTACTTTTGAGTTTCGTGTATGAGTTGTTATATACAAAATGATATACACATTTTTACATAATGTTTTATTTCAGGTATGACTTTCCACGGTTAGAAAACACATGCATTTTATAAAAAGTTTATAATACTATTTATTTATCCATGTGTACGTTCTGCATGACACAATTTAAGAATCAAATAAAACCTTAACTGGTCTGTTTATAAGAGAAAGCATGATGACGTATCATACAACCTGTTAAGTTGAACATTTTTAAATTGAACAGATTACGATTCCCTGACAATGATGCCAAACAATCACTCATACCGTGTCTACACAGTGCTGGTAATCTTTTATAAAAAATGTTATAATATGTACGCAACAAGGATGATTGCCTTTGGTAAATAGTGCCGTATATAGTGCATTCCAAAATACAGCTAGATTGAGAAATAGGCCTACTGTATGGAGGCCATGTTCAAAGTAACGGTCCAGTGTTTCCAGATTTGTATGAAATATGACCTATAATTAATTACAATATGAGTAAAATAGTTTTAGTCTCCCCCCCCCCCAAACATGTTAATTAAGAATGTTAAAAGGCAGCTTTTCTGTGTTGTAAAGTTGTGACTTACCGCAACAACAGAATGGTGAGGGCATATACCGGTCATAAAAAAATATTAATGCAAGTAGCCTGCTGATTGGCTAGCTCATCATCATCGTCTATGAGGAAATAGCAAGCCTGTCTGTTTGAGATACAAGTTTGAGGTGGTTTAAAAATATAGATATTTTCATTTCTTCCAATGTATGCTTTCCCCACAAATACGAGAATAGGATGAGTCAAAAACATCATTTGGGTATGAGTTGACAGAATATCAACTTTTAAAGTGAGATTTTCACTGACAGTTATTTTAACATTCGACGGTATATCCTATTAGAGGCAAACAGCAGAAGGTATACTTTTGGGTGTCCTGGGTTACTTCCTTTAACTTAGCTTAACTTTCTGTTGTACTATGGAACAGAACAGTGATCTTGAATTATGAATAGAATGTGAATTTTAAGCTTAACGACTTACATGATCTGTCCATAATGTCCATTCTCGTTTCTATTCAAAAATATCCATTAAGCTTACATTCAACTCCTTATTCTTGGACATGGGACGCAGCTCAGAGATTTTTGTGTTGATAGCTGAGCCAAAGTTAACTGGAAGGGTGCTTGGCTACTTCTGGAGAGTAGCCCCTATGGTATAAAATAAATTAAGTAAACACTTGCAATAAAGGATGAAAGTAAGTAAATGTACAAAGGCCTATATTCCTGTTAGCATTTGGATTTGTTTTTAAATTGACTGTAGATGGCGTCCAGCTTTGTATTCTCTAGCGGCTGATGGTGTGGTCCTCTCCACTTTGACATCCCCGGAGGTTGCTCACCAGCAAGAGCTCCACGGGATAGACAGCCGTGATCAATGTCCATACAAAGGATGAGGCAGAGTTGCCATTTATAGCATAGGCCCAGGCCAGCTTGTCAATAAACACCCCTGTCCCTGGGGGGGTTCAACCTATTTTAACAGGGAAACAGGGATGTTTTTGTATTTAGCAGACGCTTTTATCCAAAGCGACTTACAGTCACGTGTGCATACATTCTACATATGGGTGGTCTCGGGAATCGAACCCACTACCCTGGCGTTACAAGCGCCATGCTCTATCAACTGAGCTACAGAAGGACCCCATACTGTGAGACGCCTAAGACTGCGCTACAGGGAGACAGGACAGACAGCTGATCATCCTCGCAGTTGCAGACCACGTGTAACAACACCTGCACAGGATTGGTACATCCGAACATCACACCTGCAGGACAGGTGCAGGATGGCAACAACAACTACCCGAGTTACACCAGGAACGCACAATCCCTCCATCAGACTGTCCACAATAGGCTGAGAGAGGCTGGACTGATGGCTTGTAGGCCTGTTGTAAATCACAAACCCACCGTCGCTGGACCAGATAGGACTGGCAAAAAGTGCTCTTCACTGACGAGTCACATTTTTGTCTCACCAGGGGTGATGGTCAGATTTGTGTTTATCGTCGAACGAATGAGCGTTACACCAAGGCCTGTACTCTGGAGTAGGATCAATTTGAAGGTGGAGGGTCTGTCATGGTCTGGGGCTGTGTGTCACATCATCGGACTGAGCTTGTTATCATTGCAGGCAATCTCAATGCTGTGCGTTACAGGGAAGACATTCTCCTCCCTTATGTGGTACCCTTCCTGCAGGCTCATCCTGACATGACCCTCCAGCACGACAATGCCACCAGCCATACTGCTCGTTCTGTGCGTGATTTCCTACAAGACATGAATGTCAGTGTTCTGCCATGGCCAGCGAAGAGCCCGGTCCCATTGAGCACGTCTGGGACCTGTTGGATCGGAGGTTGAGGGCTAGGGCCTTTCCCCCTCCAGAAATGTCTGGGAACTTGCAGGTGCCTTAGTGAAAGAGTGGGGTAACATCTCACAGCAATAACGGGCAAATTTGGTCCAGTCCATTAGGAGGAAATGCACTGCAGTACTTAATACAGCTGGTGGCCACACCGGATACTGACGGTTACTTTTGATTTTGACCCCCTCTTTGTTCAGGGACACATTATTCAATTTCTGTTAGTCACATGTCTTTGGAACTTGTTCAGTTTATGTCTCAGTTGTTGAATCTTGTTATATTCATACAAATATTTACACATGTTAAGTTAGCTGAAAATAAACGCAGTTGACAGTGAGAGGACGTTTCTTTTTTTGCTGAGTTTACATGTATAACATATTGATTAGATTGAAGATAGGTTTAGTAGTGAAAAAACATATTTCATGCTACTGCAAATATGAAAACCTTATAGTTTCTGTGAATATAAGACGAAACAGCCAGCCTGGTTCAGCTCATTTATCGACACTGGCAAACATGCCTCACACAAGCATTACTACAATAGTGATATATGGGTGGACATTGATGTTCAAATTAAAGGCCTGACTGGTTTATAGCATCACACAGACATCAAGCGGGTCCATACAAACAACAAATGTTTTTGAGGAACAAGGTGTTGTGGGAGGTCCTAGGGGTAAAACATTATTACTAGTCATGGTGTCCGTTAGCTTTCAACACTGAATAAGGGGGAAGCATATTTTTTTTAAATCACATTTAAGCGGCACAGACGCTGGTTTTTGCCTCTGTTTAGCCCAGTGGATAAGAGTCAAGATTATTGCTCAGTATTGAAGAACCATCTCCTTCCATGTGTCATTCTGCTGTTTCAGTTCAAAGTTTTCAAAGTTTTCCCGTTTAAGTTTGGAGATCTCCTGCTCCAATTTGTCAACTCTGTTCGTGACCTTAATGCTGTCTGATGACTGATACTGTTTTAGGAATGTCATCAGCTGATGTCTTCATTGTCACCTTTGATTTCTGGGTATCATATGAATGACAATATGGGTCAATAACAAATGCTGACAATCACTGTTCATTGAACACAGGAGGGACAATTTTGTAGCGGTAATACAACGTAAATGAGCCTTACCTTTGGCTGCAAAGGGGTCGGGTAATGTATGTCAGTTGAGTCGTCTGACTCTTCTCCTAATCTTGGGGTTGGAACAAATGTCCTCTTGCTCTGCTTGGGAGCCTGGGGTTGGACATCGGTATCACTGGCGAGTGAATTAATCTTGCTTGTTGTGTGGAATCAGTTGTCTGAAACAAATACAAGGTAGAAGAAGACATTTACCAGAGTTAGGGTCATGGGTTAGGCTCAATTCTTTCCCAATCTAAATGCCTGGCATAACTGTAGCGTGGAGGATTGACTAATATGAGGGAGTGGGAAACCTAGTCAGTTGTACAACTGAGTAAATTCAACTAAAATGTGTTTTCCACATATAACCCAACCCCTCTGAATCAGTGAGGTGCTGAGGGCTGCCTTAATCTACAGCCACGACATCGGCATCCGGGGGGCAGTTTTTGTTGGGGGTTAACTGCCTTGCCCTGGGGCAGAATGACAGATTTTTACCTAGTCGGCTTGGGAATCAATCCAGCAACCTTTCTAAAGTTAGTTTGTGCCAATTCTTAGAAATATTTGCTGGCGTGTTAGCCATGCAGACATGTGTAACTTCAGCAGTCTTCTTAGAGTATCTTTCCATTTCATGTGAATTTAATGTGAAATCATGGGAATACATATGTATTGTTAACTTACCTATCTTCGTCTCATTGTACTTTCAGTTTCTCGTCGTGGTGACTGCCTGACTTTAGAAATGACATTTTTCGACCTAGCTAGCTATGTCTCTCTCCTACTTTCCGCTTGTCGCCGTGGTGACTCATTGACTGGAGAATTAAAATAATTTCTATCTACGTCACCCTTATGTTTCTACTTAAAGGGACAAAAAAGGTGAAGGTAGCTAGCTATCTAAAGCTAAGGGAGTGATTTTCGTTACGAATTATACTAATTATGCTACTAACACAGAAGAACGGCTGAGAGATGGAGTTCACAAAAATACTTCACTGGGCCACAAAATGTGAGTACTCATCTTTTGATAGGACTGACATCGTTGTTATATTGCTGTGCAAAGTTGATATGATGTTCATAAACATATTTATAACATTTATATTGAGTGTATTTTACATATTGTCACTTACAGGACTTGCAAGAGACACAAAATGAATCACAGACAAGTAGCTGTCGTCAACTGTGGTGAGTGGAACCTACAGTGCTTTTTTATTTATGTATTTTGAAAAAAAGTATTGAATATTTAAAACATACGATATACTTTGGGTGAAGCCGCTCAACAACTATGTCACATTAGTCATCTAACAGATTCCCATCCAGAGCGACACACAGAAGCAACCAGGGTCAACACCCTGCTCAAGGGCATGTCGACAGATCTCCCACAAGGTCAAAAACGGGGACTCGGCCCAAGCTCCCAACCACCAGGCTACCAGCCCTCCAAGACCCCCCCACAGTTCCCCAAGAGCTGCCCGCAACCATCCAAGAGCCCCCCACATCCCCCTGAGAAAATAAGATAAAAAATATTATTATAATCATTCCACCCCCCAATAATCAAGAAAATGAACAAAAGACAAAGGAAAACAGAAAACAACAATGCAAAAAAACAAAAGATATGGACAACAAAAATCATAACAGTAAGGCCATCTGAATATGTTTGTGTGCATGAATGGCACTATTTACATGTGTGTGTGTTCGTGTATGTGCACCTGTGTGCATTTGAATGAGTGTGTGTGTACAGTCATGGCAAAAAGTTTTGAGAATGACACAAATATTAATTTTCACAAAGTCTGCTACCTCAGTTTGTATGATGGCAATTTGCATGTACTCCAGAATGTTATGAAGAGTGATCAGATGAATTGCAATTATTTGCAAAGTCCCTCTTTTCCATGCAAATGAACTGAATCCCCCAAAAACATTTCCACTGCATTTCAGCCCTGCCACATCATGTCAGTAATTCTCTCATTAACTTCTTGGATATATTGGTCACTATTTGAATTTTTGGATGAAAAACGTTCCCGTTTTTAACAAGATATTTTGTCACGAAAAGATGCTCCACTATGCATACAATTGACAGATTTGGAAATAAAACACTCTGACGTTTCCAAAACTGCAAAGATATTGTCTGTGAGTGCCACAGAACTGATGTTACAGAAAAACCCCAGATAAAAATCCAATCAGGAAGTGCCGCATTTTTTAAAACAGCCTCATGGCAATGACACCTTATGTGGCTGTGGAGGAGCTAGGAGTCAGCTTACGTTTTCCACAAGGTGTCTGCAGCATTGTGACATATTTGTAGGCATATCATTGGAAGATTAACCATAAGAGACTACATCTACCAGGTGGTCGCTTGGTGTCCTCCGTCGCAATTATTGCGTAATCTCCAGCTGCAGTATTTTTCGGTTTGCTTCTGATGAGAAACCATCTGCCACGAATGATTTATCATCGAATAGATATGTGAAAAACACCTTGAGGATTGATTCTAAACAACGTTTGCCATGTTTCTGTCGATATTATGGAGCTAATTTGGAAAACAGTTTGGCGTTGTAGTGACTGCATTTTCAGGTTTTTTTCTTAGCCAAACGTGATGAACAAAACGGAGCTAGTTCTCCTACACAAATAATCTTTTTGGAAAAAATGAACATTTGCTATATAACTGAGAGTGTCGTCATTGAAAACATCCGAAGTTCTTCAAAGGTAAATAATTTTATTTGAATGCTTTTCATGTTTTTGTGAAAATGTTGCCTGCTGAATGCTAGGCTTAATGCTATGCTAGGCTATCAATACTCGTACACAAATGCTTGCGTAGCTTTGGTTGAAAAGCATATTTTGAAAATCTGAGATGACAGTGTTGTTAACAAAAGGCTAAGCTTGTGTTTCAATATATTCATTTCATTTAATTTGCGATTTTCATGAATAGGAAACGTTGCGTTATGGTAATGAGCTTGAGGCTATGATTACGCTCCCGGATACGGGATTGCTCGATGCTAGAGGTTAACACAGGTGTGAGTGTTGACGAGGACAAGGCTGGAGATCACTCTGTCATGCTGATTGAGTTTGAATAACAGACTGGAAGCTTCAAAAGGAGGGTGGTGCTTGGAATCATTGTTATTCCTCTGTCAACCATAGTTACCTGCAAGGAAACACATGCCGTCATCATTACTTTGCACAAAAAGGGCTTCATAGGTAAGTATATTTCTGCCAGTAAGATTGCACCTAAATCAACCATTTATTGGATCATCAAGAACTTCAAGGAGAGCGGTTCAATTGTTGTGAAGAAGGCTTCAGGGCGCCCATGAAAGTCCAGCAAGCGCCAGGACCGTCTCCTACAGTTGAGTCAGCTGCGGGATCGGGGCACCACCAGTACAGAGCTTGCTCAGGAATGGCAGCAGGCAGGTGTGAGTGCATCTGCACGCACAGTGAGCCAAAGACTTTTGGAGGATGGCCTGGTGTTAGGAAAGACAGCAAAGAAGCCACTTCTCTCCAGGAAAAACATCAGGGACAGACTGATATTCTTCAAAAGGTACATAGATTGGACTGCTGAGGACTGGGGTAAAGTCATTTTTTACATTTACATTACATTTAAGTCATTTAGCAGACGCTCTTATCCAGAGCGACTTACAAATTGGTGCATTCACCTTATGACATCCAGTGGAACAGCCACTTTACAATAGTGCATCTAAATCTTTTAAGGGGGGGTGAGAAGGATTACTTTATCCTATCCTAGGTATTCCTTAAAGAGGTGGGGTTTCAGGTGTCTCCGGAAGGTGGTGATTGACTCCGCTGTCCTGGCGTCGTGAGGGAGTGTGTTCCACCATTGGGGAGCCAGAGCAGCGAACAGTTTTGACTGGGCTGAGCGGGAACTGTACTTCCTCAGTGGTAGGGAGGCGAGCAGGCCAGAGGTGGATGAACGCAGTGCCCTTGTTTGGGTGTAAGGCCTGATCAGAGCCTGGAGGTACTGAGGTGCCGTTCCCCTCACAGCTCCGTAGGCAAGCACCATGGTCTTGTAGCGGATGCGAGCTTCAACTGGAAGCCAGTGGAGAGAGCGGAGGAGCGGGGTGACGTGAGAGAACTTGGGAAGGTTGAACACCAGACGGGCTGCGGCGTTCTGGATGAGTTGTAGGGGTTTAATGGCACAGGCAGGGAGCCCAGCCAACAGCGAGTTGCAGTAATCCAGACGGGAGATGACAAGTGCCTGGATTAGGACCTGCGCCGCTTCCCGTGTGAGGCAGGGTCGTACTCTGCGGATGTTGTAGAGCATGAACCTACAGGAACGGGCCACCGCCTTGATGTTAGTTGAGAACGACAGGGTGTTGTCCAGGATCACGCCAAGGTTCTTAGCGCTCTGGGAGGAGGACACAATGGAGTTGTCAACCGTGATGGCGAGATCATGGAACGGGCAGTCCTTCCCGGGAGGAAGAGCAGCTCCGTCTTGCCGAGGTTCAGCTTGAGGTGGTGATCCGTCATCCACACTGATATGTCTGCCAGACATGCAGAGATGCGATTCGCCACCTGGTCATCAGAAGGGGGAAAGGAGAAGATTAATTGTGTGTCGTCTGCATAGCAATGATAGGAGAGACCATGTGAGGTTATGACAGAGCCAAGTGACTTGGTGTATAGCGAGAATAGGAGAGGGCCTAGAACAGAGCCCTGGGGGACACCAGTGGTGAGAGCGCGTGGTGAGGAGACAGATTCTCGCCACGCCACCTGGTAGGAGCGACCTGTCAGGTACGACGCAATCCAAGCGTGGGCCGCGCCGGAGATGCCCAACTCGGAGAGGGTGGAGAGGAGGATCTGATGGTTCACAGTATCGAAGGCAGCCGATAGGTCTAGAAGGATGAGAGCAGAGGAGAGAGAGTTAGCTTTAGCAGTGCGGAGCGCCTCCGTGATACAGAGAAGAGCAGTCTCAGTTGAATGACTAGTCTTGAAACCTGACTGATTTGGATCAAGAAGGTCATTCTGAGAGAGATAGCGGGAGAGCTGGCCAATTTTCTCTGATTGTTTGGAGAATCTGGAAAAAAGCTTGTCCGGAGGAGACAAGGTGAGCGCTACCATCAGTCCTGTGTCATGCCAACAGTAAAGCATCCTGAGACCTTTCATGTGTGGGGTTGCTTCTCAGCCAAAGGAGTCGGCTCACTCACATTTTGCCTAGAACACAGCCACAATAAAGACTGGTACCAACACATCCTCTGAGAGCAACTTCTCCCAACCATCCAGGAACAGTTTGGTGATGAACAATGCCTTTTCCAGCATGATGGAGCACCTTGCCATAAGGCCAAAGTGATAACTAAGTGGCTCGGGTAACAAAACATCGATATTTTGGGTCCATGGCCAGGAAACTCCCCAGACCTTTTTCCCATTGAGAACTTGTGGTCAATCCTCAAGGGGCGGGTGGACAAACAAAACCCCACAAATTCTGACAAACTCCAAGCATTGATTATGCAAGAATGGGCTGCAAACAGTCAGGATGTGGCCCAGAAGTTAATTGACAGCATGCCAGGGTGGATTGCAGAGGTCTTGAAAAAGAGGAGTCAACACTGCAAATGTTGACTCTTTGCATCAACTTCATGTAATTGTCAATAAAAGCCTTTGACACTGATGAAATGCTTGTAATTATACTTCAATATTCCATAGTAATATCTGGCAAAAATATCTAAAGACACGGAAGCAGCAAACTTTGTGGAAATTAATATGTGTCATTCTCAAAACTTTTGGCCACAACTTTATATGCATGTGTACAAACACCTGCACGGCATCAGCCTCAGTCAAACTGGCATTAGCTGTAAAAACACTGCCCCTCTGTGTCATTCAAACAGACTTTTTGTTATGTTTTATTTTTACTTTTATTTGTATACTTTTATCTTTGACTGTCATTCTCTCCCCCGCCCAGCAACTCCACTCCCACTTTTCTCCAATTACTCATCCCAACCCTCAGCTTCCCTCAGCCCATCCCACCTATCTTTCAACTATGCTGTGAGGTTTAATATACAATTTCAATCTACAGTTGAAGTCAGGAGTTTACATACACCTTAGCAAAATACATTTAAACTCAGTTTTTCCACAATTCCTGACATTTAATTCCAGTAAAAGTTCCCTGTCTTAGGTCAGTTAGGATCATCACTTTATTTTAAGAATGTGAAATGTCAGACTAATAGTAGAGAGTGATTTATTTCAGCTTTTATTTCTTTCATCACATTCCCAGTGGGTCAGAAGTTTACATACACTCAATTAGTATTTGGTAGCATTGCCTTTAAATTGTTTAACTTGGGTCAAATGTTTCAGGTAGCCTTCCACAAGCTTCCCACAATAAGTTGGGTGAATTTTGGCCCATTCCTCCTGACAGAGCTGGTGTAACTGAGTCAGGTTTGTGGGCCTCCTTGCTCACACATGCTTTTTCACTTCTGCCCTTAAATTTTCTATAGGATTGAGGTCAGGGCTTTGTGATGTCCACTCCAATACCTTGACTTTGTTGTCCTTAAGCCATTTTGCCACAACTTTGGAAGTATGCTTGGGGTCATTGTCCATTTGGAAGACCCATTTGCAACCAATCTTTAACTTCCTGACTGATGTCTTGAGATGGAGATAGGAGATGGCTCTCGTAGGAGATGGTGCGGGTGGGGATGGCTGCTGGTTTATTGGCTCTTAACCAACCATGCTATTTTGTTTGTTTTTTCGCGTTGTTTGTAACTTTTGTACATAATGTTACTGCTACTGTCTCTTATGACCAAAGAAAGTTTCTGGACATCAGAACAGCGATTACTCACCTCGAATTGGATGATGAGTTTTTCTTTAATGAGGATATACTCCAAACACCCGAACTGACCCTCATCCCCATCATTCGCTGGAGAAGGAAACTGAGATTTACGTAAAGAGATCAGGGTGCCTTGTGAGGATCAGGCGATGAGTGGCTAATCTGCCTTTGCCCGTAGTACTGCTAGCCAACGTTCAATCGCTGGAAAATAAATGGGACGAACTGAAAGTACATATATTCTACCAACGGGACATTCAAAACTGTAAAATCTTCTGTTTCACCGAGTTATGGCTGAATGACGACCTTAATAAGATACAGCTGGTGGGTTATGCACTCTATCGGTAGGATAGAAAAGCAGCCTCTGGTAAGACACGGGGCGGGGGCCTATACATATTTGTAAACAACAGCTGGTGCACGATATCTAAGGAAGTCTCCAGGTTTTGCTCGCCTGAGGTAGAATATCTCATGATAAGCTGTAGACCACACTATTTCATTTGTATTTTTCGTAGCTGTCTACATACCACCACAGACCGATGCTGGCACTAAAACCGCACTCAATGAGCTGTATACCACCATTAGCAAACAGGAAAACGCTCATCCAGAGGCAGTGCACTTGGTGGCCGGGGACTTTAATGCAGGGAAACTTAAATCAGTTTCACCTCATTCCTATAAGCATGTTAAATGTGCAACCAGAGGGACAAAAACTCTAGTGCACCTTTACTCAACACACAGAGACGTGTACAAAGCTCTCCCTTACCCTCCATTTTGGCAAAGCTGACCATAATTCTATCCTCCTGATTCCTGCTTACAAGCAAACATTTAGGCAGGAAGCACCACTGACACGGACTGAAATATATTCCGGGATTCTTTCGATGGCATTGAGGAGTACGCCATATCAGTCACTGGCTTCATCAATAAGTGCATCGATGACATCTTCCCCACAGTGACCGTATGTACATATCCCAACCAGAAGCCATGGATTACAGGTAACATTTGCACTGAGCTAAAGCGTAGAGCTGCCGCTTTCAACGAGTGGGACTCTAACGGCTTATAAGAAATCCCACTATTCCCCCCGACGAATCATCAAACAGGCAGTGTCAATACAGGACTAAGATCGAAACGTACTACACCGGCTCTACACCGGCTCTGACGCTCGTCAGATGTGGCAGGGCTTGCAGGGTGTGCTCCCGGTGTCGAGGACATTCAGAGACTTGTCCTGAAACCACTCCTGCGTTTTCTTGGCTGTATGCTTAGGATTGTTGTCCTGTTGGAAGGTGAAACTTCACCCCAGTCTGAGGTCCAGGTTTTCATCAAGGATTTCTCTGTACTTTGCTCTGTTCATCTTTGCCTCGATCCTGACTAGTCTCCCAGTCCCTGCCGCTGAAAAACATCCCCACAGCATGATGCCACCACCGCCATGCTTCACAGTAGGGATGGTGCCAGGTTTGCTCCAGATGTGACACTTAGCATTCAGGCCATAGAGTTCAATCTTGGTTTCATCAGACCAGAGAATCTTGTTTCTCATGGTCTGAGAGTCTTTAGGTGCTTTTTGGCAAGCTCCAAGTGGGCTGTCATGTGCCTTTTACTGAGGAGTGGCTTCTGTCTGGCCATGCTTGCACAAAGGCCCATTTGGTGGAGTGCTGCAGAGGTGGTTGTCCTTCTGGAAGGTTCTCCCATCTCCACAGTGGAACTCTAGAGCTCTGTTAGAGTGACCACCGGGTTCTGGGTCTCCTCCCTGAGCAAGGCCCTTCTTCCCCGATTCCTCAGTTTGGCTGGGCGGCCAGCTCTAGGAAGAGTATTGGTGGTTCCAATCTTCTTCCATTTCAGAAGGATGGAGGCCACTGTGTTCTTGGGGACCTTCAATACTGCAGAAATGTTTTGGTACCCTTCCCCAGATCTGTGCCTTGACACAATCCTGTCTTGGAGCTCTACAAACATTTTATTAGACCTCATGGCTTGGTCTTTGCTCTGACATGCACTGTCAGCTGTGGAACCTTATATAGACAGTTGTGTGCCTTTCCAAATCATGTCCAAACAATTGAATTTACCCCAGGTGGACTCCAATCAAGTTGCAGAAACATCAATGATAATCAATGGAAAAAGGAGGCACCTGAATACTTGTGCAAATAAGGTATTTCTGTTTTTATGTTTAATAAATTTGCAAACATTTCTAAAAACCTGTTTTCCCCTTGTTATTATGTGGTATTGTGTGTAGATTGCTGAGGATCCGTCATTTTTAAAAATCCATTTTAGAATAAGGTCAATGGGTCTTAATACTTTCCGAAGGCAATGTATGTATGCTAGTTCTGCTTGACCCAATTAAGTGATTGTGTTTGCTAAGGTCTCTGATACGGCTCATTGGTAGATTGGCATTATACATCACTGACTGGTTTTCCTAAATATTTAAATGTGTTGGCATTACCACAGGGTCAACTAGTATTTCTCCCTGTCTCTCTCTCTCTTTGTCGGTTTTATTAATTTCTCTATTTTTATACCCCTCCTTTCTCTCTTTCTGCACCCCCATCTCATTAATGTTTTTCACAAGAGTGAGAACAGAGTAAATCCTTGATATGATAACATAAGGTCTCTGATGTGGCCAATTGGTAGATTGACATTATACATCATTGTATGTTATCCAAAATAGTCAAATATGTTGGTATTACCACAGGGTCAACTAGTATTTATTTCTCTCTCTCTTGCCCTCTCCCCCTCTTTCTCCCTCTCCCTCTCTCACACTCCTTTAGACCAAGGACATTTCTTTATTTCTCTCACACTCTCTCATGTTTTTCAAATCACGAGAGCACCCAACAGAGTAAAGCCTTGATATGATAACATTATTGGAATGCTTTTTAATCGTTTTTTCTTTCTTACCAAGGATATTGATGAGATTGTCAGCCAAACAAACACAGATAAAATAGCAACACGGTCCACATGGGCCCAGGTGAGTGATAGACAGTAGATGAAGCTAATTGAATAAAGTTGTATGACATGAAATAATCAAAGCTAACTGACTTATTTAACTTAAGAAAAAAAGAAAAAGACAAACAAAGTCATGACAAAATGCATACTACTGTAAACACTCTTACCCTCCCTCTCTCATTCTCATTTATGTTTCTGTCATTTGTGTTGTGACTTTCTTTCTTTTTTTTGTGCAAAGTACAGTAGACCAAAGCAAGGTTATAATGTAGTGTTAGAAAACTAAAATCAAACTCAACCTACATAAAAACGTATAATATTGTTTCCTGTCATTGACAGTGTCCCTCAAGAAACAGAGGATACCAGAGTCACATCTCGATTCTCTCCTTTGCTTTGAGACGAGACACTACTGGTGTGTTGGTGGAAGATTTCCTGACACTTCTACGTTTACATTCTGCAGGGACAAGTGCAGTTCCAGCAAGCAAGTATTTTTGTAGAGAAGCCACTAGCTGGTTTTGTAGATCAACTTGAATGTCATTATTACTGCAGAGTGTATACAAAGTATCTTGGCAATTCACAAACTAAAGAAGAAACACTCATGTGTGTCCTCGTCCATAATAGTGGAAAACTGTTTAGAGGAAGGACATTTCTTTATCAATGTCCTATTGAAGGATCAACTGAAATATATTCTTGAAAATCAGGGTATGCATGAGCTATGTTTTCGTTCTGATGACAGCATTAGACATGTAATGCATGTTATACAACGGGTGGGTCTAATCCTGAATGCTGATTGGTTAAAACCGCATTCTAGCCGGTGTCCATTCCACAAGTTACCAGTAGCTAAATCTATGAAGTTAAAATGCCTATTTACTCTGTTCCACCTGCCTGTGCAATCCACTGTTTCATCAGCCCAGCCAGGCACATTATAAACTTTATCTCCACTATAAAAATAATCTAGACATTATCGCACATTTCTTTTAGACTAACATTTAGTGTTCAACAGCAGAGATTTGTGTAAACCTTGCTGTCTGTCTCTCCGACGTTTGCAACATTGTTTTAATATTCAAGTTCGATCTCCAGCTGTCCCATAGTAATGAACGTGTCGGGAGTCGGGGCGAGAGACAGCGAGGCTGCGTTTCCCAGTTAGTCAAAATCATGAATCAGCTACAACCATTCAGCATCGTTCACACCTTCTTAAGCTTTAGCCCCACCCAGCTCTTTAAGGATTCACATGTGAGGTCAAATTTCAAGACTAAAGGCTGGTTTATTCTACGGGTGCGTTTTGTAAAATCAATTTGGAGTGCCAGAGTGTGCTCAGAGTGTACTCTGGGCGTTCGTAAACTCAGAGAGTTGTCAGATTGTCCTTTCATAAATTCAGAATGTTTTGATTTCGGAGTGTTCAGAGCGCACACTGGACGCTCTGGCCGAGGAGTAAGGCTGATCCGAGCGTTCTGACCTAACAACAGCAGTGAAGCACCAGCTAACCGGCTAATGTTGGCTAGCTTGCTAGCTACTTCCAGACAAAAATGAGGGAACAGCTCACTCTGACCATTTTACTTGCCTTAGCAGTGCTGGGTAGTCTGTTTTTATGTTATCCAGAGCGTTGGTAACTGCAACTGTGCTGCTGGCAACAATTTCATGAGCCATTCATTGCCAACGTTTACTGACACCGGCCATATTCAACGGGTGTTGAGCGTTCGATAATTTGTCAGTTATTCTGCACACTGGAGTAGATAGCCAGAGCGAATTTACCTGCTACGTCTATTGACAGTTGTCGCAGTGACATCATAAACATTCTATTGAAATGGTTACTGGCATAGTGGAGTCTATTGTTTAGACATCTAGCTAGCAGGCTAAACAATGAAACATAATCCCAACTCATAACATTACTAAACTGCATGAATCTACAGGTAGCTAACCAACCAGGCTCAATGTTAGCTAGCTGGCTAACATTAGGTTATAACTAGCAATGCAAATAGCTCTGAGATACAAATAATTTTGCTACAGAGATCATACATGAAACGTTAGCTAGCGACCCAAGCCAGCCAGCTAACGTTAGCTAGCGAGCTAACATTATACATTAACTTGAAATGAAAACTACTTTCTGACTAAATTAGAAACGTGTAATATCTAAAATTGTAGCTGGCTAGACTATTTCACCCGTACAATTGGATGGACACTTCTCCCTCTCTGTCATGGATGACCAGGTTGCCTTTGAAGATGTAAACTTGCTACAGGTGTTTTATACAACAGCATGTGTGTTCTCTTTTCAACTCAATCTGCATATTTGCAATCAAACAACAGCATTTACTCCCTCTCCTTAGCTATCATAATCTAATTCCACTGTGCATTCCGCTGATTTCAAAACTCGGCCCTCCAGAAAGTTGAGAGCAACACCTTCGCAGTTCTACTATGAGATATCTTTCAAAAAATCTGCGTTAGAAAGGCTTACCTACACATATTGACCAGCTCATGTTATAGACAGAAGCGTGCTACATGGCAGACCAATTAATGCAGTTAGAGAAATAGAGTTTCGAAAATATTTTCTAAATAAACTAAAGTTTAAAAAAAAATTACAAAACAATAACGAGGCTATATACAGGGGATACCAGTACCGAGTCAATGTGCAGGGATACAGGTTAGTCAAGGTCATTTTCAAGTGACTATGCATAGATAATAAACAGCGAGTAGCAAAGGTGTAAATACAAAGGGTCAAAGTAAATAGTCCGGGTGGCCATTTGATTAATTGTTCAGCAGTCTTATGGTTTGGGGGTAGAAGCTGTTAAGGAGTCTTTTTGTCCTAGACCGCTTGCCGCCTAGACCGCTTGCCGCTCCGGTACCGCTTGCCATGCGGTAGCAGAGAGAACAGTCCATGATTTGGGTGACTGGAGTCTTTGACAATTCTTTAGGCCTTCCTCTGACACCGCCTCGTATAGAGGTCCTGGATGGCAGAAAGCTTGGCCCAAGTGATGTACTGGGCTGTATGCACTACCCTCTGTTGTGCCTTACAGTCAGATGACGAGCAGTTACGGTGATGGTGATGCAACCGGTCGGCGGTGATGCAACCGGTCAGGATGCTATTGATGGTGGAGGACCTGGGGACCCATGCTCTTGAGGATCTGGGGACATATGCCAAATCTTTTCAGCCTCCTGAAGGGAAAAGGTAAGCCCCACGGCTTTGTGAATGTTGACCTGTTTAAAGGTCTTGCTCACATCGGCTATGGAGAGCATGATCACGCAGTCGTCTGGAATAGCTGGTGCTCTCATGCATGCTTCAGTGTTGCTTGCTTAGAAGCGAGCATGAAAGGCATTTAACTTGTCTGGTAGGCCCCTGTCACTGGGCAGTTTACGGCTGGGTTTCCCTTTGTAGTCCGTAACAGTTTTCAAGCCCTGCCACACCCGACGAGTGTCAGAGCCGGTGTAGTAGGATTCAATCTTTGTCCTGTATTGACTCATTGCATGTTTGATGGTTCGTCTGAGGGCATAGCGGGGTTTCTTATAAGTGTCCGGATTAGTTTTGCATGTAATCCATTGCTTCTGGCTGGGATATGTACGTACGGTCACTGTGGGGAGGTCGTCCTCGATTCACTTATTGATGAAGCCGGTGACTGGGGTGGCATACTCCTCAATGCAATTGGATGAATCCCGTAACATAGTCCACTAGTAGCAAAACAGTCCTGTATCGTAGCATTTGCGTCATCTGACCACTTCCGTATTGAGCAAGTCACTGATACTTCCTGCTTCGGTTTTTGCTTGTAATCTGGATGATAGTATTATGGTCAGATTTGTCAAATGAAGAGAGAGGGAGAGGTTTGTATGCGTCTTTGTGTGTGGAGTAAAGGTGGTCTCTACTTTTCTTTCCTCTGGTTGCACATGTGACATGCTGGTAGAATTGAGGTAAAATGGAGCACCACTAGGCCACTACGAGCACCACCTGGATGATAATCTTAGTGCCAGCATTGGTGTCACACCCTGACCATAGTTTGCTTTGTATGTTTCTATGTTTTGTTTGGTCAGGGTGTGATCTGAATTGGCATTCTATGTTGTGTGTCTAGTTTGTCTGTTTCTGTGTTTGGCCTGATATGGTTCTCAATCAGAGGCAGGTGTTAGTCATTGTCTCTGATTGAGAACCATATTTAGGTAGCCTGTTTGGTGTTGGGTTTTGGGGGTGATTGTCTCCTGTGTCAGTGTTTGTTCCACACGGGACTGTTTCGGGTTTACACGTTTGTTGTTTTTGTAGTTTATTCATGTATAGTTGTCTTATTAAAAACAAACATGAATTTCAACCACGCTGCATTTTGGTCCTCCGATCCTTCTCGCCTCTCCTCTTCGGAAGAAGAGTCACGTCTCGGTGAAACATACGATATTACAGTTTTTAATGTCCCGTTGGTAGGATAGGCTTAATCATAGATCGTCCAGTTTTTTTCTCTATGATTGCACGTTGGCCAATAATGCAGAGGATCGTGGTGGTTTACTTACTCGTCGGCAAATTCTTACAAGGCACCCCGCCTTCCTCCCCCTTTTTCTACGTCTTTTCTTCACACGGGTGACTAGGATTTGTCTTTGTCTCGACAAAGCAGTATATCCTTTGTGTAAGACTCATTTAATATATTTTTTGTCTTGTTCGAGGTGAGTAAAAGCTATTTTCGGTCATTAGAGACGGTAGCAGCAACATTATGTACAAAATGAGTTACAAACAATGCGAAAAAACGAAGAAAAATAGCACAGTTGGTTTGAAGCCCGTAAAACGGCAGCCATCCCTCCGGCGCCATTATCGACATACACCTGGTTTCCTGAAATTAGTCACATATATCTTCCAAACACTGGCCTCTCTGACATTATCACTTAAATATAGGTGATGGCACTTTATATCTGACCTTGAACACATATAGTGATGATGATTTCTTGTCCCTTACATTTAATTGTGATGGTGTATCAGTCTTTCAGTCCTCCAAATTCAGTATTTGGCCAATACTGTGTTGTGTCAATGAAATACCCCCAGAGAGTAGAGCTCTTAGTGCCGGCAGGTAGCCTTAAGGATCGGCAGGTAGCCTAGTGGTTAGAGCGTTGGACTAGTAACTGAAAGGTTGCAAGATCGAATCCCCAAGCTGACAAGGTAAAAATCTGTCATTCTGACCCTGAACAAGGCAGTTCCTGTTCCTAGGCCGTCATTGAAAATAAGAATTTGTTCTTAACTAGTTACTAGTTAAAACAAATTAAAATAGATAAGCGTGTGCTTTTGTGTGGTTTGGATCCAAAAAGCTGTATGACCTGCTACTTGAAGTCTTTTGTGGAGGAATGTGCAACTCTCATTATGTTTTGTTTGTGATGCGGTAGCAAGACCATTACTACAGAACTTCAAACAATTTAATGGAGGGTATGGTTGTGGACTGTGCCTTCACTCTGGGGTACAACACACAAATTGAACATCAAAGGTTTACACATGTTTAGATAAGAAACCGAAAAACAGAGATCACCAAACCACTGTGGAGATAGGAGAAATGGCTATGTCTGACGGCCAAACTATATTGGGCATAAAGGGCTCATCTGCCATTTTGGGTTCACCGAAGTTTGATTTGATCAATGGAATGGTCCCTAACTACATGCACTGTGTGTTACTTGGAGTGTGCAGACAGATGGCCACTTTACGGATTGATTCCAAAAGTTATGCACACTATGGTACATTAAACCCAGATAATTGGCATACACCTTCTGTCTATAAAACCTCCAGATAGTATTGCTTGAATTTCAAGATCAGTAACTGAAAGCAAAATTCCAGAAAGCCCACAAGGCAACACTGGCTTCTCTACTATAGCTTGCCAGTCCTGAAAGCCATACTCCCACAGATGTAAGACCTTACTTGTCTCTCAAAAGATTTTTATACAACATTTGCCAAATTTCTGTTTTTCTACAGCTTGCCCATCCATATAAGTCAGATATTACAAGAATCCACTACAGATCTTGTATGTGTATTTGATGCCATATGTATTACTTACAAGTTTCAGCTAGATCATATAACAATCTCTCCATATGGGTACATTGACACCCTTGCACTTTGCTTAACTAATTCCCTATTTCTTATGAAATATGTTGAAATTGTAAAAACGTTTGGTCTCCACACTTTGCTATTGGATTGGCATGGACAAATGTATTTGCACCCAGGAGATAATACTTAGTTAAACAGCCTTTGGCTAATATAACTGCAAAAAAATGCTTATTGCAGCCATCAATGAGCTTGCTGGACTATTTCTACTGGCAATTTGGCCCACTCTTCAGCTGCAAACTGCTCCAATTCTTCAAAGTTTGAGTGGTGCCTTCCACCAGCTGCTTTTTTTTAGATCTCGCCATGAGGGTTTTTGATGGAATTCAGATCTGGACTCATCTCTGGGCACTCCAGAACAGTCCAGTGTTTATTATTGAACCATTCCTGGGTGCCTTTTGATGTGTGCTTAGGTGGTTGTCCTGCTGAAAGACCCACAACCTTCTACAGAGAACCAGTTTCTGGACACTGGGTTGGACTTTGCACTCCAAAATACCTTGATAATCTTCTGATTGAAGACACACTATGAGGTCTTGCAGACCTTCAAGGCCCCCAGTACCAGAGGCATTAAAGCAACCTTACAGCATGGGTATTCCTTTCTTTGAATGCTTAATTTAGTAATTTGTATTTATTTAGCTTATTTTAGAAAAAATAATTTAAATGCAAGGGTGCCAATATATTTACATATGCACACACTCTTTTACACACAAACATACACACACACCACTCATTTGTACACAAACGTGTGCAAATACACACATGTGCTCATACACACAGGCATGAACATATGTGACTCACCACCTGGATTCGGTCTTATGAAGCGAAAAAACGTTTTTTGTTACATTATATAAAAGTAGAGACTCAGAGCTACAAAATGGCATATCATACATTGCATTTGAGGAACAATGGGAAAGTAATTCTGCTTTGAAAGTTGATCAACATCGTTCTCATCCTAAGCTTTAGCCCCACCCATCTCGCTTCACTCTCGAAGTGCACACTTGACGCTCTGGCCAATGATTTGTTTACCTCTGGATAACATGAAAACAGCCTAACCAGCTCTGCTGGCAACAATTTCATTACGCTTTTTTCCGATGTTAACTGACAACGGCCAAATTCAACGGGTGTTGTACACAGATCACGTTATGTTAACTAACGAGCCAGCCAGCCAATGTTAGCTAGTTAAAAAAAATGAACAGTGCCAACAATGCCACAGTGCTGGGACCAAACCAGCCATGTTCAATGATAACTAGCTAACATTAGGCTCTAACTAGAACAGCACACGGCTCTGGGAAATTAATATTAACATCAGCTAGGGAGCCAGCCAACTAATGTTAGCTAGCTAGCTAACAGTACACTTCAGCTTGAAATTAAACCACTTTCTGTCAAAATTAGAAAACATGTAATATCTGAAAATGTAACGTTAGCTAGCTATCGCTAGACTATCTTACCTGTATACATCATTGTGTATGGAGGCATCTCACTGTCAGGAATGCCGGTTGCCCTTAGTTGGAAGATGTAATCAGGAGACAGGTGTTTCCTCCTTCTCTTTAGCTATCAAATTCTAATTCCACTGATTTCAAAACATGATCCTCCAGAAAGTGGAGAGCCACAATTATGCAGCTCCACTACACAATACATTTAAAAAAAGCTGTGTTCAACAGGATAACCAACACAGACTGACGAGCTTCTATGGCAGACCAATCAGAACTCCTCTCTCGGGATGTCCAGCCCACTCATTCATCTCAGCCAATCATGGCTAGCGTGAAAGTTGCTCTCTTTCTGTGGCTTAACCAAGAAGGCTCTTAATTTAACAATTTTATTTGTATTTACAGATGGTAAACAAGTGTGTTATAAAGGCACATGAAAGTTCACATGTTGTGCACCAGGGCCTCCCACTCCTATTTCTATTCTGGTTAGAGCCACTTTGCGCTGTTCTGTAATGGGCGTAGTACACAGCGTTGTACGAGATCTTCAATTGCTTGGCAATTTCTCGCATGGAATAGCCTTCATTCATTTCTCAGAACAAGAATAGATTGAGGAGTTTCAGAAGAAAGGTATTTGTTTCTGGCCATTTTGAGCCTATAATCGAACCCGCAAATGCTGATGCTCCAGATAGTCAACTAGTCTAAAGAATACCAGTTGTATTGCTTCTTTAATCAGAACAACCGTTTTCAGCTGTGCTAATATAATTGCAAAATGGTTTTCTAATGATCAATTAGCCTTTTAAAATGATAAACTTGGATTAACATACACAACATTGGAACATAGGTGTGGTGTTTGCTGATAATGGGCCTCTGTTGATATTGCGTTCAAAATATGCCGTTTCCAGCTACAATAGTCATTTACAACATTAACAAAGTCTACACTGTATTTCTGATCAATTTGATGTTATTTTAATGGACAGAAAATGTGCTTTTCTTTCAAAAACAAGGACATTTCTAAGTGACTCCAAACTTTTGAATGGTAGTGTATATCAAGGGGCTCCTGAGTGGCTCAGCAGTCTAAGGCACTGTATCTCAGTGCTTGAGGCGTCACTACAGACCCTGGTTCAATTCCAGGCTGTATCACAACCGGCTGTGATTGGGAGTCCCATAGAGCGGCGCACAATTGACACAGCGTCATCCGGGTTAGGGTTTAGGCGGGGTAGGCCATCATTGTAAATAAGAATTGACTTGCCTAGTTAAATGTAAAATATTAATGATTTAAAAAAATCTAGATTAGGAACATTCAACAGATTCCCAAATGGCAGATTTCCTGTGTGTCTTAAATGAAAAAATACATTTACATTAACAAATACATTAATATGGTAAACCTACTCTGAGAGTATGTGTTAGGCTGTTTGAGAGAAGGTTTGAGTCCTAATCAACACATCCAATGTTAGTACATCTGTTGTTGAAATACAGTAGATCAATAAAGCTACAGTACTCTAGCAGCAGTCAAGCTGTTTATCCTGAAAAGCCTTGTCAGTGCATAGGTCAAATTAGCTTTTGACTTTCCTGTCTTTTTCAGCTTCAGACAAACATCGGTTTTTGTATTAATTTCCTTTGGGGGGGGGGGAGAGTCTGATAATACCACATATCCTGCCACCAACCATTATTACTGTGCACTATAACTATTTAAAATGACATAAAACAACATGACTGTCATGGCAGCCTGAAGTGATTATTTTTCAAAATAGTACAGCTCCTTAACAGGTCTAACAATTGCATAACTAGTTTATGAACTGAATAATTATTTAAATATGTAGACATTTGGGGAACCTTGATACACAGTCAAGTTAGTTCAGACAGTATGACCGGAAAAGATAGATGTGTGGCAGAAGAGGTGGGACAGTGAGCCCAAGGGACGGCATTTATCCTCACTAGGGTAGGGGGCACTATTTTCACCTCTGGATGAAAGGTGTGCCCAAAGTAAACTGCCTGTTTCTCAGGCCCAGAAGCTAGGATATGCATATAATTGGTAGATTTGGATAGAAAACTAAAGTTTAAAATAAAGAAATCTAAAGTTTAAAATAATGTCTGTGAGTATAACAGAACTGATATGGCAGACCAAAACTCGGGATAAATCTATCCAGGAAGTGGGATTTATTTATGTTTGTAGTTTTATATTGAATGCCTATACAGTACCCCATGACTTAGGACTCAAATTGCACTTCCTATGGCTTCCACTAGATGTCAACAGTCTTTAGAAATTGTTTCAGGCTTGTAATTCTGAAAAATGAGGGAGTAAGACCACTGGGAAGTCGCCAGACCTGTTTCCTGAGCATGACCGAGAGTGCGCCTTTATATTGACGACGCTATTGTCCGGTTGAAGTAATATCGATTATTTAGGCTGAAAACAACCTGACGATTGATTATAAAAATCATTTGACATGTTTCTACAAACTTTACGGATACTATTTGGATTTTTCGTCTGCCTGTTGTAACTGTCTTTGAGCCATTGGATTACTGAACATAACGCGCCAACAAAACTGAGGGACTTTATCGATCATCAAAGGTAAATTATACATTTTATTACTATTTCTGACTTTTGTGACTAATCTACTTGGCTGGTATGTAATGTTTTGTGTGCTGGGCGCTGTCCTCAGATAATCGCCTGGTATGCTTTCGCCGTAAAGCCTTTTTGAAATCTGACACAGCGGCTGGATTAACAAGAAGTTAAGATTTATTTTGATGTATAACAAATATATTTTGAAGAATGTAAAATATTTGAATTGAGTGTTTTTGAATTTCGCTCCCTGCAATTTCACTGGATGTTGGCCAGGTGGGACACTACCGTCCCAGGTACCCATAAGAAGTTATATGCTCTCCAAATAAAGGTCGGTGGACAAAGATTCAAAGGTCAGATTAAAGGAAGAGGTGGTGTTTACTCAGTTGCACCTAGGAGATTGTACATTGAACTCATCATTACATCTGGTTGGAAAGCTTGTCAATGGTGCGTGTATGCCTTGAGTGTATGGTTGATGAAACAGTGTAGCATGTGTTGATGTATTGATATATTGTAAGTACTGATATGTGGAAGAGAGAGAAAGATCGATGTGTGCAGTGGTTTGTCCTTTAAAAGTTGTAGCGCACTCCAGCACAGCTTGCGTGGTGCCGCATAATTCTATGGCACATTATTTAAGTGCCAACGACTGGTACTATTAATGCTCGTTAGTGCTAGTTTGACAACCAGAGGGCATCTTTGAGAATCATTTGACAGCCTTTAATAGTGGCTGTAAGAGATTTAAAAAATTTGTACGAACATAGTATATGGGACTGATTTTAAGAAATGTTGCTTAATTAATTAGATTAATATTATGGTGTTTCTACTCCAAGAAAAATTAGTTGGGTTTCCGTTAGGATTGAATGGAAAATATGGTGCTGTACAACTTGAAGGTCAGGAGTGGGCTACAGTGCTGGACTATTTAGCTAAATAATCCCCATGTCATGTGGGCATGCGGGAGACTGGGGTTCAATACCCTGCTGGGGAGGAAGGAGTAGGCTGTCCTTGTAATTATGAATTTGTTCTTAACTGATTCCATATGTTTTATTTCATAGTTGAGATGTATTCACTATTATTCCACAATGTAGAAAATAGTAAAAATAAAGAAAAACCCTGGAATGAGTAGGTGTGTCCAAACGTTTGAGGCCATCAAGATGTTTTGGCTAGAGAAATTGACGATACTACAATGCAACAAATACATTTATCATCTCTGCAAGATTTTCCCGTTGTCGTGGAGCTTGGTGGAAGTGCAACTAAAATGTAGTTTAAATAACCATCTAGATTTTGATGGTCTTTTTTTCTAGTGATTTTATTAATGAAGGCATCTAGATGTTTATGAAGAAATTCTTGTACCTCTATTTTGAGTTTGAAATGTAACACTTCAGAGTACTTTAGCATCGAATACATTGCAGGTAGGGGAATGTTCACACCTACAATTGCCGGGCTATAAAGAGTCTATTGTCCTGATAATCGGGCAACAAGTGTTTGAAAAGCTTTTTTCAAAATGCCACAAGCTGTCCATCACTACTATAAATAAAAACACAGCATCTTATTTATATCGCATTTACATTCTTTACCACAATGTCACAAATAATTTGTATCTACCTTTCCAATTACTTTTAGAGTTTGGGTTTAATTTGATTAATTGGTATTGGTGTTTATATTCCAAGAAAAACAAAAATCCCTCTGTGTTTCCATTAGGATGGAACTAAAAATATGGCGCTGTACAACATGATGATCGGAAGTAGGCAACACAGTACTGGGCTATTTAGCGAAAGAATCCCTGTATCATCAGCAGGCAATGCGGGAGACCTTGGTTCCTTGTAGGCTTCTTAACGAACTTACCTAGTTAAATAAAGGTTACACTAAGAGCATAACATTTCTACACCATCATTTTTAGTCTAACCAATATCCAAACAGAGATTCAGTCAAAATAAAAATCTCATTGATTTATCAAGACCAGTCCCCATACTTGTCTCAGAGCAGCAGGAAACAGTGCTAAAATATTTGTAGGCTAAAGCTTCAAATCCTATTGCTTCTAACTTCAATATGCTCTTTAAATAAATAAGACCTACACCACTTTTAACAGCACATTTACTTTGTAAGTCGCTCTGGATAAGAGCGTCTGCTAAATGACTTAAATGTAAATGTAAATGTAGTGAGTCTCATGTGGCCTACGGTAGGCCTACAGTATATCAAACAATATGACGTGACTCTCCACCAATAATTACTGTACATATAGAGGATTGGAGGATTCTAAATAAAATATAAAAGCTGCCTCTTGGGTCTCCCGGTGGCTGCCAGCACGGGTAACTGTAGCAACGCATTTAGCATTGCATTGCAATGTGGTGACTTAAACAGCTGCGCAACTGGGTAGGCCCCATCCACAAAGTATCAAAATACAGACGGGCTATTATAATACTGTACATGGTGTCCAAGTCATGATTACCAAAACATCTATTTATTAAAGATATCAGAAAGAATGTTGGTACTTGAGCCAAAGCCATGAATGAGGTAGTCCCTCAGCTTTATGTAAAAAAAATGTTTTTACGAAAGTTAATGTAATCTGAATAAAGGCCAAAATAATATTGGTATAGGCCAAAACATTTATTTCTGTTTTTAGAGGGAGAGAAACACTGGGCCAATTGTATGTCGCCTATGGGACTCCCAATCATGGTCGGATGTAATACATAATAATAATAATAATGATAATACTTGACTGAGAAATACATTTGACAATATAATTCTCCACCTACCCTCCATCTAGGCAAGTCTATTGTCCAGCTACCTGCTAGAACAGTGGGAACATTTCCCTAGTCAGCGCCATCATTAGTGGAATGCCCCTTAAAGTGTTGCTCTGTGCTACCCAGTGTGGCCGGGTGGGGGTCCAAGTTTGCTGGGTCTGTCATGGCCAGTTCGTACTATAAAGACACAAGGCGAGACCCAGATGCAGACACAGGAGGCAGATGGTTAGAGTTTTACAATATTTATTAATCCAATAGGGCAAGGCAAGAGAATGGTCGTGGACAGGCAAAAGGGTCAAAACCAGGTCAGAGTCCCAAAAAGTACCGAAGGGAAGGCAGAATCAAGGTCAGACCAGGCAGGATGATCAGGCAGGCGGGAAAGAAGTCCAGAGTCGGGCAGGGGTCAAAACCGGGAGGACTATCAAAAAGAGAATAGCAAAAGGAACCCAGGAAAAACACTCTGGTTGACTTGACTAACATACACAGAGAGACAGGAAACACAGGGATAAATACACTGGTGAAAACATGCGACACCTGGAGGGGGTGGAGACAATAACGAGGACAGGTGAAACTGATCAGGGTGTGACAAGCGTAGAGAATTATGTCAAGATTCGAAAATTACTGCACACTCACAAATACGCCACGTCCCCACATGGATGACTTTTCTCCTTCTCACACCAAAATCCATTTGCTCTCACAACTGCTTACTATACTTTTATAACAAGGGGGAAATTCTAGCCAATGAACATAGCCTGTAGTAGTCTACTGAAACTCAATTGGTCAGGTTTTTAGACCAAACACTGTTTGACAGCTCTCTAACCGGATTTTTGCCCATAGAGATGAAAGGGAACGGGGAAAGGTGAGTGATCACTGACAATAATAAAGAGGTAAGTTCAACAGTTTTTCAGTAGAGAAACTAGATAACCAACTAGCTAGATAATCAACTATGATTTCAATATTGAAATTATAGTAAGTAGTTATTCTGTTATTAAAGCAAGCTATTGATATGGAAAGGAACATCAATTAGGTAGGATGCTAACTAGCTAACTTTAGTTAGCTAACTAACATTAGAGAAAATTAATTAGCTAGCTAATGTTACACCTTGTGGTTTAAGCAAACCCGAGGTGGTTTCATTTTCTAAGAGTGTTGTACCTAAGTTGAGAGGGGATTTTATTAGAGGAGGAGGACTTGGAAGACCAGCATGAATGGGTGGCAGACGAGGGGGGCAAGGTTGAGATCAGACAGGGAAGACCCCTATTGGGGAAGAGGTCAGTGATTTGAAGTGGAGGGGGTGCCAAGAGAGGTCAGGCTCTGAACCAAATAATAGCCAGTATAGTAAACTGCTTACAGCATACATTGAGGTACAATCTGATTGACAGCATGGCCAATGTCTTCAAACCTTCCAACTTGTTGTGTAATGTTTATGGCCGATGAGCACCGATAAGTTTTATCTATAATCTCTTAATATGACAAGGGTTTAAAAGAATTTGCCAGTAGATTGCCGACTTCATGCATGATGACAATTGCTTGTCTAGCTTGCTAGCTAAGATTTTGAAAGTAAAATGTTGACATGATCAGTCCAATCAAAGCGACGGTAGATATTTTATCTATGGCCAATGATGGGTACTTCTAATATAAGTCTATGGCATGAATTTTCAAGCTCTACCCATAGATTTAGCGGTGATGTAGTGTCCCCATGAGTGACAGAACACTGAGCCAACTAGAGAATATTACCAACCCCTACATTCCGTATTTTATGTTTGTATGTGGCTTTAACTAAATGATAATTTTTTTAATATATATTTTTTACGTTTTTTGCAAACTGATATGTGACATGTATTAATGCCAAAATAACATGCAAAACAGGTGGGGCTCAACTTGGGAGGCTCTGCCCCACCTGCCCTGAATGACGCATTGCCACTGCTATTATATGATGGTGAAGTTCTCTGCTCAGCTGACAGAAACAGGAGATACAGGAGTCCATTCTGTTCCAAGTAGGGTACCTTGGCTCTCCTCTATGTACAGCACTCTGGGGACTTTCTGCAGGTAACCATGACATCCACCAATCGCCCATGTAACTTAATCATTAGTGGTACTGAGAGTTCCTCTAATTTCTTTGACGCTGTATGAAGGCATTGTGCATAAGACATAGACATAAGACATAAGACGTAGTGTCACGTAGAGAGGATGATGACCAGCTGCTATCTATTGGTTAGAAAGATTGCTCTATACTGAATGTATGTGATAGTCATTGCTAAACAATATGATTAGTGTAGGTAAGAGATGAAGTGAAAATGTATAGGATGGATAGCTCTCTATTACGAGGTGGGTTGGGCATGAAATGACAGCAGGCATGCTGACTGACAAGTGGCGTGAATTGGTACAGGGCAATTCCACAGTAGGAGAGTGAAGCTAAGACTCAGATTGTTCACTTTAAAATGTATGTCAAACAAACGTAGAAGTTGTATGGTTTGTTCCACTTTGAAATCATTGGTTTTTGTTTGACATACATTTTAATGTGAAAAATCTGAGTGTCAGCATCCCTCTTTTACTGCAGTATTGTCCTACAGCTCAGCTCAGTCCTGTTCCACATCGTGCGTTTTGAATTATTTGGCCAATTGCCTTTTTGATATAGCCTTAAAATAAACAGTCTTAAAATAAACTGTTTTCTTGAATGAAACATTAAGATCTTAAAACATTTAAACTCCAATTGAACTTTGTGACATCTTATTGTCCTCTCTCTCACTACAGTTGTTCTCAGGAGAACAGCGAGGCAGAGGACACCAAGTTTGGACCAGTGAGTCACCAACTCATCTCATGCCTTACACATCTCAGCACATACAGTACCAGTCAAAAGTTTGAACACACCTACTCATGCAAGGGTTTTTCTTTATTTTTACTATCTTCTACATTGTAGAATAATAGTGAAGTCATCAAAACTATGAAATAGCACATATGTAATCATGTAGTAACCAAAAAAGTGTTAAACAGTTATCTTTGCTTATTTGAGCTGTTCTTGCCATAATATGGACTTGGTCTTTTACCAAATAGGGCTATCTTCTGTATACCACCCCTACCTGTTAATTGAAATGCACTCCAGGGGACTACCTCATGAGGCTGGTTGAGAGAATGCCAAGATTGTGCAAAGCTGTCATCAAGGCAAAGGGAGGCTACTTTGAAGAATCTCAAATATAAAACACATTTTTGGTTACTACATGAATCCATATTGTTATTATTTCATAGTTTTGATGTCTTTATTATTATTCTACATTGTAGAAAAAAGGAGGAAAAAAACCCTAGAATGAGTAGGTGTATCCAAACTTTTGACTGGCAATGGACAGTATGTTTCACTCCACCTTCTATAAAAACTCCAGTGCCTTACTTTGTTTACCTTTTTACCAATGTCTACAATGATTTTAACACCATACTAAATCTAATTCCATTTCCTGTATTGTTCTGCCCTCTCTATAGATTATGCTAACGTCCCGCTTTAAGAACCTGGAGATCTTCACTGGTTCTGAGGGAGGTGACTTGGCCACAAACTGTACCTGGGACACCTTCCATCGCTACCACTGTCTGAAAAACTGCCGCAGGGTGTTCAAGACATCTGCTGCAACTTCATCTTTAGTGTGTCAGCTCTGCTGCACCTGGGAGCTACAGGTATGGCACCACCCTCTCAACAGTCATGTACGCTTAAACATACTTGTATGCTCATTTATATGTTCCTTAAAGTGGCAATCAGCAGTTGAAACAATAAAAAAGTTTTTTCCCTGCCCCTGTTTCGGTAAAACGCTGAGGGATTGGCCTGGAGAAATGTAGCCACTCTCAAATTCTTAAAGAGAGCTAAGGATGCAAGCACTGACCATCGTGCCTCCTCCTAAAACCCCATTGGAGGAGATGACCCAAGATTCCTCGCCTCAGACCTCCTCCAATGGGTTTTGAGAAGGATGAGTGTAGAGAGGGGTTGAGCAGAGATTAATTGGGACAAAGCTCATGCCATTGTTTTAGGGGGAAACTTATGTTGCATGATATACTATATATACAAATGTATGTGGACACCCCTTCAAATTTGTGGATTCGAATATTTCAGCCATACCCATTGCTGACAGGTGTATATAATTGTGCACACAGCTATGCAATCTCCGTAGAGAAACATTGGCAGTAGAATGGCCCTACTAAAGAGCTCAGTGACTTTCAACGTGGCACCGTCATAGGATGCCACTTTTCCAACAAGTCCATTCGTCAAATTTCTGCCCTGCTAGAGCTGCTCTAGTCAACTGTAAGTGCTGTTATTGTGAAGTGGATACGTCTAGGAGCAACAATGGCTCAGCCGCGAAGTGGTAGGCCACACAAGCTCACAGAACGGGACCCCCGAGTGCTGAAGCATGTAAAAATTGTCTGCCCTTGGTTGCAACACTCACTACCGAGTTCAAAACTGCCTCTGGAAGCAAAGTCAGCACAATAACTATTTGTCAGGAGCTTTATGAAATGGGTTTCCATGGCCAAGCAGCCGCACACAAGCCTAACAAACAGGTTTTCTGGAGTGATGAATCACGCTTCACCATCTGGCAGTCCGACGGACAAATCTGGGTTTGGTGGATGCCAGGAGAACGCTACCTGCCCCAATGCATAGTGCCAACTGTAAAGTTTGGTGGAGGAGGAAGAATGGTCTGGAGCTGTTTTTCATGGTTTGGCCTAGGCCCCTTAGTTCCAGTGAAGGGACATCTTAATTCTACAGCATACAATGACATTCTAGGCAATTCTGTGCTTCCAACTTTGTGTCAACAGTTTGGGGAAGGCCCGTTCCTGTTTCAACATGACAATGCCCCGTCCACAAAGCGAGGTCCATACAGAATTGGTTTGCCGAGATTGGTATGGAAGCTCTTGACTGGCCTGCACAGAGCCCTGACATCAATTCCATCAAACTATTTTGGGATGAATTGGAACGGCGACTGCGAACCAGGCCAAATCACCCAGCATCAGTGCTCAACCTCACAAATGCTCTTGTGGCTGAATGGAAGCAAGTCCCAGCAGCAATCTTCCAACATCTAGTGGAAAGCTCCTGGAAGAGTGGAGGCTGTTATAGCAGCAAAGGGGGGACCAACTCCATAATAATGCCCATGATTTTGGAATGAGATGTTTGACGAGCAGGTGTCCACATACTTTTGGTCATATAGTGTACATCTGTTCTGTTTGCACTCACATCTTTCTTCTACTTGTGCTCTTTCTACAGATGTTTCTGGCATGCTGATAACATCTGATCTGATGATATGCGATTTGACTTCTGTATTACTGACTGTATGCAATAAAACTGTCAATGCCAAATCAAAATAATTTGGGATTCTGTAATTGACAATCGTAGTTCCCAATCAGACAATCACTATAAAACAAATGTTTTCCTCAGTGAAATGTATGGTGAATGTGTTGTTTTGTCCTCAGTCCTCCTTTGGATGCTGTTTCAGTTCTAAACGACCATCATTGAGTCTATCCTCACCACCTCTATCACTGCAATGGATTGTCCAGTCTGCTGAGAGGTTCATTGGGTGCCACCTGCCCTCCATCGATGTCCTGCACGACTCCAGGGCAAGGAAGCGCGCAGGAAAAATCATCGCCGACCCCTTTCGCCCCCTCTTCCAAAGACTCTCTTCTGGCAAACGGTTCAGGTCAATCATGACCAAAACCTCCCACCACCTGAACAGTTTCTTCCGTGGCCCTGACCAACCGGCCACCTGGTCTGCGATAATCCTGTCATCCATGGATTTTGCACTATTCATCCATAAACTATGCGCCCTGCATGATCATCTCAGTACTGCACATTTTATAATGTAGCTTAAAGTGTTCATTGTGTACTTACTGTATGTGGATCTGTGGACAATCTGCATCTATATATTTTTAATTCTGTATATTCTGTTTATCGTCTGTCTGTATATTATGTTTATTGTTGCAGCACCATTTTATAGAGTTCTGTACATGCACATATATTTGCAGAATAAAGCTGATTCTGACATGTTAACCTAGTTTAGCTGGTTAATCCTATGTCAGTTTACAATCTATTATTTGAGACTGGTTATATACTAGCAGGCAGAAGATTCTTTATTTTGTGTCTTCCTTTAATTTAAAATCCCCAATGTGCTGTGTGTGTGTCCTTGGGCTTAATACCCAAAATATTGGCTCCTGCCTGCAATTGGTGGACTTGTTTTGTGTGTACAAGAGATGACTTGTCTGCTTTTCGTTTTACAGACGAAGGTTGCTGGCTAACAAGTAATTAGCTAGCTAACTTTAGCAAGTAGATTCCACTGAACTCAAGTTATTGTACTCAGGGCAGCAGGTAGCCAAGTGGTTAGAGCGTTGGGCCCGTATCTGAAAGGTTACTGGGTCGAATCCCTGAGCTGACAAGGTGAAAATCTGTCGTTCTGCCCCTGAACAGTTAACCCACTGTTCCCTAGTAGGCCGTCATTATAAAATAAGAATTTGTTCTTAACTGACTTGCCTAGTTACATGAAGGTTAAATATTTTTTTTAAAGTGCAAGTATTAGAATTTATTTGGTTATCAAGCTGCTGAGTTTCCCAAGTCATTCAGCACTTATTGCGGAAGCCGAATAAGTTGACGGCTCGTAATAGCCAATCACAACACTGGACTGGAAAGAATTTGTCCATCACACCAGTGAAAGTGACCCACCTTTAAGCCTGTCCCCCATCAGCCTGAAATCCAAACCCAAAGTTAGCAAGGCTTGAGAAAGAGCAATTTGAGAAATTGAGAGCGAAAACTTGACAGGTCGGATTGTATGGTGTCAAATCCAATTTAAAAAGTAGAACGCGCACGAGATGAAAGATGAAACATCATTGTGCGAGCAAACACAGAGTCTAGAGAGAAGAGCGAGCAGAGCCTATGTGGACAATTTAATGCGTTACTTTTTATTTTATTTTACACATTTGAACCACGTTTCTTTGCTTACAGTTCTTTATGTACAATTTAGGACGATGTTCTGCTCACTCAAAGTCACACTTAAAAATCTCAAGTTCATTTGTGCTCTCGACTAGCCTGTGCCCTCGTGGGACTCATGCTCTGCTTGCTCAACCACATTCCTGTATGTGTGGCACAGGGACAGTGAAGGAAGATGTACCCTTTTTTTTGCAGTAGCACTACACACCAGATTAAAATCATCAACACTTGATGATATGTGGATCATTTCTGTGCTAGGGCAAAAACAAGAAATGTGCACCCATTTGGGTCCACAGGACCAGGATTAAGAAATGCTGTTCTATCTAGACTAATCACATTCCCTATGTCACCTCTCCCTAGCAACCACACTGTATGTCGACATGATCCAACTCTGTGAACACATTGGCTATACTTTAATGGATGTTTGTAACGTGTACCTGTTTGCTATATTTGTCGTTTAAAAAAAAGTTTCAGTGTTGCTCCAATTTGCAAACGAAGTAATCGTGACACTATTTATGTTTTTCAGGTGATCGTGGTGACAGTCTATCCTATAGATTGGGAACTCTAGTTCTCTGAATGCAATTTGTTTAATCAGGTGTGTTAGCTGGGGCTGAAAATGTGTGACACCAATCATGCCCCCGAGTACCACGATGAGGATGACCATAAGAAGACGGAATCAATACAAGATCCTGCATGATCTGATACAGGGCTCTCCTGGAGAGATACCGTCTTGTAGGTTTTCTAAAACCCTAGTCTAGTGCAACTGATTCTAATAACTAGCTGGTTGATAAGCTACAGGAGGGTAACACTCCAGTAGATCTGAACATCCACCTAGTCCCCCCACCATTTCTTTTGTCACTTCTCTCCTTCTACTATAGCCGTGTTTGGTTATTGGACTGAGAGGGATGTAAACACAGACAGCTTGCAGCTACCACATTTAACAATGTGGTATTCTTGTTTGTGCTGAGGAGGTCGAGTAGGTTAATATGAATAGTACTGGTGACTGTATTACAATCATGCTGGTAAGTTTGACTTGAGTGAAATATTATATTTTCTTATGTTTGATATTGTAATAATTTCTGAAACTGGTCTCACCACATTTTGCTTGCATTTCAATAGCTGTTCTTTAAGAATTATACACAGAGGCGGCTCTAGCCTTTTGGGGGCCCTAAGTGAGATTTGGTCTTGGGGCCCCAAACCTATATTTGACATTTTAGTCATTTAGCAGACGCTTTTATCCTTGTTCAAGGGCACATAGACAGATTATTTACTGGTACTCCTGGAGGTCAGGGCCCCTGGGCACGTGCCCAATCGGTAGTCAGCCATGATTACTACAAGTTTACTTAACTGGCGAGACTAACTACCTAGTGGCCGGCACAAGATGGAGGGAAAGTTGCAACTAATGAAAAGACAGTTTACATTTTTTTTTACCTTTATTTAATTAGGCAAATCAGTTAAGAACTAATTCTTATTTACAATGATGGTCTAGGAACAGTGGGTTAACTGCCTTGTTCAGGCGCAGAACGGCATATTTTTGCCTTGACTGCTCAGGGATTTGATCTAGCAACCTTTTGGTTACTGGCCCAATGCTCGAACCACTAGGCTACCTGTTGCCCCAAAGTTAGCTAAAATGTACGTATATAAAAAAAACTTGGAACTCAATCAATCTGCCATCATTGACACAATGGAAAAATCAAAATATTTATATACGTGAGCTACAGAGAGAAACAAAATGTTGCAGTTTCACAGAAAGTGATGCGGGCACTGGAGATGGGGGTGTGTGGCAGTGGGTCTGGGCAGGTGTGATGTAGTTCATGTTTGTATGATGTTGTTGTTTGTATGTGTATGTTTTGTATTGATTATAAAATGAAATAGAAAGTTGAGACCCCACAAAAATCTCTGTTTTGGGTCGGGCCACCTACCGGCCGGGGGCCCTAAGCGACTTCTTATGTCACTTATTCCTGGAACCGGCCCTGATTACACAATTGCCAGAAAGTCTGGATAAATCAGGCTAAGATGCTGCAACATCAGTCAACAGCCATCTTAGTGCAGAACAACATTGCCTGGACACTTCTATATATGATTTTGTGATGAGACTTCAAATAATATTGGAGATAAGGCCAAAGACTAGCTAATACCGATGATCAAGGTAAAAAAAAATAGACAGTCGCTGCTTTATGCTATTATATGTGATTTTAAAGAATAGTTTAAATTAGCTAATGTAGCTAACTAGCTAGCTACGTACAGTGGAGAGTTTGGTTAGATTCAACAAAGTTAACATTTTTAGCCGCTAGCAACTAACGTTACAACATCAACTTATGAATCAGATAATTTCAGTAATCAGTTTTGAATTCAATTTTGAATATGGCTTAAATATGGCTGAGAAAAAATGTAATCTGTCGAAATTAAAAATAAATAAAAAAAGGGTCAAATCCTTAAAGGTTTTAATGGTGAACTTGATCAAATGTCTTTGGAGGTGTTAGCAAAATGTTACGTTTTGCAATGACCTTTGCTGTATATGCCCATTTCTAAAACACTAAAACAATTACACATTGTTGTGGACCTGTAAATAGTTTATTTGGATTTAATGTTTTGCATTTATTTTCTCCTGAACCTAAATATGCTGCACTGCTCGAAACATTGTAAACTAGCCTACAGTAGCCTATTTCAATGCAAAATATCAACTGTCTGTTCATCTGTTAAATCACTACTGTATCTTATCACCCGCACTCCCTTTAGGATGCATAGAGCAAAAACTTTAAATTATAATAGTCTCTAATAGGCCTAATTAAAAGAGAGATAAACTTTCATTGTAATTTGTTGTATGGCTGGTATTAGTAACATGAACTAATCATGGACAGAAAAGGTGCAATGGTTATGATATACACTGAAAAAATATTATTGAGTTGCACCCCCCCACCCCTTCCTCAGAACAGTGCCAGAACAGCCTAATGGACTCAGTTTCATCAATTGCGAATCAAATGGACTCTGGACAAGTGGTCGAAAGCTGTTCCACAGGAATGCTGGCCCATGATGATTTAATGTTCACAGTTTTATCAAATTGGCTGGATGTCCTTTGTGTTGAAACCCTTTTGATACACATGGGAAACTTTGAGTGATGAAAACCCAGCAGCATTGCAGTTAACACAAACTGTTGCGTCTGGCACCTACTACCGTTTTATAAACCCTGTTTTCAAATGCACTTACATTTTTTTGTTTCACCCATTCACCCTGGCTAAATGGTACACATACACAATCAATTTCTCAATTGTCTCAAGGCTTAAAAATCCTTCTTTAACCTGTTTCTTCCCCTTCATCTACACTGATTGAAGTGGATTGCACCTGATTCACCTGGTTAGTCTATGATATGGAAAGAGCAGGTGCTTTTAATGTTTGTATACTCAGTGTATGTATTATGTTTATAAATTAAATATTGTCAAGGCTGCTCCTAAATTTTACATTTACAGTATTCAGACAAAAGCCTACAGACAAATAGAGGTGAACTCTTTATTCTACTGCAAAACTGCGCTTCGGAACGGATAGTATAGAACATAATACTCTAAATACCAGTAGCTTATTTATTTAATACTGTGAAGTGGGTCCAAATAAATTAGAGATGGGACGAATGGTAGCATATCCTAACTTGTAGGCCTATTGGCTATTTCACAAGTATGAAACCATCACAGTCAGAAAAGGTGAGTAATTTATTCTGCAATGGTCATCGAAATGAAATAAATTATCGGAAATAGATTTCAAATTATTTTAGAAAGCAAAGAAGAAGAAAAAATACTTAAACCACTAGAAACTGAGTATGCATGGTCTAAAGTTTGTGGGGGGATAAGCACATTCTCACATCAAGTTCAGTTTTTATAAATGTCAACTTTTGCGTAAAAATTGGTGCATGCATGTTTTAGGGCATAATTGGTGCATAAGCAGCTTTTATAAATGAGGCCCATGAACTTTAGTCACTGCTACTAGCCAGCTACCACTGTAAGGGCCCTGTGTGTAGCTGGTGTAGAAAGTCAGGCGCAGGACAGCAAATATGAGTAATCAACGTACATTTACTCAAAATGACAAATGTACAAAATAACATCACGAGCACACAATAACGGACCGAAAATACAATAAACAATCACTCACAAACAAACATGGTGAACAGAGGGTTAAATAATAAACAGGTAATTGGGTGAGTGAACCCAGGTGTGTAAGACTAAGACAAAACAAATGGAATATTAAAAGTGGATCTGCGGTGGCTAGAAGGCCGGTGACGTCAACCGCCGAACACTGCCTGAACAAGGAGAAGGATTGACTTCGGCTGAAATCGTGACAACGACCCGGTACTCAAGCCTGGACCTTAGATACTATTACCATATGTACATAGGCGGCAGCGTAGCCTAGTGGTTAGAGTGATGGACTAGTAACCGAAAGGTTGCAAGATTGAATCCCTGATCTGACAACGTACAAATCTGTCTTTCTGCCCCTGAACCCACTGTTCCTAGGCCGTCATTGAAAATAAGAATTTGTTCTTAACTGAATTGCCTAGTTAAATAAAGGTAAAATAAAAAATAAACATAGTCACTGAGCACTGGTCACTTTAATGTTTACAGACTGTTTTACCCACTTCAATTGTCCAGTACCAGTCAAAAGTTTGGACATACCTACTCATTCAAGCGTTTTTCTTTATTTTTCCTATTCTCTACATTGTATAATAATACTGAAGACATCAAAACTATGAAATAACACATATTGAATCATGCACTAACCAAAAAAGTATATATATATTTTTTTGATTCTTCAAAGTAGCCAGCCTTTGCCTTTGACAGCTTTGCACCCTCTTGGCATTCTCTTAACCAGGTTCACCTGAAATGCTTTTCCAACCGTTTTGAAGAAGTGCCCATATATGCTGAGCACTTGTTGGCTGTATTACCATCAATCTGAGGTCCAGCTCATTACAAACCATCTCAGTTGGGTTGAGGTCGGGTGATTGTGGAGGCCAGGTCATCTGATGCAGCACACCATCACTCTCCTTCTTGGTCAAATAGCCCTTACACAGCCTGGATTGTGTTGGGTCATTATCCTGTTGAAAAACATACGATAGTAGGACTAAGTGCAATGCAGATGGGATGGCGTATAGCTGCAGAATGCTGTGGTAGTCATGCTGGTTAAATGTGCCTTGAATTTGAAATAAATCACAGACAGTGTCACCAGCAAAGCACCCCCACACCATCACACTTCCTCCACATGCCACGGTGGGAACCACACATGCGGAGATCATCTGTTCAGCTACTCTGCGTCTCTCAAAGACACAGAGGTTGGAACCAAAACTCTCAAATTTGCACTCATCAGACCAAAGGACAGATGTATTGCTCGTGTTTCCTTGCCCAAACAAGTCTCTTCTTATTGGTGTCCTTTAGTAGTGGTTTCTTTGCACCATGGAGGCCTGATTCACACAGTCTCCTCTGAACAGTTGATGTTGAGATGTGTCTGTTTCTTGAACTCAATATCTGAGGCTGGTAACTCTAATGAACTTATCCTCTGCTGCAGTGGTAACTCTGGGTCTTCCTTTCCTGTGGTGGTCCTCATGAGATTCAGTTTCATCAAAGCGCTTGATGGTTTTTGCGACTGCAATTGAAGAAACTTTAAAAGTTTTTGACATTTTCATGGTGACTGACTTTCATGTCTTAAATTAATGATGGACTGGCGTTTCTCTTTGCTTATTTGATTTGTTCTTGCCATAATATTGACTTGGTATTTTACCAAATAAGGCTATCTTCTGTATACTACCCCTACCTTGTCACAACACAACTGATTGGCTCATTTTTAACAAGACACACCTGTTAATTGAAGTAAATTCCAGGTGAATACCTCAACAAGCTGGTTCAGAGAATGTCAGTGTGGCTACTTTGAAGAATCTCAAATATAAAATATATTTTGATTTGAATAACACTTTTTTGGTTAGTACATGATTCTATATGTGTTATTTCAGTGTTTAGAAAATAGTAAAAATAATGTAACGCACCGGGTGTCGTGGGTGCGAAGTCAGACACAGGAAACATAGAGTGCAATGCTGTGCTCTTTAATGCACTAACGCAACACTGGGTGCTCAAAACCCAACTGCCCCAAACACGGGGGACGAAAATAGTACAACAGAATACACGACCAGGAACAAACACGTTCCTCTACTATATTACCGAAGGTCCCAATAATTAATCCCGCACAAAGAAACAGGCGGGCCGGCTGTCTAATAAAGCCCAACTAATGATTCACGAACAGGTGCTAACAATAAACATACAAGGAGGGGGAGAAAAGACAATCAGCGGCAGCTAATAGGCCGGTGAGGACGACCGCCGAGCGCCACCCGACTGGGAAGGGAAGCCACCCTCGGTCGGACTCGTGACAAATAAAGAAAAACCCTGAAACGAGTAGGTGTGTCCAAACTTTTTCTGCTACTGTATATACCGTATTCTATTCAAGGCCTATCCTATTATACTGTAACTACTGCTGTACATACCTTTCATATTCATATACTGCCCATAATGTCTGTACACGCCATCAGATAGAGTACATATACACAACCATTCAAAAGTTTGGGTTCATTTAGAAATGTCCTTGTTTTTACATGAAAACATACATGAAATGTGTTGCAAAATTAATAGTAAATATTGTCACGGCCTTAACAAGGTTATAATTATTTTTTATTGAAATAATAATTGTGTCCTTCAAACTTTGCTTTAGTCAAAGAATCGTCCATTTTCATCAATTACAGCCTTGCAGACCTTTGGAATTCTAGTTGTCAATTTGTTGAGGTAATCTGAAGAGATTTCACCCCATGCTTCCTGAAGCAACTCCCACAAATTGGATTGGCTTGATGGGCACTTCTTACGTACCATACGTTCAAGCTGCTCCCACAACAGCTCAATAGGGTTGAGATCTGGTGACTGTGCTGGCCACTCCATTATAGACAGAACACCAGCTGACTGCTTCTTCCCTAAATAGTTATTGCATAGTTTGGAGCTGTGCTTTGGGTCATTGTCCTGTTATAGGAGGAAATTGGCTCCAATTAAGTGTCATCCAAAGGGTATGGCATGGCGCTGCAAAATGGAGTGATAGCCTTCCTTTTTCAAGATCCCTTTTACCCTGTAGAAATCCCCCACGTTAACACCACCAAAGCACCCCTAGACCATCACATTGCCTTCACCATGCTTCACAGATGGCATCAAGTACTCGTCCAGCATCTTTGATTTTTTTCTGCGTCTCATAAATGTTCTTCTTTGTGATCCAAACACCTCAAACTTAGATGCGTCTGTCCATAACACATTTTTTTCCAATCTTTCTCTGTTCAGTATCTGTGTTCTTTTGCCCATCTTAATCTTTTATTTTTATTGGCCAGTCTGAGATATGGCTTTTTCTTTGCACCTCTGCCTAGAAGGCCAGCATCCCGGTGTCACCTCTTCATTGTTGACGTTGAGACTGGTGTTTTGCGGGTACTATTTAATGAAGCTGCCAGTTGAGAACTTGTGAGGCGTCTGTTTCTCAAACTAGACACTCTAATGTACTTGTCCTCTTGCTCAGTGCACCGGGGCCTCCAACTCCCCTTTCTATTCTGGTAAGAGCCAGTTTGCACTGTTCTGTGAAGGGAATTGTACACAGCGTTATACGAGATCTTCAGTTTCTTAGCAATTTCTCGCGTGGAATAGCCTTCATTTCTCAGAACAAGAATTGACTGACGAGTTTCAGGAGAAAGTTCTTTGTTTCTGGCCATTTTGAGCCTATAATCGAACCCACAACTCCAGATACTCGAGATACCACTATATTAGTCTAAAGAAGGCCAGTTGTATTGCTTCTTTAATCAGAACAACAGTTTTCATCTGTGCTAACATAATTGCAAAAGGGTTTTCTAATGATCAATTTGGATTAGCTAAAACAACGTGCCATTGGAACACAGGAGTGATGGTTGCTGATAATGGGCCTCTGTGCACCTATGTAGATATTCCATAACAAATCAGCCGTTTCAGCTACAATAGTAATTTGCAACATTTAACAATGTCTCCATGTATTTCTGATCAATTTGATGTGATTTTACTGGACAAAAAAAATGCCTTTCTTTCAAAAACAAGGAAATTCCTAAGTGACCCCAAACTTTTGAACGGTAGTGTATTTATATTCCGAACTCTGAGATTGCTTGTTCTAATATTTCCTTTCTTTGTATTTTTGGCAGTTGCGTGTATTGTCAGGTATTACTGCACTGTTGGAGCTAGAAACATAAGCATTTCGCTACACCTGCGATAACATCTGCTAAATGTTTGATGTAATGTCTGCAATGTACTCAGGCAGGAACGTTACCAATGTCAATGACAGACTTCTGAAGTCAGCAGATCTCAAGTCAGAATCTGACCGTTGCGACTATCCAGACATAGGCAGGGGGTTTTCTGGATCCAAAATGGGCTTAGGTGGTTGAGGGCATGGCAGTGAGCAGAGTATGCCTATGTACGTGGCTGAGTTTTACATAACATTCTGGAGGACCCCATATGGGTGGTGTAGAGAAATGTGCAAAATTTTTTTGCCATTGTCTTGAAATTATGCACATTTCTACATGGAGCTGAAATGTTTGCAGTTTTAAAGCTAATATCCTTCAATTCAACATATTCTGTCATGGAGCTGAGACAAAATATAGCAGTTTTAAAGCTAGTTGGCTGCAATTCTCAATTTTGCCTTAGCTAATGCTGTGTTCTTTTGATAAAACATAATAATGAAATCTACATTGCTAAATTAATTGTTTTTGGAATTTTAACCTCCCTGACTGTCTATCTTTTATTTTGGTGATTGTTAGTTCTCAAAGATTATATATATATATATATGTAAATACACTCAATTGTCAGTTTGTTAGGTACACACATCTATTACCGGGTCAAACCACCCTTTGCCTCAAGAACAACCTGAATTATTTGGGGCATGGATTCTACAAGTCGAAAATGTTTCAAATGTTGGTCCATGCTGATGCGATGGCATCACGCAGTTACTGCAGATTGGACGGCGGTACACCACCGCCAACAGCCTGTTCAGTTGACACCAGACAGGATGGGTCCATGGACTCCTGCTACTTTTGACAAATCCTAAATCTGCCATAAGAATGACACAACAGGACCCGGGATTCGTCAGACCAGGATATGTTTTTCCACTCCTCAATTGCCTAATGTTGGTGATCGTGCGCCCACTGGAGTCACTTTTTCTTGTTTTTAGCTGACAGGAGTGGATCCTGGTGTGGTCGTCTGCTGCAATAGCCCATTCGTGATAAGGATCGATGAGTTGTGCATACCGAGATGCCTTTCTGCACACCACTGTTGTACTAGGCCGTTATTTGTCTGTTTGTGGCCAACCTGTTAGCTTGTGCGACAGGCCAACCTGTTAGCTTGTGCGATCCCCCCCCCGGCCAAACACCATACACTAAGTTGACTGTGCCTTTAAACAGAATGTACAACAGAAAATTCCAGGAAATTACGTCATGACTTTAGAAGCTTCTGATAGGCTAATTGACATAATTTGAGTCAATTGGAGGTGTCACTGTGGATGTATTTTATGGCCTACCTTCAAACCCAGTGCCTCTTTGCTTGACATCATGGGAAAATGAAAAGCAATCAGCCAAGACCTTAGAAAAAAAATTGTAGACCTCCACAAGGGGTTCATCGTTGGGAGCAATTTCCAAACGCCTGAAGGTACCACGTTCATCTGTACAAACAACAGGACGCAAGTATAAACACGATGGGACCACGCAGCCATCACACCTCTCAGGAAGGAGACGCGTTCTGTCTCCTAGAGATGAACGTACTTTGGTGCAAAAAGTGAAAATGAATCCCAGTAAAAAAAGCAAAGGACCTTGTGAAGATGCTGGAGGAAACGGGTACAAATGTATCTATATCCACAGTAAAACGAGTCCTATAATCGACATAACCTGAAAGGCTGCTCAGCAAGAGAGAAGCCACTGCTTCAAAACCGCCATAAAAAAAGGCAGACTGCGGTTTGCAACTGCCCATTTGGAGAAAGATCGTACTTTTAGGAGAAATGTCCTCTGTTCTGATGAAACAAAAATAGCACTGATTGGCCATAATGACCATCGTTATGTTTGGAGGAAAAAGGCGGAGGCTTGCAAACTCAAGAACACCATCCCAACTGTGACGTATGGGGGTGGTAGCATCATGTTGTGGGGGTGCTTTGCTGCAGGAGGTACATAATAAGATGGCATCATGAGGCAGGAAAATTATGTGGATTTATTGAAGCAACATATCAAGATATCTGTCAGGAAGTTAAAGCTTGGTTTCAAATGGGTCATCCAAATGGACAATGACCCCAAGCATACTTCCAAAGTTGTGGAAAAATGGCTTAAGGAAAACAAATGCAAGTTATTGGAGTGGCCATCACATAGCCCTGACATCAATTCTATAGAACATTTGTGGCAGAAATGAAAAAGCGTGTGTCGAGCGAGGAGCCCTACAAACCTGACTCAGTTACACCAGCTCTGTCAGGAGGAATGGGCCAAAATGCACCCAACTTATTGTCGGAAGCTAGGTAATGCTACCAAATAATAATGTGTATGTTTAACTTCTGACCCGCTGGGAATGTGATGAAATAAATAAAAACTGAAATAAATAATTCTCTATACTATTCTGACATTTCACATTCTTAAAATAAAGTGGTCATCCTGACTGACCCAAGACATTAATTTTTACAAGGGTTAAATGTCAAGAATTGTGAGAAACTGAGTTTAAATGTAGTTGGCTAAGGTGTATGTAAACTTCCGACTTCAACTGTATATAAAGTGCTGAGCTTTAAAACAGCTCTCTGTATTTGATTCTCTCTATCTTCTCTACAGAGTCAAGCGAGCATGAGGACAAGAGCACGGATGTGTCTGAGGAGGTGTCTATGATGGATGTCCTCACCCTTCCCCCTCCCTTCACTGAGCCCCCCACAGAGGGAGAGGAGTCCCCCGAGCGGGAACCCCCCAAATCGCCCCCCAAACTCCCCAAAGGAGATGAGGAGGAACTGGGACCCCTACCCGACAACTGGGAGATGGCCTACACTGAGAAAGAAGAAGTCTACTTCATAGAGTAAGAATGTGTTTTTGTCTCTCTCTGTCTTTCTAATGAGGAACAGAGGGCCTACTACAGCATTTTTGGTCCTTCTGTTCACCTTACATATCTCACCCTCCTCTCACCCACAGACAATCCCCCTCCTGCCCACCCCCACTCCACATACACAGGGGATGGGGGTTAAATCTTACTTCTTTCAAAAAAAAATGACAGATATTAATTCCACCCTCCTTTCCTATTTTTTTGAATATTCAGACACTCCAGAAACAGAGCGGTATGCAGGATAGATCGTGAAAGTAAGAAAGGTAGTCACAGGGATTGAACCCACAAAGTTGTAATATGATTTCTGTCAGTATTCCCAATCAATAACACAGGCGCACATGATCTGATCTCTCTCCCTCTTCATGCCCTGACTCTCTTTCTTGCCTCTCTTTCTCGTCCTCCCCCTCTCCTCCCCTTTCTCATCTCTCTCTCTCTCTCTCTCTCTCTCTCTCTCTCTCTCTCTCTCTCTCTCTCTCTCTCTCTCTCTCTCTCTCTCTCTCTCTCTCTCTCTCTCTCTCTCTCTCTCTCTCTCTCTCTCTCTCTCTCTCTCTCTCTCTCTCAAGCAGGGGGAGGGGTGGTACACATTGTTTGCTAGCACAGATAGTTTGCAGTGTTTTGAGTCTGGGGACTTAGGGCACAATAAGTTTGCATGCCCACATAAGGTCCAGAGAGAGAGTACTAGTGCAGACAAGCCCGACCAGTTGGCAGCGGGGGCTAGGACGCATGGGCCAGAGGCTGGAGTTAGCTCTGCTGTGGGGCAGGCTACTGCAGGCCATGGAGAAAGATGTGGGGGCGGGAGGGGGTACCTCCTAATGCACGTCTAATGTACCTTATGGGACTAGGTAATGGCTCCCTTAGCCTAATGACCTAGACACAGATATAGAGTGCACTTATTCTGCTTTCTACTCTAAGATGTATAATGTGCACACATGTACTGGAACATTCCCAATATATCACCCCTATGCGACATACTAAGTCCCAAACCAGTGAGAAGGGAAGCACCTTCTCTGTTGCTTAGGAGACAATCTGCCTCCCTTTCACCTTATCAACCTTTGCTTCACTTTCTCATTCATACTGGGGAGTCGGGACCAAACATCTCCTTTCACATATAGCTAGAAGGAAGTATTAGATCCATCCTCAAAAGCATGTGCATGTATTTCTTAGCCTTGCCCAAGGTTCTCAGTTATGTAAAATATATGAAAAACAAAAACATAAAAAATAATCCACTAAACCTCATACACCCTTAAAACATTGTTCTCAATATGACACACACATACAGTGGGGCAAAAAAAGTATTTAGTCAGCCACCAATTGTGCAAGTTCTCCCACTTAAAAAGATGAGAGAGGCCTGTAATTTTCATCATAGGTACACTTCAACTATGACAGACAAAATGAGAAAAAAAGTCTAGAAAATCACATTGTAGGATTTTTTAATGAATTTATTTGCAAATTCTGGTGGAAAATAAGTATTTGGTCACCTACAAACAAGCAAGATTTCTGGCTCTCACAGACCTGTAACTTCTTCTTTAAGAGGCTCCTCTCTCCTCCACTCGTTACCTGTATTAATGGGACCTGTTTGAACTTGTTATCAGTATAAAAGACACCTGTCCACAACCTCAAACAGTCACACTCCAAACTCCACTATGGCCAAGACCAAAGAGCTGTCAAAGGACACCAGAAACAAAATTGTAGACCTGCACCAGGCTGGGAAGACTGAATCTGCAGCTTGGTTTGAAGAAATCAACTGTGGGAGCAATTATTAGGAAATGGACGACATACAAGACCACTGATAATTTCCCTCGATCTGGGGCTCCACACAAGATCTCATCCCTTGGGGTCAAAATGATCACAAGAACGGTGAGCAAAAATCCAAGAACCACACGGGGGGACCTAGTGAATGACCTGCAGAGAGCTGGGACCAAAGTAACAAAGCCTACCATCAGTAACACACTACGCCGCCAGGGACTCAAATCCTGCAGTGCCAGACGTGTCCCCCTGCTTAAGCCAGTACATGTCCAGGCCCGTCTGAAGTTTGCTAGAGAGCATTTGGATGATCCAGAAGAATATTGGGAGAATGTCATATGGTCTGATGAAAACAAAATATAACTTTTTGGTAAAAACTCAACTCGTCGTGTTTGGAGGACAAAGAATGCTGAGTTGCATCCAAAGAACACCGTACCTACTGTGAAGCATGGGGGTGGAAACATCATGCTTTGCGGCTGTTTTTCTGCAAAGGGACCAGGACGACTGATCCGTGTAAAGGAAAGAATGAATGGGGCCATGTATCGTGAGATTTTGAGTGAAAACCTCCTTGCATCAGCAAGGGCATTGAAGATGAAACGTGGCTGGGTCTTTCAGCATGACAATGATCCCAAACACACCACCCGGGCAACGAAGGAGTGGCTTCGTAAGAAGCATTTCAAGGTCCTGGAGTGGCCTAGCTAGTCTCCAATATCTCAACCCCATAGAAAATCTTTGAAGGGAGTTGAAAGTCCGTGTTGCCCAGCAACAGCCCCAAAACATCACTGCTCTAGAGGAGATCTGCATGGAGGAATGGGCCAAAATACCAGCAACAGTGTGTGAAAACCTTGTGAAGACTTACAGAAAACATTTGACCTCTGTCATTGCCAACAAAGGGTATATAACAAAGTATTGAGATAAACTTTTGTTATTGACCAAATACTTATTTTCCACCATAATTTGCAAATAAATAAATAAAAATCCTACAATGTAATTTTCTGGATTTTTTTTTTTCATTTTGTCTGTCATAGTTGAAGTGTACCTATGATGAAAATTACAGGCCTCTATCATCTTTTTAAGTGGGAGAACTTGCACAATTGATGGCTGACTCAATACTTTTTTGCCCCACTGTATGTCCCTCCCTCACAGACACCTCTCTAACAACTATTTGGTCATAAGTGAAAAAAACTGTTTTTGGATTAAGGGCACGGTCCATGGACTCTTGTAACTGGAAAACCCTATGTCACATACATGTCTAGGTAAACAGATATTCAGAAGGTCTAACATCATTTATCATTCAGCAACTGTTACATTGAGTACATGGCTATATTCTGTTATACTATGTGTATCCTTTAAATACATGCCTTATCCCAACATAAGGGGCATTCACCCCTTTGACACATGACACAGAAAATTGGGTCAGCATGATGGAAATGTCCAAGTTTCACATCTAGTTTGTACCATTTGCACAAACCTCAAACGTTGCAGGTTCAGGTACGATTAATTTACCTGTCATGGGGATTTGCTACACAGTATACAATTCATAGGCTGGCCCACTTATTCCAGCCATTTATTTGTTGCTTTTCTAAATTTTGGGTCAATGTTTGATTCTGGGGTAGTTTCTTCATTGTGGCTACCCCAGTTTGTAACAGATGTCCAGATTTTCTGTAGCAACCGACTTTCTTGTGTTTCTGCCATTGTCTTAGTTGGTGTGCTAGTGGGAGGTGTTTTTACCATTTATTCTAGGTTTCAGCATCCTCTCCTTCCGTTCCCTCCGGGCTCCTGCATGGTGAATCAGTATCCCCTGCTTCCTCATGGCTCGATGGTCGCTCGCCGACCGCCTCCAGAACTCTGGTACAGTGGTTTAGATGGTACCAGTAGTGCTCCGTTTCACCTGGACGACTGTTGGTGTTGCTAGGACCACTTCGTAGGGACCCTCTCACCTTGGCTCATTCCACTTCCTCCGGAACACTCCGGAACACTCACTGGTTCAGGTTTTCACCTTTTTCCCATGAGGTTTTCGAACTCTGAGACTTATGGCCTCTGTTCACACCATACACAATCTTATTTCCATCTCTCATCACACAACAAAATGACATTCCAGCTGAAGCTGGTGACTTCCTTCCTTTCAGCTGAGCTGCTTTTAGTTTATCCACTTTCTCCTTCTGGTTCCTACGAGAGTGATATAGCATAAGACTTGCAAACAACGAGAAACACAAAACATACCAGTTTTAACAATGTGATAAGCTATGCAAAATGATATATGCATGAAAACCAAAGACTGAGACCATGACAATTCCCACTCTATCTTCAACTGACTCTATGCCTCCAGGATACTTTTCTGCTGGATTTCACAAAGAAATGAAAGCCCTAAAAAGCCACCACATGCTTTCGCCCAGTCTTCACCTTTCCGGCCCCATGTTCCGAGAGGTGTTCCCAAGCCATTTAATTTTCACTTTGTTCCCCATCCCCTCCATTGTCACCTGATAGGCAAGTGCATATCCCTAATCAACGCTACATCCTCTTGGGGTAACTCAGCAGTGTATATGCATTCACATCAATGCCTTAAAAATGTTGTTTAGAGTACAATTACCCCAACATCTATCCTCTTTCACATGATGCATTAACCAATAAAACAACCCAAATATAATGTTTAAAGTAGCTCCCAGACCCAACCCATCAACATGTCTACAGTGGAATCTAGTCTCTCTCTCTCTCTTTAGCTCCACTTCAAGCTCACCCATTATACAGCTGGACCTCACTTCTAGTGAACTATGCACCCACCGAGGAGAGACATGCCGATCTTCACCGTTGCAGGTGCTATAAGTAGTACTGAGTGTGGACCAGACCAACACTGTCCCAACACTCCCTCCCCCTGCTACAGATACATTTGCACACGTATCATTCCATCTAACCCATAACACACGAGTCACTACTCCCAATGTACTTCTACAGTTATAAACATACTAAAACATTTTCAAATCAATTAGTCAATATAGCCTCCTCTGGAACACTGATCACTCTTATGTTCCACGAAACCTAAAAACATAGACTTTAAAAGGAAAGGGAAAATAAGTACATGTTGAATAACTTCACACCACCCTTGATGTGACTAAAACTGGGGAAAGAACCATCCATCCGTTACATTCTATGCCCATGTTATGATGTTCTCCGTGCCTTCTCCTTCATTTTAATCGTTGGGGTGTTATCGCACAATGCAGACTGAGCTTTGTGTGCAATTTAATTGTACCGTAACATCCAGACATCTCTATGTATCGATGCGATTTAACATTGAAAGAGAACAAAAAAAAGTGAATGGTTGACCCAAGTTATCATCCAGTGAGTTCTCGAACAACCTCCCTGTCGGAGGATAGTTAGATAAGGTTTCTAGAGCCTCCCTGGGTCTAATAAATTTGAGCAGTGCCCCCACCCCTCCAGTTTAAGAGCAACTCTCTCTTGCTATAGCCGAATCATAACCACAACATTTTATAATTGATCCAACCCAAATTCCGAATGACAGTCCTTAGTGCTTAATTTGAGTCTAGGACTCGAATTCCAGCTTCTCAACTCAGCACACATCATCCCTGTTAGAATGTACATTTATAAACAGAACCTTTTATTGCCGGTAACAACTCTTCTCATTACAGCCCCCCTTTGTCACTATTTTCCTGTCACGAGTGGCCTGGTAATGAAAGATCAGTATCTCAATGCATACTTAGTCTATATCGCTCGCAGTGTGTCGACCACTCCCCCCCTTTCTCCCATCTCTCTCTCTTTTTCAGATTGCGTTTACAGCTCATCTTCCCAACGGCACCGATGCATCCGTTTCTCCCACGTACACAAGTCTCTCATCTGAGCCGTTCTCTCTCTCCACGCTCACTCCACATGCCCTCTCAGCACTCCTGCCGCCCGCACCCCGGTTTATGGCTCAGACTCCGATAGATGTGTTAAAAGTCACTGTCACATTGCAAGCCTTTGTCACTCTTTCTTCAGACGGTTAGGCAAGGTTTTGAGGTTCACACACACTGTTTGTGGTCAAATTATTCCTATGACGTCACCTTCCATGATCATCTCAAAAAAGCACAGATCAGAACAACAGCTTAGTTCAATTCATTTCTGTTTCAGGAAATCCAGACAAGCATTGACAACTAGGGGGCACTATTTTCATTTTTGGAAAAAGAACGTTCCCAAAGTAAAGGACAAGGACAAGATGCTAGAATATGCATATAATTGACAGCTTAGGATAGAAAACACTCTAAAGTTTCCAAAACTGTAAAAATATTGTCTGTGATTATAACAAAACTGATATTGATGGCGAAAGCCTGAGAAAAATCCAATCAGGAAGGGACTTTTACAGTATTTAGAAAGCTCTGCGTTCCTATGCATCCCTATTGAGCAGTGAATGGGATATCAACCAGATTCGCTTTTCTATGGATTCCCTAATGTGTCTAGTGTCACAATACATAGTTTCAGGGCTTTATTTTGAAAAATGAGCCTGAACGACAACATTGCGTCAGTGGTCAGCTGGTTGCTCTCATAGTGATTTGTGCGTAATAGACAAATGTGGCCATTGTTTCTCTCTTTCCTACTAAGAAGCCACCTGTCCCGGTTGATATATTATCGAATAGATGTTTGAAAAAAACCTTGAGGCTTTATTATAAAAAACCTTTGCCATGTTTCTGTCGATATTATGGAATATTTTTCGGCGTTGTCTTGACCGCAGTTTCTGGTGGATTTCTCAACCAAATGTGAAGTACAAACGGAGGTATTTCGGCTATAAAAATCATTTTTATGGGACAAAATTAACATTTGCTGTCTAACTGGGAGTCTCGTGAGTGAAAACATCCGAAGCTCATCAAAGGTAAATGATGTAATTTGATTGCTTTTCTGATTTTCGTGACCAAGTTGCCTACTGTTAGCTGGACATAATGCTATGCTAGGCTATCGATAAACTTACACAAATGCTTGTCTTGCTTTGGCTGTAAAAGCATAATTTCAAAATCTGAGATGACAGGGTGATTAACAAAAGGCTAAGCTGTGTTTCACTATTTCACTTGTGATTTCATGAATATGAATATTTTCTAGTAATATTTTTTGCCTGTTGCGTTATGCTAATTAGTGTCAGTTGATGACAATTCTCCCGGATCCTGGAGGGGTAGTTCTAAGAGGATAACAACATAATGTTACTGCTGAAATCATTTTCAAAATTAGTTCATACACCCTTATTTTACTGGCGACCTCTCAGGAGAGTTACCAGATCAGGAAGTTAGCATGTTAACCCCTCTTGGAATCCTACACTCCATAAATCCCCATCTGGTGAAATTTGAATCGAAATAAAAACAAAAAATGAAATCAGCAATACATATGTCACAATCTATTTGGAGTAACTGTCATCCCTTATTAACATATTTTTTTATCTTCTTTATGCAGACTGAACAAGTACATTTGTATATTTACCCAAGGACTAGGACCCCAGGGATCTGGAATTTTCCCTTTGAACACATCATTCCCAACGTGATTTTAAAACATGTTAAATTAAAAAATTTGAATAACCAATCAACTTATTGCATGAAGCAATGGTTAAATAGAGTAGAAACGGGTGTTTCTCATTCATTTTATAATTAAATCCCACCTGTTTCTATCATTTCTAGTGAGATTTATCAGGCCTCACCAGAAAGTCAGGATACCTGGCATTCGACACCATTCAATATTTCCTCTCCCTTTTCTTTGCCTGTCCTTCAGAAACCATTTCAAAACCTTCCAAACATGTCCATCCTTCTGCATACCCAATTTAAACAGAATTGAATAAAACACCATCCAAAATAAATCCCACAGTATCAACATCAATAATGGATATTCATAACCGGTAAATTGTGTGTGCGTGCTGGTGAACCGTAGGTCAAAAACACACATAAACAGGCCTCGCTTATCTGGAACTCCATTTATGGCCTAATCCAGATACTTTTATCCTTAAAACAGTCAAATATCACTAATTGCTCTCCCCAATACCACAGTCTCCAGGGACATTTCAATGAGAGGTAATGAAACCCCCTCTTCTGGAAAAGAAAGTGTACATCTCGTTAGCATTCACTGTTCTATATTTTAATCAGTAAGCCAAAAGTATTACTTATAAACCAAACATGATAATTGTAAATCCACTGTCCTTACTCCAATAATTCAATGTTTGTTTCAATCCCCAACATTTATGCATCGTTTATTTAGCATGTACTATTCTCCATAACCACCACACCACAATGTTCATGAACTACCTGCAAAATATAAAGTTAATTTTACATTTAGTAACCTCTTTGCTAATTCCTCATTACCCCTCCACCCTTTCTTACATTGGATAAATCTATTTCAGAATAAAACCACATAAAATGTTTCAGGAGATCAACAAACAAAACAATGATTTCTAAGTTTGCAATGAGTTTTTGGCCAGATAATTGAAATGTGTTACCTTCAGAATCCATTCCCCTGACATTTCACAGAGATTCTTCATTCCAAAATACTTTTTCCTGTGGCAAGTTTAGACAATTTCTCATAAGGAATCTGCGATATTTGATCCCTACTAAAAGTTGGGTAAGACGTGATCTCATATGTCTTCCTTCACATAGAAACTGTAATCTCTGAACCACTATCGATTGAACCGAGGCTATACACCAATATGTGACATTTCCTCTCCTGCTCCTCAAAAGTATTTGTTGTTGCTCTTTTGAAAAAGATGCAAACGCTTGTATAGCATCATTTCCTTCTAATGCAGCAGGTTCCATTCCCACTCTACACTCCCTTTTCCAATGACCAATAGCCCAACCCAGAACACAGGACTCAGTCTCCCTACACTTAGATGTTTTTCTGCTACGTTTCTTTGGTTTACCTTGGCCATTGAAACTATAGGTAGTGACTTTCCCTGGCCCTATTAACCCCTTGCATGTCTGCGAAGTCAGCAGAGTTATATATTCCACTCTCAAAACATCTTGCTCTATTTCATCCACTACCCCCTAATTACCGTTTTGAACACATGGTTCAAACCTGTCATCAAAGTAGAAGTGCAAATTCTATCAAGGCACTCCCGTACACAGTCTTTTGTATCTAAATGCCTCTATTAATTCCCCATATCGAGACGAATTGGTAGCATGCTCGTGCGCCTCTTTGAGACTCCATGGCTTTATTAATATCCTCTAGATTGATTAATATCCTCTAGCTCCATATTACAGGGAGAAATGTGTCAGTTTGTCGACATTTCAATAGTTATTATTCCCAAACCTATCCCTTCTATAATACACACCTTCTATTAACCTGTTGCGACAAGCAATCCCGTATCCGGGATCTTAAGTATAGCCTCAAGCTCATTAGCATAACGCAACGTTAACTATTAATGAAAATCGCAAATGAAATGAAATAAATATATTGGCTCTCAAGCTTAACCTTTTGTTAACAACACTGTCATCTCAGATTTTCAAAATATGCTTTAACCATATCTACACAAGCATTTGTGTAAGAGTATTGATAGCCTAGCATAGCATTAAGCAGGCAACATTTTCACAAAAAACAAGAAAAGCATTCAAATAAAATAATTTACCTTTTGAAGAACTTCGGATGTTTTCAATGAGGAGACTCAGTGTAATGAATTTCCTCCTCTTCCTCCGAAGAGGAGAGGCGAAACGGATCAGAGGACCAATACGCGGCGTAAAGTAATTGTCCATGGTACTTTTTAATACATTAAGGTACACATGAACAAACTAACAAAAACAAGAAATGTGAAAACTCAAAAAACAGTCCTATCTGGTGCACACACAGAGACAGGAACAATCACCCACAAACACACAGTGAAACCCAGGTTACCTAAGTATGATTCTCAATCAGAGACAACTAATGACACCTGCCTCTGATTGAGAACCATACTAGGCCGAAACATAGAAATAACCAAAACCTAGAAAAACAAACAGACTGCCCACCCAACTCACGCCCTGACCATACTAACTAAACACAAAACACAGAAAATAAAGGTCAGAACATGACAGTACCCCCCAAAGGTGCGGACTCCGGCCGCAAAACATTGACCTATAGGGGAGGGTCTGGGTGGGCGTCTGTCCGCGGTGGCGGTTCTGGCGCGGACGCGGACCCCACTTCACCATTGTCTTAGTCCGCTTTATTGTCCGCCTCCGTGGCTTTCTCACCATGGCAACCCCTCTCAATGACCCCACTAGACAGAGGGGCAGCTCGGGACAGAGGGGCAGAAGCTCTGGACAGAGGGGCAGGGGCTCTGGCGCCTGGGCTGAGGGGCTCTGGCGCCTCTGGGCTGAGGGGCTCTGGCGCCTCTGGGCTGAGGGGCTCTGGCGCCTCTGGGCTGAGGGGCTCCGGCAGCGGCGCCGGACAGGCGGGACGCTCCGGCAGCGGCGCCGGACAGGCGGGAGGCTCCGGCAGCGGCGCCGGACAGGCGGGAGGCTCCGGCAGCGGCGCCGGACAGGTGGGAGCACCTGCAGGGAGGAGACAGAGAGACAGCCTGGTGCGTGGAGCTGCCACAGGAGGCAGCGGCGCCGGACAGGCGGGACGCTGTAGAGCGGCGCCGGACAGACGGGACGCTCCGGCAGCGGCGCCGGACAGGCGGGACGCTTGTCGGCAGTGGCGCCGGACAGGCGGGAGGCTCTGGGAGCGGCGCCGGACAGGCGGGAGGCTCAACCAGTGGCGCCGGACAGGCGGGACGCTCCCGGCAGCGGCGCCAGACAGGCGGGAGCACCTGCAGGGAGGAGACTGAGAGACAGCCTGGTGCGTGGGGCTGCCACAGGAACCACCAGGCTGGGGAGACCTTCAGGAGGCTTGGTGTTAGGAGGAGCCTGAAAGACCGGGCTGTGAGGGAGCACTGGAGCTCTGGTGCGAACCTTGGCACCACTTCCTCAGGCTGGACAACTACTCTAGCCCGGACCCTCCAGAGTGCAGGCACAGGTTGAACCGGGCTGTGGGTAAGCACGGAGATCTAGTGCTTACTACATGCACCTCTCCCCTAGGCTCCACTCCCACAGGTGCCCGGTACGAGCGGAGCGCAGGCAGAGGACGCACTGCACCCTCCCAGCGCCCGGAGACACAGCACACAGAGCCGGCGCAGGATAACCTGGACCAAGACTGCGTACCGGCGACCAGACCCGATGAGCAGGCACCATACGCCCTGGCTCAATGCCCACACTCGCATGGCACTCTCGGGGCTGCCCTATAGCGCACCGGGCTATGGACACGCACTGGCGTTTACCGTGCGCTTAACCGCATAACACGGTGCCTGACCAGTAATGCGCTGCTTATCATAAGCACGAGGAGTGAGCTCAGGTCTACTACCTGGCTTAGTACCACACCTCTGTGCCCCCCAAAATTTTTTGGGGCTGCCTCGTAACCTGCCACTGCCGTGCTGGCTCCTCATATTGCCGCCGCTCAGCTTTCGCTGCCTCCAGCTCTGCTTTGGGGCTGCGATTTTCCCCAGCCCGTGCCCAGGGTCCCTCTCCGTTCAGTATCTCCTCCCATGTCCAGGAGTCCTGTGATGGTGGCCTCTGTTGTTGATGCTGCTGCTGCTGTCGTCGCTGTCCTTTACCACGCCGCTTGGTCCGATTTTGGTGGGTGATTCTGTAATGAATTTTCCTCCTCTTCCTCCGAAGAGGAGAGGCGAAACGGATCAGAGGACCAATACGCGGCGTGGTAATTGTCTATGGTACTTTTAATACATTAAGGTACACATGAACAAACTAACAAAAAATGTGAAAACTCAAAAACAGCCCTATCTGGTGTAAAACACAGAGACAGGAACAATCACCCACAAACACACAGTGAAACCCAGGTTTTCTAAATATGATTCTCAATCAGAGACAACTAATGACACCTGCCTCTGATTGAGAACCATACTAGCCTAAACATAGAAATAACCAAAACATAGAAAAACAAACATAGACTGCCCACCCAACTCACGCCCTGACCATACTAACTAAACACAAAACACAGAAAATAAAGGTCAGAACGTGACACTCAGTTAGATAGCAAATGTTCAGTTTTTCCAAAAGATTATTTGTGTAGGAGAAATCGCTCCGTTTTGTTCATCACGTTTGGCTGAGAAAACCCCGAAAATCCAGTGCAAACTTTTTCCAAATTAACTCCATAATATCGACAGAAACATGGCAAATGTTGTTTAGAATCAATCCTCAAGGTGTTTTTCACATATCTATTTGATGATAAGTCACTCGTGGCAGTTTAGATTCTCCTCTCTTCAAAATGGAAACATGCACGCACCTGGAGATTACGCAATAGTTTCGACGGAGGACACCGAGCGGACACCTGGTAAATGTAGTCAATCTTCCAATGATATGCCTACAAATACGTCACAATGCTGCAGACAGCTTGGGGAAACGACAGAAAGTGTAGGCCCATTCCTTGCGCATTCACAGCCATATAAGGAGACATTGGAACAAAGCGCCTCCAAAATCTGGGGCATTTCCTGTTTGAAATTTCATCTTGGTTTCTTTCGCCTGTAGCATCAGTTCTGTGGCACTCACAGATAATATCTTTGCAGATTTGGAAATATTTATTTAATTTCATTTGATATTTTCATGAATAGGAAAAGTTGCGTTATGCTAATGCCCTTGAGGCTATGATTACGCTCCCGGATACGGGTTTGCTCGTCGCAAGAGGTTAACTATTCTCCAAGGTAGCGCTATCCACTTCCCCAGATATTAATTAATTGGTCACGGCACTTGTATTAGACCCTACACTATAGCGTCTGAAAATGTATCACTGGAGAATACGGATGACTTAATGTCTTATTCCAGTATTGCGCCTCAAATATCACTATTATTGATAACCCATATTACCAAAATTATTCACACTTGTCTTCCTATTTCCACATAATCTTTCATTTATCTTCCTTATCTGTTCTAATGCTACTGATATTTTTTTCTGGGTTTATTTGTCTGTTTATTCCTTTAGCTTCCTGTGATATTCGTATTTATTCTTTGCTCCCTAGTTTCGTTTTATTATGATTTTCACTAGTCTCTTTCTCTTGTTCTTAGATTTCTCCCTACTGGTCCAGGGCTAAATCTTCCTAACAGTCTGTTAAGCCCTGGATGTCTTGACCACACCCTATTCCCTCCTATTGATATACACATTATTTTTCTTTCTCTGATTATTGTACTCGGTCTATTGGTTATTACCCCTGTCTCTAGGTTTTTATATTCAAATGCTCCTAATATCCTTCAGTTTGTTAAATTTGGAGAGACCTACTTGGTGTTTCCATCGCTGAGGCAGGATCCGAAACGAACCACACAAACTTGAACTATAAGTAAGACTTGGCTTACCTCTCTTTTAGGTGTTTGTGCTATTCATCCAGGAAGACCCGTCTGCAGTCAGAGTTTCCAACCATTTACTGGTCCCTTGTAGCCACTCCTGGCAAGCTCACCATTTATGTCGCGGAAATATTCACTCAATCATATTTCTCAGATACCGGAACTTGTGAAATTGTCAAATACACTTTACTACAAAGTAACAAGCCGGGCTGGCCCATGGACCAACTGACTTTCCAGCCTCGGCACACCTTTTATACCGTTTTCATCCTTACGTCACACACATAGTAACTCCTCTTTATGTTAATGATTCAGGACTAGGTAATGGCTTCTCTTAGCCTAATGACCTAGACACACATATAGAGTGCACTTATTCTTCTTACTACTTACTCTAAGATGTATATGTACTGGAAAATTCCCAATATGGTTGGATGTACGGTTGTAATGTGGTGCTGGAGGGTGTACTGTACTGGGATGTTGTGTACTGTCAAATATGATTGTGTGGAGGTTGTGGTGGCATGCGATGCATTTTTAGGCTGTGGGGGTTAGTGAAATTAGGATGGCTCATTAAAGTAAGACAAAAAGTCAAGTCTCTCTCTTTCTTTCTCTCCTCTCCAGTCACAACACTAAAACCACGTCATGGCTGGATCCTCGGCTGGCAAAGAAGGCCAAACCACCTGAGGAGTGCAAAGAGGATGGTGAGTGTTTCTATGTACAAATGCACATGTATGCATAAGGTTTCTCTCTTCTTCTTCCTCTCTCTCCAGTAAAGGACCTGTGTGTGATGGGAATTATAATTGCTCTGTGGAGTGTTAGCACAAACCCTGCTCTCTGTATCCCCCATCCCCTATCTCTCTTGCTTGCTCTTTTTCTCACTTGATCTGTTTCTGCTCATGTCCTTCTTTGTCCCTTTTTTAAATTCTCACTCACAACCCACCTTTGGAGTAATACGTGGGCAATTATCTTCATACCTGAAATAAAACTGCATAGTTAGTAATCATATTGCATAGGAGGGAATTGCTGCCATATTGCCTCCACCTATCCACTCAGTACATGTCCTTCTACAGCAGAAAGGTCAAGGGAAATGAAGGACAAGGGCAATAAGACAGGGAGGGCCCTGTGTTTTGTGCGATCATGTGACATAACAATATTTTATTCTGTATTTTAAGCTGTAGCCCTTTATACTCACAACCAGTACATGGGTTGAAAATGGCAGATTTGCATTAAAACCCGAGATGGTAGCATGAGAATAGATTCTTCTGAAATGAACTCAAGTCTTTAAAACATTTTTTATCACAAACTTTTATCAACCTGAAAACAAAAGTTCAAAGAAAGATATTTCCTAAATAAGGTACATTTACCAATTATAAGTGAACTGGAGAAAATGTATATGGATAGAAACATTTCCCTAGGTGAGCTGGTGGAGGCCATTACATTTACAAAATGGTAAATCACCTGGTAATGATGGATTACCAGTGGAATTCTACATACACTTTCATCCCAAATTACTGAAGCCTATGTTACTTATGCTCACAGCAGCTATAGAGAAAATGTAACTTACCCAATCACCATGTTTGGCTACAATCACCCTGCTTAAAAAGAAAGATAAGGATCCATTATCATGTGGTTCCTTCCAACCAATGTCACTTTTTATTGTGAATTATATATCCTTTTTAAGGTATTGGCTTTTTGCATGGAAATACACTGAACCAAAATATAAATGCAACATGTAAAGTGTTGATCCCATGTTTCATGAGCTGAAATAAAAGATCCCACACATTTTCCATACGCACAAAAGCTTATTTCTCTCAAATTTTGTATACAAATTAGTTTACATCCCTGTTAATGAGCACTTTTTTAATGAGCCAAGATGATCCATACACTTGACAAGTGTGCCATATCAATAAGCTGATTAAAAAGTATGATCATTACACAGGTGCACCTTGTGCTGGGGACAGTAAAAGGCCACTCTAAAATGGTCACACAACACAATGCCACCCAATTCTGGAAGTCTCTCATGAGGAGGAGATCAAGTGGGACTGCCACGCATCCGTCATCACTACTTTGCACATGAGGACTTCCAGTAGGGCAGCCCTGCATCAAGAGGAATGGATCTCTCCAACCCTGAAGTGTTTGAGAGTGATTTAAATGAGTGAATTCAGGACTTGAGTTATGTGCTCAAGACACTTTGCAGAGAGACGCATGCGTCTGTGCCGGTGGACAGCTAAGTGGAGTGAGTTCATCCAACACCGGAAGTCACTCACGAGGAGGAGGCCAAGCGGGACTACAACAAAAATAATGGAGGCCATCAGCCCAAGAAGCCTCAGACACATCCAGCAGGTGACGGATGTTGCTGGGTGAAACTCTCTCTATGGTAAGGGCGACTTGAGAAGTTGCAGAATCCAGCGACAATCCCAAATAGATTTTCTACTGGGTCAGTAGGAGCAAACTTTTGGCACGATATATTCTTAAGCCTAGAGTGAGCAGGTGCGACAACAGCTCTGCTGCTGGAGGCCGAGTGTCCGCATAGATCAACCAGTCGTCGTTGTACGTCAGAAATATTTAGCCTCTCCCTCATAGGGGGGCTAGGGCCGCTTCGTCACACTTCGTGAATACCTGCCATGGAAAGACCAAATTTTAAGGTGATATAACCGTAGGCTATGCCCTAGGAGGTAAACCTCATATCTCCTGTGTGCAGGATAAACTCCTGAGTTTAGTCTGCCTGACACATATGTTGCTCTGAGAAACAACAGATGTTCCCTGCTCCCTCCATAACAAGATGTCTCTCGCCAGACAGTGAATTTGCCGAGATTGCACTCTTCCTTGGCAGTAGTGCAGGTAGAGAGATGGGTTTAAGCAGAGTGAGGTCACCCAATGCTGGAAGTCTCTCATGAGGAGGAGGCCAAGAGCCTCCACAATCCACAATCATGGAGGCCATGAGCCCAAGACGCCTCAGACAAACATCCAGTAAGTCACACTGAGAGTCAGTGGAGAAAGCCGTCACTCTCTCCACGGTGAGGGCTACACGACAGGTTACAAAGACTAGAGACAATCCATAGATTTTCTGATGGGTTGGTAAGAGCAAGCTTATGGCCCAATTTATTCTGAAGACTAGAGCGAGCAGATGCGACAATGGCTGGACTGTGTGTTCCGCTGACTGAGCCTGAGTGTCTGCGCAGATAAATCGTAGTCGCTTTACGTCAGGACTCTTAAGCCTCTTTCCCATAGCCTCTCCCACGTAGGCAGGGCTAGGGGGGATTTAGCACACTTTGTGTATGTCCGTGGGGCTAGGAACAGACCGAATGGAGGCAAACCTCATATCTCCTGTGTGCAGGATAAACTGATGTGGAAATAAGCATTCCATTTGGGGTCCAAGAAGTAGTGGCTGAAGAAGACCTCGTGAGCTTCCTCCCTCGGCACCACACGTGTGGCTCCCTTCTCCAACAGAGACTGCATCTTGTGTCTGAGGGCTCAGATCGCATTCCACTGTGCAGTGGACTGCACTATTCCCAGGTAGTCTCTACCCCTGACCTACGGTGCATTTTACCGAGACTGCACATGTATGCCATTTCTCCCTGTGAAGAGCAAGGGAAACTCACCTGCTTCCTGAGGAGAAAAGGGGAACCCTGTGGCGGCCGCCCCACCTGGGTGACTGAGCATGTGGGCAACCTGTCCCTGGGAAGGGTCGAGTAACCTGCCAGGTCTGTTGGCTGGACCAAGTAGCCCTCGAGAGGTAATTGTGTTTTGAGTAGGAACATTCTGAACCATCACCCTCAGCCCGTGGGCCTGGATATGATAGGAACTATTTATTAGAGAGCTGAACTGGGGGAAACAATGGTGTTGACCCACCCCAACAGCAACTTATGAGTCTTCAGGTGGGGGGCTCGTGTGACCTGACGCAGATCTCCTGAGGAGACTCTGGTTTTCAAGGTCAGAGGAGCTCCCAATATGCCATAAAAATCCAAGTGGGGGTAGCCAGTCACCAGAGAAAGTGGCTCTGCCCAGTAAGACTCCATCAATGACATACAGTCTGGGAAGGCTGGTACACGTTGTCGGATGGATATGGAATTACCTTTATCACTTTCAAATTAATCAGAAAGGTCCAGAGCCCCTGGGAAAGATAGGAGACCTCTGAATTTGTCAAGAGCTCAAGCGGAATGGAAGACTGTATAGTCTCTTCCCTGCTCTGTGACCTTGTTCTCAACGGAGTCATCTTTGAGCAAGAGCGAGGCCTGAGCAATGCTTTCTACATACTTTACGATGAATGACACCGGGGCCCAGTTTAGCATAATGCACACAGCTAATGGGGTCAACAAGAGCCGCAAAGTGTGGTCTACGCTGAGGCAAGTAGCACAGAGCCAATATGAATCAAACTGGATGTAATGCCTGCAATTGGCAGGGAAAGCTTTGCTAGGCTTGTGCTGCTTTTTCTCCCCCTTCCCTATAACGACATCTTGTTTCGACTGGACAAAGTTAAATGGAATTACCAGGGGGCTAGCTAGCTACTTCACACGCTGCTACTACGATGCGAAGTCGGGAGAGACATGTGTAATGTGTAATGTGAGTAATGTGAACTTGAAACAGGTCAAATAAAATCAAATTGTATTGGTCACATACACAGATTTAGCAGATGTTATTGCGGGTGTAGTGAAATGCTTGTGAGCCTAGCTCCAACAGTGCAGTAATATCTAACAATACACACAAATCTAAACAGTAAAAGAAACATAGAAATATGAGTGATGAATGTATAGAAAATATGGACAGTATATGGATATAATGTCATATCTGAAGAACAGTATATGTACAGCAATAGTTAAATAGTATAGGCCTTGACTAGAATACATTATACAGTGCATTTGAAAAGTATTCAGTCCCGTTGACTTTTTCCACATTTTGTTAGGTTACTGCCTTATTCTAAAGTGTATTAAATAGTTTTTCCCCTCAGAAAATCTACACATAATACCCCATAATGACAAAGCAAAAACGGGTTTTTAGAAATGTTTGCTCATTTAAAAAAAATGGAAACCAGCAATATCACATTTACAGTGCTTTGCGAAAGTATTCGCCCCCCTTGAAATTTGCGACCTTTTGCCACATTTCAGGCTTCAAACATAAAGATATAAACCTGTATTTTTTTGTGAAGAATCAACATCAAGTGGGACACAATCATGAAGTGGAACGACATTTATTGGATATTTCAAACTTTTTTAACAAATCAAAAACTGAAAAATTGGGCGTGCAAAATTACATAAGTATTCAGACCCTTTACTCAGTACTTTGCTGAAGAAGCTTTTGCACCGATTACAGCCTTGAGTCTTCTTGGGTATGACACGACAAGCTTGGCACACCTGTATTTGGAGAGTTCACCCATTCTTTTCTGCAGATCCTCTCAAGCACTGTCAGGTTGGATGGGGAGTGTTGCTGGAAAGGTATTTTCAGGTGTCTCTCTGTTCGATCAGATTCAAGTCCGGGCTCTGGCTGGGCCACTCAAGGATATTCAGAGACTTGTCCCGACCACGCCTGCATTGTCTTGGCTGTGTGCTTAAGGCCGTTGTCCTGTTTTAAGTTGAAACTTTGCCTCCAAATGAGGTCCTAAGCAGGATTTCATCAAGGATCTTTCTGTACTTTGCTCTTTTTGTCGCAATCCGGACTAGTTTCCCAGTCCCTGCCGCTGAAAAACATCTCCACAGTATGATGCTGCTACCACCATGCCTCACTTTGGGGATGGTGCTAGATGTGACGCTTGGCATTTGTCATCCCCTCCCCTCCCTGACCAAGACCCTTCTCCCCCGATTGCACAGTTTGCCTGGGGGCAGCTCTAGGAATAGTCTTTGTGGTTCCAAACTTCTTCCATTGAAGAATGATGGAGGCCACTATGTTCTTGGACCTTCAATGCTGAAGAAATGTTTTGGTACCCTTCCCCAGATCTGTGCCTCGACACAATCCTGTCTCGGAGCTCTCTACAATTCCTTCGACCTCATGACTTGGTTTTTGCTCTGACATGCACTGTCAACTGATTTGAACTTGCAACCTTCGGGTTACTAGTCCAACGCTCGAACCACTAGGCTACCCTGTGCCCCGTATATGTGTATATTCCTAGGTATTACTGCACTGTTGAAGCTAGAAATACAAGCATTTTGTTGCACCTGAGATAACATCTGCAAATCTGTGTTTCGGAACCAATATGCTGTTTTGATTTGAAAAGAAAGGAAAGAGAATAGGACATTGTAAATGAAGGGGAGGGTTTATTCAAGACTTAGAAAATGAAGGAAATAGGACATAGGGAAGGAAGGGAATAGGACCTCTTGGAAAAGGTTTAGGATATAGGAAGAAAATCCTCTGTAGTATTGGTACAAAGCCCCAATGTTGTTGTTTGCTGCCAGTCTGACTGAAGGATTCTGGGATGTCCTTGAGCGTCAGTTTCAAAAACGTAGGCAGAACAACATGCATGTTTACTTTCATCTGCTTTTCCTCACCCCATCTCTGTTCTCTCATCCTTTTTCTCTTCCTTTTTCCCCCCCCTTCTTTTTCATTGTCTTTGTTTTTACGTCTCCCTTTGTCAGTCGCTCGCTCTCCTGCTGTGTTTTGAGTGAGATGTGATGGGTGACAGTGTGTGTGCATGAGATGTATTTGTGCATAGACTTTAGTTGGTGTATGAACCATTCACAGTAAATGCTTTAGCTGACTCATAGTTCAAAGGCTTGTCACCACAGATCTAGCACACAGTCTTTGAGAGAATGGCGCCGGAGGGGATGGCTGCTGTTCTATTTTGTTAGTTTTTTTGTGATTCTTGTAACATATTTTATTTGCTTATTTTGTACATAATGATGCTGCTACCGTCTGCTATGACCGAAAATAACTTCAGAACATCAGAACAGCGATTATTCACCTCGAACTGGACAAAGATTCATTCTTTAACTCGTCCTATGCGAAGGATATACTGCTTTCTCGGGAACGGGCCCAAATCCCCGTGATTTATGTGAAGAGAAGACAGAGAAAAAGGGGCGGAGGTTAGGCTTCCTTCTGAGAATTTGTAGGCGAGTGGGTAAATCTCGACTACCATCTGTTCTATCGACCAACTTGCAATCATTGGAAAAACAAAATGGATGACATGCGATCAAGACTATCCTACCAACAGGACATTAACCTTTTGCGACTAGCAATCCCGTATCCGGGAGCGTTATCATAGCCTCAAATGCATTAGCATAACGCAGTGGACATAAATACCACTAGAAACTTTTCCTATTCATGAAAATCGCAAATGAAATGAATAAAATATATCCAAACACAAGCTTAGCCTTTTGTTAACAACACTGTCATCTTAGATTTTCAAAATATGCGTTACAGCCAACGCTAGACAAGCATTTGTGTAAGTTTATCATGGCATAATGTTATGCTAGGCTCTGCTGGCAGCAGGCAACATTTTCACGAAATGTTTCTTCATCATGCTTGGCTGAGAAATTGACCGGAAAATGCTACTACTACAACGTCAAACGTTTATTAATTATATATGATTAATTAGCTACATAATATCAACAGAAACAAGGCAAACGTTGTTTAGGATCCATCCTCAAGGTGTTTTTAACAAATATATTCAATAATATATCCGTCGAGGCAATTGGTTTCTCATAAGAAGCGATTGGAAAAATGGCTACCTCAGTATTTACGCAAGATTTTCTGCGGGAGACACCATGTGACCACATGCTATATATGCTCCCTTACGGCCATTCTTCAATGGAAATGCCTAAAAAGACGTCACAATGCTGTAGACACGTTGGGGAATACGTGGAAAACGTAAGCTCATTCGTAGCTCATTCACAGCCATATAAGGAGTCATTGGCATGAGGCGGTTTCAAAAAATGCGGCACTTCCTGGTTGGATTTTTATCAAGGTTTCGCCTGTAACATCAGTTCTTCGGCGCTCACAGACAATATCTTTGCAGTTTTGGAAACTTTGCAAATCTGTCAATTATATGCATATAGTCAAGCATCTTTTCGTGAAAAAATATCTTGTTTAGAACGGGAACGTTTTTCATCCCAAAATTTTAATAGCGCCACCTAGTCGCAAGAAGTTAAATGCTGTAATATCTTATGTTTCACCGAGTCGTGGCTGAACAAGGACACGGATAATATAGAGCTAGCGGAATTTTCCATGCATCAGCAGACCAGAGAAGCTATGTCTGGCAAGACGAGGGGCGGGGGAATGTGTATATTTGTCAATATCAGGTATTGCTCCCTATGATGGCTCCGGAGGGGAATTCTACCGTCTTATCGGCTCATGCTCACCAACCATGAGATTTGTTTGTTTTTTCGTGTTGTTCGTAACTTGTTTTGTACATAATGTTGCTGCTACCGTCTATTATTACCGAATAGAGCTTCTGGACATCAGAACTGCGATTGCTCATCTCAAACTGGACAAATAGTTATTCTGCAATGAGTCAGATGGGAGGTATATAGTACAGACACCCGGCCAGGCCCAGATCCTCGTTATTCACTGGAGAAGGAAATGGAGATCCATCAGAAAGAGATCAGGGTGCCTTGTGAGTGTCAGGTGATGAGTGGCTAATCTGCCCTTGCCCTCTGTCCTGCTGGCTAACTTGCAATCGCTATATGGGACAAACTGAAAGCACATTTATCCTACCAATGGGACATTAAAAACTGTAATATCTTATGTTTCACAGAGTCACGGCTGAAAGACGACATTAATAACATACAGCATGCGCTCTATCGGCAGGACAGAACAGCAGCCTCTGGTAAGACACGGGCGGGGGCCTATGCATTTATGTAAACACCAGCTGGTGCACGATATCTAAGGAAGTCTCAAGGTTTTGCTCACCTGTGGTAGAGTATCTCATGATAAGCTGTAGACCACACTATCTACCTAGAGAGTTTTCATCTGTATTTTTCGTAGATGTCTACATACTTCTAAAGGCTGTTGCTGGCACTAAAACCACAATCAATGAGTTGTATACTGCCTTAAGCAAACAGGAAAGCGCTCATTCAGCGCACCTTTACTCCACACACAGAGATGCATACAAAGCTCTCCCTTGCCCACCATTTGGAAAGTCTGTCCATAATTCTATCCTCCTGATTCCTGCTGACAAGCAAACATTTAAGCAGGAAGCACCAGTGGTCAGATGAAGCAGATGCTAAACTACAGGACTGTTTTGCTAGCACAGGCTGGAATATGTTCTGGGATTCATTCAATGGCATTGAGGACTATACCACCTCAGTCACTGGCTTCATCAATAAGTGCATCGAGGACGTCGTCCCCACAGTAACCGTATGTACATAACCCAACCAGAATCCATGGATTACAGGCAACATCCGCATCAAGCTAAAGGCTAGAGCTGCCGCTTTCAAAGAGTGGGACACTAACCCAGACGCTTATAAGAAATTCTGCTACGCCCTCAGATGAGCCATTAAGATTGAATCCTACTACACCGGCTCTGATGCTTGTCGGATGTGGCAGGGCTTGAAAACTATTACGGACTACAAAGGGAAACCCAGCCACAAGCTGCTCAATGACGCGAGCCTACCAAACAAGCTAAATACCTTTTCTGCTTGCATGAGAGCACCAGCTGTTCCAGATGACTGTGTGATAACACTCTTGGTAGCCGATGTGAGAAAGACCTTTAAACAGGTCAACATTCACAAAGCCGCAGAGCCAGACGGATTACCAGGACATGTACTCAAAGCATGCGCAGACCAACTGGCAAGTGTATTCACTGACATTTTAAACCTCCCCTGACAGTCTGTAATACCTAGCCTTCCGTTTAAAAGTTTGGTGTCACTTAGAAATGTCCTTGTTTTTTTTTTAAAGGAAAGGTGATTTTGATGTCCATTACAATAACACCAAATTTATCAGAAATACAGTGTAGACATTGTCAATGTTGTAAATTACTATTGACTAGTTGAGTATCTGGAGCATCAACATTTGTGGGTTCGATTACAGGCTCAAAATGTCCTGAAACAAAGCACTTTATTCTGAAACTCATCAGTCTATTCTTGTTCTGAGAAATGAAGGCTATTCCATGTGAGAAATTGTCAAGAAACTGAAGATCTCGTACAACCCTGTGTACAACTCCCTTCACAGAACAGTGCAGGTAACTGCACCTCAGATTGCAGCCAAAATAATGTAAATAATTTTATCCTCTGCAGCAGAGGTAACTCTGGGTCTTCCTTTCCTGTGGCCATCATAGAGCTTGATGGTTCTTGCGACTGGACTTAAGAAATTGTCAACGTTCTTGACATTTTCCAAATTGACTGGCCATGTCTTAAAGTAATGTTGGACAGTTATTTCTCGTTGCTTATTTGAGCTGTTCTTGTCATAATAAGGATTTGGTCTTTTACCAAATAGGGCTATCTTCTGTATACCCCACCTACCTTGTCACAACACAACTGATTGGCTCAAATGCATTATTAAGAAGGAAAGCAATTCCACAAATTAACTTTGAACAAGGCACACCTGTTAATTGAAATGCATTCCAGGTGACTACCTCCTGAAGCTGGTTGAGAGAATGCCAAGAGTGTGCAAAGCTGACATCAAGGCAAAGGGTGGCTACCTTGAAGAATCTCAAATGTCTTCACTAATATTCTACAACGTAGAAAATAGTAAAAATAAAGAAAAACCCTTGAATGAGTAGGTATGCCAACTTTTTACTGGTACTGTAGATTGACACACCGGTGCTTCAATTGACTATAGTGAATGGCTGTGATCGGAGAATCGATCAACAACATTGCAGTACTCCACAATAATAACCTGACAGAGTGAAAAGAAGGAAGCCTGTAAGGCACCAGAGTAATACTGCAACAAAATTGGCAAAGCAATTCACTTTTTGCCCTTAATACAGTGTTATGTTTGGGGCAAATCCAATACAAAATGTTACCTTGTACCCCTCTCCATATTGTCAAACATCATGTTATGGATATGGATGTAATCGTTAAGAATTGGAGTTACTTTTGCTTCCCTCCAATCCTGGGGGCACACACTTTCTGTGGCAATATCGTCTGCTATTTTCCTCAGTCATTTTCCATCCAAGTTGTCAGACCCAGTGGCTTGTCATTGTTGATAGACAATAATAATTTTTTCACCTCTTCCACATTCACTTTACGGGGGGAAAAAAATGCTTGTCTTTCATAATTTAGTTAGATATACTTGAATGTAATAGTGTTAGCGTCTCGCCAATGAAAAAAAATCATTAAAGTGTTTGGCAATTATCAGTTGGTTTTGTGATGAATGAACCATCTGATTCAATGAATGATGCAGCGGAGTTTGCCTTTTCCCCCAAAAATTGTATTTAAGGTGCTCCAAAGCGTTATACTATAATTGTTTTAATGTAATTTATAGTGTAGTTTAGTCACATGATTTCTCAATTTGCAATACGTTAACAAATGAATTGCGCTGCCGTTCCTTTTTGTCTCATCCCTCTCAACCATACAATTGATCAATTCCTCTTCAATCCACTGGGATTTAAGTTTTTACAGTCATTTTCGTAATGGGTGCATGCTTATTAGCAACTGGAATAAGCAATTTCATAAATGTGTCAAGTATAGCGTCTGTTTGCTCTTCATTACACACCATGGACCAACAAATATTCTTTCCATCAATATTGGAATCATTACACCATTTATTGTATGTCCTCTTATACACTATATTAGGCCCATCCTTCGGGATTTTTTTTACATAATTTTTTTTTTTTTTTTTTTTTTTTAGATATGACGACTATATTGTGATCATTACACCTCGATGGATCTGGATACTGCTTTCAAGCAAATTTCTTTAGCATTCGTAAAGATGCGATCAATACATGTTGATGATTTCATTCCTGTGCTGTTTGTAACTACCCTGGTAAATTGACTGATAAATTGACTGAACCAGGTTGCAGGACCTGGTTACAGTTTGAAGCTTTTTCTTGAGTGGGTAGCTTGATGAAAGCCAGTCAATATTTAAATCACCCAGCAAATATACCTCTCTGTTGATATCACATATATTATCAAGCATTTTGGTGGTCTATAGCAGCTTCCCAACAGAATGGGCTTTAGGTGAGGCAGATGAACGTGTAGCCATATTACTTCAAACGTATTTAACATGAGATCCCCTAAGCTTTACAGGAATGTAGTTCTGAATATAAAACAGAAACACCTCCACTGTTGGCATTTCTATATTTTCTGTAAATTTTATAACCTTGGATTGCTACCACTGTATCATCAAAGGTGTTATCTAAGTGTTTCAGAGATAGTCAGAATATGAATGTCATCTGATACTAGCAAATTATTGATTTCATGAACCTAGTTTCTTAAACTACATGTGTTAACGTGGGCTATTGTGAGCACTTTTCTTCCAGGGTGCTTGCTTGTTTTCATTGCTTTATTGGGAAGCTTAGTAGAAGTAGATATGCCCATGTTATTTATGTCAGTGCATGGTGAGCTGCACAAAGTGGACTTCATCCTAGGGCACACTGCTTCAGTGCTAACAGTATACATTTGGTTCATAGGCACATGATTACTGCATACAACAGCTGTAGGAACAGCAGAGGCACTCAGGGCAGTGAGAGGGACATAAATTAGGTGACGTACATTATCTACTAATGCCCCTGGTATAATGTACATTTGCTCAAGCATTATGACAACTGCATTACATGGTAGGGATTAGGTGAGCTGGGCTTGGGGCGTTGATAAGGCATTGTCTCAACGCAGTTTTATAATGCTGTGAAATGATCCAGGAACCCAAATGATTTGGGTGATTCCCATCCTCCTTGTTTATTTTTTTTCTCCAAAAGGTATCGTAATTGTCAACAATCGAGCTGCAATAATCACATAGCCAGGTCACCACCTCAGGAGTAAATGCCAGTTGGCTTTTCATAGCCGATTCAGAGTATCTCTACCGCTCCTGCTGTCTCTAGAGAGTGGAAACCAGCAGGTCTGGGACAGGTAGCACCTCTGGTGAACTGGTCAGGATTCCATAGCTGCAAGCAGAAAAGTTGAAACTGGAGCAGCAGCATGGCCAGGTAGTCCTGAGGCATGGTCCTAGGGCTCAGGTCCTCAGAGAGAGAGAAAGAATGAAAGAAAGAGTTAGAGAGAGCATACTTAAATTCACACAGGACACAGGATAAGACAGGAGAAATACTCCAGATACAACAGACTGGCCCCCTCCCCCCGACACATTAACTACTACAGTATAAATACTGGAGGCTGAGACGGAAGTGGTCGGGAGACACTGTGGCCCCATTCGACAATACCCCCGGACAGGGCCAAACATGCAGGCTATAACCCCACCCACTTTGCCAAAGCACAGCCCCCACACCACTAGAGGGATATCTCCAAACACCAACCTACCGTCCAGAGACAAGGCCGAGTATAGCCCACAAAGATCTCCGCCACGGCAAAACCCAAGGGGGGAGCGCCAACCCAGACAGGAAGATCATGTCAATGACTCAACCCATTCAAGTGACGCACCCCTCCTAGGGATGGCATGGAATAGCATAGCACCAGTAAGCCAGTGACTCAGCCCCTGTAATAGGGTTGAGGCAGAGAATCACAGTGGAAAGAGGGGAACCGGCCAGGCAGAGACAGCAAGGGCGGTTCTTTGCTCCAGTGCCTTTCCGTTCACCTTCACACTCCTGGACCAGACTGCACTCAATCATAGGACTTACTGAAGAGATGAATCTTAAATAAAGACTTAAAGTTGAGACCGAGTCTGCGTTTCTCACATGGGTAGGCAGACCATTCCATAAAAATGGAGCTCTATAGGAGAAAGCCCTGCCTCCAGCTGTTTGTTTAGAAATTCTAGAGACAGTAAGGAGACCTGCGTCTTGTGACCGTAGCGTACGTGTAGGTACGTACGGCAGGACCAAATCGGAAAGATAGGTAGGAGCAAGCCCATGTAATGCTTTGTAGGTGGCAGTAAAACCTTGAAATCAGCCCTTGCTTTGACAGGAAGCCAGTGTAGGGAGGCTAGCACTGGAGTAATATGATACAATTTTAAAAGCCACCCTAGCCCTCCCTATGGGAGATATGCTACGGGAGAGAGGCTTAAGAGTCCTGACATACATTAACTACGGTTGATCTGTGCAGACACCCAGCTGTAGTCACACCTGCTCGCTCTGCGCTTCAGGATAAATAGTGCCATAAGCTCGCTCTTACCTACTCAGCTGAAAATCTATGGATGTTCTCTGGTCTTTGTAACCTCACTCCGCTTGAACCCGTCCCTCAAACTGGCACTACTGCCAAGGAGGAGCGCATTCCCGGCAACTTCACTCTCTGGCGAGAGATCTAGTAATGGCGGAGCAGCAAATATCTGTCTCTCAGAGCAATGCTCAGTATCCTGCGCATAGGAGATATAAGCGTTGCCTCCTAGGGCATAGCCTATGGCTGGTTGATCTGCGAGGACACTTGGGCTCAGGCAGAGGAGCTCACAGCCCAGCTGTTGTTGCACCTTCTCGCTCTAGGCTTCAGGTTAAATCGTGTAAAATGTTTGGCCTCCTCCTCATGAGACTTTTGGCATTGGGTAACCTCACTCCGCTTGAATCCATCTCTCCACCAGCACACGCGAGTGATTCTCTCTGCAAAGTGTCTATCATCACCTCAATGCTGGATAGAACCATTCGTCTTGATGCAGGGCTGCCCCACTGGGAGTACTCACCCGCAAAATAGTGACGACGTCCGCTTCTACAGGGATGGGGGCAGTTTACGAGAGGCGTATGGCAAACACCATATGATCAGACTCTCGGAAGACATACATAGCAATGTTCTTGAGCTCTATATTGTGTTACTAGCTCTCAGGCACTTCCATCTGTTCCTACAGGGCTAGCATGTCCTTGTCAGTTCGGACCATATGTCTACGGTGGCGTATATTAACCACCAAGGAGGAACACGCTCCTGTCAACTTCACTCTATGATGAGAGATATCTAGATATCTGTTGTCTCTCAGTGCAACACATGTGCCAGCCAGACCAAACCCAGGTGTGGAATCCCCTACCAAGAGAGTGGCAAATTCATCCCGAAGGTGTCGGAGGTGTGGGAATGTTACGGCAGAGCTGCCATTGATCTGTGTCACATAGCAGGACAACACGCACTGTTGCCTGCTCTTCGTGATGAGAGATCACAAGGCTCCTCTGGGCGTGTACCCACTGGCCCACAAGTTACCATGTGATTTATGTGAGCTTTTCCTTCCATGGCCCTGATCACCCCCAGTCTGGATAGTGAGAATGAATGGTCTATCCCTCATTCTGATAGCCCTGCTTTGGCCCGGGAATCCAGGCTGGTGGGTATTGTATCGTGCAGTCATGGTACCTCCCACAGCACAGGGCTAAATATTCCACCCTCATCCCGAGTTGGTCTCTGGGCTTGGGCATGAGAGGTACAACCTAGACTCTGTGGGCTTGCCTCCAAACATGGTCTCCACGATTCAGAGTGCCAGAGTTTTCTCCAAAAGAGGTCTTTCGTTGTTCGAGAGGTGGTGTGAGAGTTGCTAGTGGATCCCCTTTCATGGTTTCATCCCTGCCATTCTTTCCTTCCTACAGAACTTGCGCAATGAGGGCAAGTACTTATCCACTGTTAAGGTCTCCTTGGCGGAGATCTCAGCATGCATTGTAGGACTTTGTGAGGTCACAATTGTGGCTCACACCCTGGTTCATTGTTTTTTGAAGGGAGGGTGCAGTCTCCACCCAGGCTCCAAGCCATTTGCCCCGTTGGACTTGGCACTTGTTCTGAATGCGCTCACGGGCGTTTACTTTAAACACCTGGAGACGATGCATCTTTAAACTCTTTCTTATAAGATGGCCCTGTTGCTCACCTTGGCCACTGAACACACTGAACAGCGACCACTGAACACGTTGTGCATCTGCATGGCCATTCCGGAGTTGTGACCAACTGTTTGTTTACTTTGCCTACCCTGCTCGAGGTAGGCATTTGTCCTACAACACTTCTCCCATTGGGTAGTGGAGGCTATCGCCAAGGCATACAGTTGTCTGGGAATGCAGTCTCCCCTTGGTGTCTGGGCGCATTCCACTAGAGGAATTGTCACATCATGGGCATCTCTGTCTCTGAGATTTGTGCAGCGGCTAGTTGGGCTTCCCCTCACACCTTTGAGTTTCTTTCGCCTGGACATCACTGCGCCCTCCCTGCCACACACAGTTGTTGGCACTGGAGTTGAGTATGAAAGATCAGTTACATTTCCATGTACCACAACAGGCTTTTCAGGAAACAGTTGACAATTGGGGCGTTTTGCAATTGTCCCAAAGTAGTGTTGCGCGGGTTTACTCATAACCCGCAGTCCAGCAGTTATATCTGCGGGGTGGGCTTGTTTAGGGTCATGAAATACTGTGTGGATGAAGGGCGGGTAGGTGGGAGGGTGACTTGAATAGAAAGAAAACACCTTAAAGAATAATAAATGCATAAGTCATATCCAATTTATATCTATAGGCTACATTGATGTTTTCCTTTAAATAAATAGATCCTACACGCCAATCTCCAACTAATTTTTGTGTTGGGCAGAAAACATTAACGTGGAGTCATGGAGGCAAAAAGGACAATGTCGGAGTTAATTCAATGAGAGAAACTGTGAAATGGGGATTTGAAGGGAGGGCCAGGAAAAGTTATTTTTAAGAAAGATTTGGTGAAATCAGTGCGTGTGATGATGATTGCGTGTGATGATTGTGAGGCGCTATACTAATTCGATAGTCACAAGATGGGAACTTCAAATAGGCCTGAAATGAATGGGATCTTATTGACACCGTATGAAACATATACACGATGTACAATACCACTCAAATAGATGTTGTTTAATTCAAAACTGATTGCAAATGCCATATGGCAAATGTCAAGTGTCACACAGCAAAAATCCAATAGATGGCGAGCGCGCTCAACGGTAAATTCTCTCATTGCAAACGTAACACAAGTCAAGATCCAAGAGTAAAACTTAGACAATTACATTATTTTTTTTCAAAAACTTCTTACAACTTCTTTCTGGACCGTTTTTTGATACTTTTAAATATTTTTTTGTCAATTACACATGTATAAGAACTGTATGAACATACTTTTGTCATATTTTATTGTCATAATTTTTAAATTGTGCATAAGGCATATGTTTTGTCCATTTGCAATATGATTTCATAGGAAGTCAAAGTCAGAAGTCAGTGAACCATTATCAAATGCCATAAGAAATGTCCAAATGCAATATGATAGTATTGAAAGGGCCAAATCAGGATGTTATGTCCATTTGCCATGTACGATCATAGAAAGTCGGTTTACAAACTTTAAAGTCAGTGAACCATGTCCAGATGTTATTTATACTGCCCAAATGATATATAGCACTAGGTTAAGCCATGAATCAACCTAGATGGTCTATTTGTCATAAGGTGAATGCACCAATTTGTAAGTCGCTCTGGATAAGAGCGTCTGCTAAATGACTTAAATGTAAATGTAAATGTAAATGATGAGGGTGAAGTGGGACTCTTGTTGTTTTTTTTTTTAATTGAAAAACATCCAAAATGACCAGGGGTGTGGGTGTGGGGTGCTCTCTACCCAACCGTAGACCCCTTGCTCCCCCCTAAAGGCATTAAAAACATTTTAAAAATGTGCTTCTGGTAACATATTACAATCACCAGGTGCACGGCTGTCCATTTGCAATATGTTTCAATGGGCATTTACCATCACGAATTTGACATGCTCAAAAATACTGCAGAAATGCAAAATTGACTGGTCCGATTAAACTCGGCATGGCTGGGTAGCGATTCTGGTTCCTCTCCATCGTTCGTTGGTGTTGATTTCAGAATTAAATTTGGTGATGGTCTTTCACTGTTTAAACATATTGCAAATGGACAAAAGTCAGTGGGTGTGGTGGGTGTGGTGTCAGTTTGTATCAGTTTGGTGTCAGAATGGTGTCAGTTTGGTGTCAGAATGATATCTAATTGACTGGTCCATCAGTCAATTAGATATCATTCAATTAGATATCATTCTGACACCAAACTGATACAAACTGACACCACACCCACTTTTTCAAACTCTTTTAGAAGCCAACTATCACATATTTTAGAGCAGGCCCAAAATTCACAGCGCCTTCTGTTTAACCTCTCTGGGGTAGGCGGGACGCTTGCATTTTCCCAATAGCCAGGGAAAATGCAGAGCGCCAAATTCAAATACATTTCTATAAAAATCCAACTCATTAAATTACACATGCTAGATAGCAAATTAAAGCTACACTCATTGTGAATCCAGTCAACATGTCAAATTTCAAAAAGGCTTTTCGAGGAAAGCATAAGATGCTATTATCTGATGATGACACAACAGTAAACAATGAGAGAGTAGCATATTTCAACTCTGCAGGCGCGACACAAAATGCAGAAATAAAATAAATCATGCATTTGACAAGATTCTTTTGTTGGAACTCCTATATGTCCCATAAACATCACAAATTGTCCCTTTGTTCGATTAATTCCGTCGATATATATCCAAAATGTTCATTTATTTGGCGCATTTGATCCAGAAAAACACCGCTTCCATCTTACTACAAAATATCTCAAAAGTTACCTGTAAACTTTAACAAAACATTTCAAACTACTTTTGTAATACAACTTTAGCTATTTCTAAACGTATATAATTGATCAAAGTGAAGACGGGATGATCTATGTTCAATACAGGAACAAAACAAACTGACACTACTTTTCTGGTTACGCGCCTCTATCAAAAGGTACACATGAAGTGATGTTCGTTCTGAGCTATGGTACTTCATTACACAAAGGAAAAACCTCAACCAATTTCTACAAACTGGTGACATCCAGTGGAAGTGGTAGGAACTGCAGGAAAGTCGATTAGAATTCTGGATTCCCCATGAAAACATATTGAAAAGACTGTGACTTAAAAAAAAGAAAATCTGAATGGTTTGTCCTCACAGACATGATTCAAACAGTTTTAGAAACATCAGAGTGTTCTATCCAATACTAATAATCATTTGCATATATTAGGATCTGGGAGAGAGTAGGAGGCAGTTCGGTTTGGGCACGCTATTTATCCAAAAGTGAAAATGCTGCCCCCTACCCCAAACAGGTTAAACCATAATAGAAACATATAACACGTAGTTACTATCTAGCTGCGGGTCCAGTTCTGACAGTATATGTAGGCCTATCTGAGGCGACCTCGAATCCCAAGTTTCGGCTCGTTTGGTCATTTGGAGCCCGAGCAGCGACCTTAATTGGTGCTGAAAATCCACTTTTTGTGGGCGTTGCTACAGGGTCCTTGAATGAGCTATCAGACAGATACATTGGGGTCCTTCTCTATGGGCCAAGGCAGTTTCAATGCACCGAGTCTTGCGACTCTGGAACTTTTCTAAATATCATAATTTTCGTAATGGTCAAATTAATTGAAGTTATTGCAAATGTACGAAGCTGTTTCTCGGTCTGAAGACCTTCTAGAGCCACAACTCAACGTGCACTATCGACTTGAGCTCTATAACAGGTTTCTAAAGTTTCAGAGGTCTAGGTCTGATGGTTCTTTGACAGTTCGAACAAAGGTAACTATTGCAAGCTCTGTGTGTCTCTAAGCCCCACACTATGTCACTCAATCCTTGCTGTGTGTGTGTTAGTTTTTCTTGGAAATCTGATGGGAGAAATGACTGATTTACAGTTCATGATGGTTGCCTAATCACACATTTTAAGTTTTGGAAATATCTGACCTCTTTAACCCTTCGAAACAGCCCCTTTGACCCATATTTAAGGCTCTTCCGGGTTGACACAGGAAGCTAAAAGTAAACACATATCCTCATTTGGGTAGGCTTTCACAGAATCCTGAGTTTTAAGTCTTTATGTAAATAACTGACTGATTTACACAGCGTTGAATGCACTATTTCTCACAAACTGCAGGTTTGGTATATCAAAACATCTTTAGGGTGAATTTAACCACTTCCGGTTGCTCCAGGAAGCTTAGAATCAACGCAGGTAGACCTCATAATGGCCTGATGGATAGTCATCAGGTTCATAAGACATTCAAAACCATGGTTAAGATTAGGCTTGCACAGATCGGGAGGACCTCGGGAACGTTCCTGAGGTCGAATTGTGCTTCTGACCCTAACGGTTCTCCTGCTGTCACCCAAAAGCACCTGCAATTTAGGGCCAGGCCTCATTATATACCTACGTTTTTCATAGTCGCTGCACTTAGACCGAGCAAGCTACGGTCAAGCGGGGCATCTTGTTGAACTCGGCACAGCCTAGAGATTATGGTAATGCCATTGCAGGCTCTGTGTCTCTTTAAGCCCCGCACTGTGTCACTCCATCCTTTATGTGTGTGTGTGTGTGTGTGTGTGTGTGTGTGTGTGTGTGTGTGTGTGTGTGTGTGTGTGTGTGTGTGTGTGTGTGTGTGTGTGTGTGTGTGTGTGTGTGTGTGTGTGTGTGTGTGTGTGTGTGTGTGTGTGTGTGCGAGAGGCCACGTCGTGATTGGTGATGTTTTGTACATTTGCAATAAGATTCCATTCGCCATCTGCTGGAATTTAAAAATGAACAAAAATTTGAACATCTTATAAAACGGAAACCGAATGTCCGAGAGACTTCGTTCGATGACTTCCCGGAAGATCTGGCCCCAGTGCACAGCCAACCGCGAATTTGACAAACATTCGCCGAAATCTGGTAAGGGACTGTACGCTGCCAAAATGTGCCCTTCATGTATGCAAGGGAACTGTAGCCCACTGTTCAGGTGGGTTAAATTGAAACTGAAATCTGGACACTGACTGTATGTTTATAACCTCCCACATAGCCTTAAGGCACATGAAAGTCCACATGTTCCATATGGAATTTCTGCCCCAAAAAATGTACGTTCAAGTGCTGCTCCTGTGAAGTAGTTTCCTGAAACGAGTCACTTGTACATATTCTATAGGCTCCTGTTAGTCTATCCATTGTCACGTAATGAAAGGTGGAAAAACTGATAGTAGGCTACTGTTGGTGTTTCCCTGGCTGAGTTGATGAGCTAATTTGGGACATCAGAGAACATCTTAAGGTAACCCTAAGGTTAAGAATCAACTGTCAAAATTCAGTTCAATCATGGCATGTGTATGTTCTCTAAGCGTAGAGAACTGGCTACTCAGATGAATGGTGCTTGTTTGATAAAGTTAGGTCAAACTGAATCATGATCACAGTATTCTACCTAACAGAACCAAATATAATATAGGAGCACAGTATAACGTTAATTGTGAATGATAATTCTTCAAGTTTTACCAGTGAAGCATCAATGCAGCATCTGCATAGTAACCATTTGATCTCAATCTGTTTCATGGGGGTATGCATTTAGATCTATAGTTCTATAGTGTTTCAAAGTAGCCTGCAGTGTGGTTTTGAATGATGCAGCCTACAGTGAGTGAATTTCAGAGCAGGTGGTTTTAACCAACTGTAGCATAGCCTACTTGTATATTTTGCCTAGTGGCGCTGTTGAATTTTGGCCATATGAGAGAAAAATGCAGTGGTATACTACTATGCTATTATATTTGGTTATGTAGAATACTGTGATCATTATGTGATCTCGCAGACATGGATTCAGCTTTGATCTAACTGTATTAAACAAGCACCAGTCACCTGAGTAGCCTGTTCTCTGTATACAAATGCGAAGAACATGACCCCTACATGTGCAGACTAAAGATCCAGCGAACTAAAGATCCTGAAAAGTTGGATCCGTAGCCTCTCCATTTATTTTAAAGACAGTTGTTTTTAATGGATCGCATGAATTGGAAACAAATAAAATAACACCAGTAGGCTACACCAACATTAGTTTCCATTCATGCAAAGTATCAAAATGATTGCGCAAATCGCGATGCTTGGAGCCGTAGCGTGCTGCTCAGACCACTGCACTATGACAGTTCACAATGCTCTAGCAAGCTGTGCGAATACTTGATGATCCTTGATGCAATAAAGTCAGTTGGTTTGCAGAGTTTTCCCCAAGCCATAGCCCTAGGTATTGTATTGCATTGTATAGCCTACGAGATTCTACATATTCAATAGTCTTTCAAATCGTCCTGTTGCAGGAGGAAAATCATCCTGGCCAAAAATAGGTCAAATTAACCCTGTATTTCTAAGGCTCTAAGCCCTTAGATCGCAATATCGATGTAATGTTAGCATCTATCGATGGTAGTGACTTATTCGTTTGTAGCTCACATGGTTTGGGTTTTACAGACAATTTCATTATGATTTTCTTGTCCGGATCCCCTCGTGTGTTGAAAAAGGCTGTTTTCACAGACTATTATGTCCCATGTTATGGAATAAGTGCAAACTTTATGTCAACGGAAGAAGGGTATTGATATGTAGCCACTGCAAGAAACGCTAATTCGCTAGCATTAACACATTAAGGGAGCTTTTCAAATCAAATTTTATTTGTCACATACACATGGTTAGCAGATGTTAATGTGAGTGTAGCGAAATGCTTGTGCTTTTAGTTCCGACCATGCAGTAATTTCTAACAAGTAGTCTAACAATTTCACAACAACTACCTTATACACACAAGTGTAAAGGAATGAATAAGAATATGTACATAAAAATATATGGATAAGCGATGGCCGAATGGCATAGGCAAGATGCAGTAGATGGTATAGAGTACATGAGATGAGTAATGTTAGGGTATGTAAACATTATTTAAAGTGGCTATTCAGCATTCACACAGGTGGGTCAATTGACTCTGACGGGATTTTATTAAGATCCGACACCTTTTGTGTGTTCTCCTGCAACCCTAGCATGTATCAATGACGAAGACCCAGTTGTGTGTCAGGCTAGTAAAATATCACTTTAACAGTATACAGATTTGTTTTGTTTTCATTGAACTAATCGCTCAGTCCAGCACCTGGAAAAGGGTCCTTCTTGAATGTGATCATATTCCTGCCAAATCGTTCTTTCTTTTTTCCTTCCTTCTGTCCAGAACTGCCGTATGGCTGGGAGAAGATTGATGACCCTATCTATGGCAGTTACTACGTAGAGTAAGTCCCCCCCACAAAACAAAAAACATTCCCAGGATATTAGCTAACATTCTCATTAAGTTCTAATCAGGTTTCGGTCTAACATTAGCATTCAACAAATGCTGTTCTAAGAAAAGTCATTTCTGTCTTCATTGTTTACACCGTAAAGGGGTTACTGTAATATCCACAGTATGTTATTTGCCACTAGCTGTCTGTAAGTTACAGTATTGTGTCATTGCTAGGATATTACAGTAACATTTACTGTATTCTAGTGTAAAAAAGTCAACGTTGCTATAATCGTAATGAAGGAAATACATTGTTTGTATTTTATAGTATTTTACTGTAATTAAATGGGTTTGGCGCAAGCTGGTTTGCTACTAGGTAATGTGTTTGCGTACAGTACCATTTAAAATACAGATTTTTCACTGCCCACAACATCTTTGTTAGCCACAGATTTAGGACAAAATCCTGACAACACTTTCACCTCAATCATGCACTGATTTCTATTTAAGCTACATTCAACAATTTCAAATTAAATGTGTGTTCTCACCCAAGTATCAGTGACTACATTGCCAAATCTCACAACGCATGGCTAGGTGTTGAACATATAAACTAACCACATCATTATGATGTAGCAATCTGATGCCCATACATACAGTGCAATGTAATCAGCCTGGAACATACACACTGACTAAAACAATGGTTAAATGTCTGCCGTGGAGAAGTGAACACAAAACACACTGATGCTGCTGGATTTCACTGTCATAGTCCTGTTCCCTGCAGCCACATCAACAGAAGGACTCAGTTTGAGAACCCTGTCCTGGAGGCCAAGAGACGACTGGAGCAGCAGCAGGACATGCAGAACCAGGGACTGTCAGCTCTGCCTTTACCTACTATATACAGAGGTACAACAATACCCTCACAGCATCAGACACATGGGCTACATATAATAAGACAGAGCGGAGCGAGAGGGCTCACTCTTGCCAAAGTCTGTCCTGAATAAGCCCACTGCGCTTCTATGGGCATAATATGCAGACCTAAGCTTGTCGCCTTCATTCCTGCCTTTGGGACAATGACTCACATTGATAGGGTGGAGACATGAGCGTCTCATTGATATTTTACCAAAATTAAATAATTACGTCTGTCCAAAAAACTATTCAAAATATTTTACCAGAGAGCTTGACTTAACCACACAGGATAAAAATTCACAAGTGCATAGGCCTATGCTTATTTTGGGAAGCCAGCAATTTGGGCAGCACGTGGCAATAGGCCTAGCTGATTATTGCATTTCGGCTGTCAGTGAAAAGCATCGAAAATGTGTGTAGATAATGTGTCTTGAGTATAATTTAAAATATTGAGACAAGAAGAAGGGGAGGTGTGTGTGGCTAAGATATGGGTGTCTCTCTCCAGAATGCATGCACTCCGCTCTTCAGAATGTGCCCATTCATTCATTATTCCATTGCGTGAATGTATGTAACCAGTAGGCCTAGTAAATGTACCTTTAATTCCAGTCATCTGGTTTAATTAATTTCTGTTAACTTCTTGCGTCGAGCAATCCCGTATCCGGGAGCGTAATCATAGCCTCAAGCTCATTACCATAACGCAACGTTAACTATTCATGAAAATCGCAAATGAACAACACTGTCATCTCAGATTTTCAAAATATGCTTTTCAACCATAGCTACACAAGCATTTGTGTAAGAGTATTGATAGCTAGCATAGCATTAAGCCTAGCATTCAGCAGGCAACATTTTCACAAAAACAAGAAAAGCATTCAAATAAAATCATTAACCTTTGAAGAACTTCGGATGTTTTCAATGAGACTCTCATTTAGATAGCAAATGTTCATTTTTTCCAAAAATATTATTTGTGTAGGAGAAATCGCTCCGTTTTGTTCATCACGTTTGGCAAAAAAACAAAAAAACGAAAATTCAGTCATTACAACGCCTAACTTTTTTCCAAATTAACTCCATAATATCGACAGAAACATGGCAAACGTTGTTTAGAATCAAGCACTTCCTGTTTGAAATTCCATATTGGTTTCGCCTGTAGCATCAGTTCTGTGGCACTCACAGATAATATCTTTGCAGTTTTGGAAACGTTTTCTTTCCAAAGCTGTCAATTATATGCATAGTCGAGCATCTTTTCGTGACAAAATATCTTGTTTAAAACGGGAACGTTTTTTTATCCAAAAATTAAAAGAAGTTAATGCATATAAGTTAATGCATGAATTACAGTCATTTATTGTTCTCGTTGGCAGAGTGTTGCTTTACAGTCCCCGCTGTTCCATAAGGTGTTTTTTAATCTGTTTTTTTTTTAATCAAATTTTCTGCTTGCGTCAGTTACTTGATGTGGAATAGAATTCCATGTAGTCATGGCTCTATGTAGTACTGTGTGCCTCCCTTAGTCTGTTCTGGACTTGAGGACTGTGAAGAGACGTCTTGTGGCATGGCTTGTGGTGTATGCATGGGTATCCAAGCTGTGTGCCAGTAGTTTAGACAGACAGCTCAGTGCATTCATCATGTCAATACCTCTCATAAATAAAAGTAGTGATGAAGTCAATCTCTCCTCGACTTTCAGCCAGGAGAGATTGACATGCATATTATTAATTTTAGCTCTCTGTGTTCATCCAAGGGCCAGCCATGCTGCCCTGTTCTGAGCCAATTACAATTTTCCTTTTTTGTGGCACCTGACCACAATACTGAACAGTAATCAAGGTGCGACAAAACTATGGCCTGTAGGTCCTGCCTTGTTTATAGTGTTGTTAAGAAGGCAGAGCATCGCTTTATAACAGACAAACTTCTCCCCATCTTAGCTACTACTGCATCAATATGTTTTGACCATGACAGTTTACAATCTAGTGTTACTCCAAGCAGTTTAGTCATCTCAACGTGCTCAATTTCCACATTATTTATTAGGGTTTAGTGAGTGTTTTGTTCCAAATTCAATGCTTTTAGTTTTATAAATATTTAGGGCGAACTTATTCGTTGCCACCCACTCTGAAACTAACTTCAGCTCTTTGTTAAGCACTGCAGTCATTTCAGTTGCTGTAGTAGCTGACGTGTATACCGTTGAGTCATCCGCATACATAGAAACTCTAGCTTTATTCAAAGTAGGTGGCATGTTATTAGTAAAAATTGAAAATAAGCAAGGGGCCTAAACAGCTAACCTGGGGAATTCCTGATTCTAACTGGATTATATTTGATAGGTTTCCATTAAATAACACCCTCAATGTGTCCATATGTAAATGAATTATTTGAATTGTATCATTATCATTATTGATTAACCAGGTGACAATAATTTTGAGAAACAAAAACGTTATTATTTCACAAAAATGCGAGTACAAAAATAATCAGAACTGCCATGCAGATGGGTAGAAATGGTAGGAAAAATTGTAAGCTTCCCCAAACTTGAAACTCACGAGCTGCCTATTGTCTTTATTATAACACCAAGAAGGTCCCGTAAGAAAAACTGGCCAAATCAAATGCCTGTTTGTTCTGGTGCCAAGCCTGGCAATACTAAGGATGTGGGTTAAATTTCCACAAATCACATTCAAATATTATAAAATATGTATATTCACTCAAGTCACTTTGGATAAAATCATCTGCTAAATGGCATATAATATTAGATACAGACAGTACAGTGCACTACACTTATATTGAATGCTGTATTAGCAATCAACAGCTTATAGTGATAACGTTTTCCTGCACGGATGTAATCACTATAAGAGGGATTATTATTGTGCCTGAGTTTGTCTGAGTGGGTAACACTGCAAACTCTAGTCCACATATGATCCCTGCGCCGGAGACTGGGCTTTACTTCCTGGTCCAGCCAAACCATTTCTGATATCTCTTCCATTACCACATCAAAAAAATAAATAAATATATATATATATATATATACAGTCAGAGGTTTACATACACCTTAGCCAAATACATTTAAACTCAGTTTTTCACATTTCCTGATATTTAACCCTGGTAAAAATTCCGTCTTAGGTCAGTTAGGATCACCACTTTATTTTAAGAATGTGAAATGTCAGAATAATAGTAGAGAATGATTTATTTCAGCTTTTATTTATTTCATCACATTCCCAGTGGGTCAGAAGTTTACATACACTCAATTAGTATTTGGTAGCATTGCCTTTAAATAGTTTAACTTGCTTCAAACATTTCGGGTAGCCTTCCACAAGCTTCCCACAATAAGTTGGGTGAATTTTGTCCCATTCCTCCTGACAGAGCTGGTGTAACTGAGTCAGGTTTGTAGGCCTCCTTGCTCGCATATGCTTTTTCAGTTCTACCAACACATTTTCTATGGGATTGAGGTCAGGGCTTTATGATGACCACTCCAATACCTTGACTTTGTTGTCCTTAAGCCATTTTGCCACAACTCTGGAAGTATGCTTGGGGTCATTGTCCATTTGGAAGACCCATTTTTGACCAAGCTTTAACTGATGTCTTCAGACGTTGCTTCAATATATCCACATAATTTACTAACCTTGTGATGTCATCTATTTTGTGAAGTGCACTAGTCCCTCCTGCAGCAAAGCACCCCCACAACATGATGCTGCAACCTCCGTGCTTCACGGTTGGGATGGTGTTCTTCAGCTTGCAAGCCTTCCCCTTTTTCCTCCAAACACAACGATGGTCATTATGGCCAAAAAGTTAGATTTTTGTTTCATCAGACCAGAAGACATTTCTCCAAAAAGCACAATCTTTGTCCCCATGTGCAGTGGCAAACCGTAGTCTGGCTTTTTTATGACCGTTTTGGAGCAGTGGCTTCTTCCTTGCTGAGCGGCCTTTTAGGTTATGTCGATATAGGACTCGTTTTACTGTGGATATAGATACTTTGTCCTTTGCTGTTGTTTTGGGATTGATTTGCACGTTTCGCACCAAAGTACGTTCATCTCTAGGAGACAAAACGCATCTCCTTCCTAAGAGGTATGACGGCTGCGTTGGCACATGGTGTTTATACTTGCGTACTGTTGTTTGTACAGATGAACGTGGTACCTTCAGGCATTTGGAAATTGCTTCTAAGGATGAACCAGACTTATGGAGGTCTACAAAAAAGCTTGTTTTGATTTTCCCATGATGTCAAGCAAAGAGGCACTGAGTTTGAAGGTAGGCCTTGAAAAACATCCAAAGATACACATCCAATTGACTCAAATGTTGTCAATTGTCCTATCAGAAGCTTCTAAAGCCATGACATATGTGTGGAATTTTCCAAGGCACAGTCAATTTAGTGCATGTAAACTTCTGACCCCCTGGAATTGTGATACAGTGAATTATAAGTGAAATAATCTGTCTGTAAACAATTGTTGGAAAATGTCCTAACCGACTTGCCACTTGTTTGTTTGTAAGACATTTGTGGAGTGATTGGAAAACGAATTTTAATGACTCCAACCTAAGTGTATGTAAACTTCCGACTTCAACAGGAGATATATATTTTTAGGAGTGATTATTCTACTGTATTACTGGCCTACTCTAACCCACAATTCTCCAGAGAAGCCCCCATTCACGAGGGACCCCACCCAGCTGAAGGGCTCCTTTCTGTCCACGGCTCTCCAGAAGAGCAACATGGGCTTTGGCTTCACCATCATTGGAGGGGATGAACCGGATGAGTTCCTGCAGGTCAAGAGTATCATACCCGAGGGCCCCGCTGCACAGAACCAGAAGATGGACACAGGTACTGTGTTTTAGGAACTAACCACACACACACAATTTAGTTGTTACAAAATCATGAAATCTATGAAGCCACATTCCTCTGTGTGTGTGGGTGTGTGGTTGGGTGGTGCAGTGCTCCTCCAAACATTTTCAAATTATTCAGGCATATAATAGCATATCTACGGTCAGCCCTAGGCTATATCTTGCTTATTGAAAACGTGCCTCACACATACAATACCATTTATGGGAACCTTGTAATTTTTATTTGAGAAGAAGTGCAATGCGTAAAGGCCTATATTTGAAGCCAATTCCAACAATGTTGACTGTCACCACTCCAAACATATTGAGCAAACACTAGAGTTTTACATTTTTTGACTTGTTACTGTAGCCTATGCTATTTGATAAACTGTATCAATCCACTATGGACTAGGAAGATAATATTTCATGCCCCCAGCTGAATTGGAGTCGATGACAACCCAAAGACAGTCAATAACCTACAGAACTTGAGACAACGGCATACAGTTTTAAGCCATGAAATGCGTGGATTGGCCAATGAGTGGCCAAGTCCTCATCATGTCTTTAATTTATTTATCCATCAAAACCCAGTACATTTGCGCCACCGTTAGCTATGGCGCTCATAATTCCCACCATGAAAATAGCTAAAATATTTCTGACACACCCTGGACCAGCGCTAACATTTAGCATTAAAGTAGAGCCCTCTATCTCCCTCTTGCTCGCTCACTGTCCTGATTTCACTCTCTTCTGCTTGCTGTCTCCCTCTCTCTTTGACATTCTCACACACACACACACACACACACACACACACACACACACACACACACACACACACACACACACACACACACACACACACACACACACACACACACACACACACACACACACACACACACACACACACACACACACACACATGCACCATCCCTGACTGATATTTGCTGGCCTATTTGAGCTGTGGTGTTGCTGTGTGGGAGGGGAGTATGTTTACGTTGTCTGTGTGTGTCTGCACGCGTGTGTGTTTGTTAACCATCACCAGGTTGGCATAGCAGTACAGTGGCAGTGTGATGGTTGTCTCTTGGTGCCAATACACTCCAGATGGTTGGCATGTCCACAGAGACACACTGAGCCTCTGCTGCACACACACACACACACACACACACACACACACACACACACACACACACACACACACACACACACACACACACACACACACACACACACACACACACACACACACACACACACACACACACACACACAGTGGTGTAAAGTAGTCAAGTAGAATAATTTAAAGTACTACTTAAGTATTTTTGGGGGGGTATTTGTACTTTTCTTATATTTTTGACAACTTTTCCTTTACACTACATTCCTATTGAAAGTAATGTACTATTTACTACATACATTTTCCCTGACACCCAAAAGTACTCGTTACATTTTGAATGCTTAGCAGGACAGAAAAATTGTCAAATTCATGCACTTATCCCTTGTCAAGCCTACTGCCTCTGATCTATCTGGTGGACGAACTAAACACACATGCTTTGTTTGTAAATGATTTTGGAGTGTGGCCCTGGCTATTCGTAAGTAAAAAAACTAGAAAATGGTGCCACCTGGTTTGATTAATATAAGGAATTTGAAATTATTTATACTTTTACTTTTGACACTAAAGTATATTTTAGCAATTACATTTACTTTTGATACTTAATTATATTTCAAATCAAATACTTTTAGAATAAAAAGAGAGACGTGATCATGTCTCAATGTTATCAAGATAAATACAATCTCTTTTTGGGTATACTTTTGTAAGTGCCTTAATGTGCCTTGGCAGCAACTAATGGGGATCCAAAATAAATACATAACATTTGCAGTGTACAAATTACCATCTGCTCTGACAAAAATTGTCCCCCAACTAAATCTAGTTGCCTACCCCTGCTGTAGGGACATCGGACTTGTTCTGTGTTTACTAATTATACACACTCTATAGTTCGCTAGAGATTCCGATGATAGACTTAGCTGAGACACATTTGAATGTGTTTGTTCAATACATTATGTTTTTATACCTGTTTCAGACCATCTTCTTCCATTTGATACCTATTGAACAAGAACTCTGCCTCCTCCCCCTTTAGGTGATGTCATCGTCTACATCAATGACATCTGCTGCCTGGGAACCACTCACGCCGATGTGGTCAAACTCTTCCAATCTGTTCTCATTGGACAAAGCATCACCCTGGTCCTCTGCCGGGGTTACCCCCTGCCTTTTGACCCCGAGGACCCCAGCGGGGCATCCGCCGGAAACTCCCTGACCCCCATTGGCATGGAACACCACCCCATGGTGGTGAACGGGCGTAGCAGCTACAACCATTACCTGGAGTACCTCTCCCTGAGCTCTCAGCTCCCTTCGCAGGCTCTAACCCAGCCAGGGGCACCCCACCCTGGGGACACCCACCTGGATGGGTCCTCATTACCGCTCACCAACCCTGGGTCCGCTCCGGCCGTGACACCGCGCGACGACAATGTCTCCATGGTGTCGTCAGGGGCGACGGGGATCACCGGGGGCGTGATCCAAGGGGAGGAGCTGCTGACGGTGACTATGGTGAAGAGGGCAGAGGGGTTCGGGTTCACCATCGCCGATAGCCCCACGGGGCAGCGGGTCAAACAGGTGGGGTGTTATTCTTGTGTTGACCTTCTATGTATGTTGTACATTTTGCATTGTGTATTCTACCGCTCTATCTGTGTCCGTTTGTCGATCCGTCCCTCTGTCTGTCGTCACCCCTACTTTTCCATCCTCATACCTGACTATGTTCCGTGTTGTACAGGTGTTGGAGCCGGTTGTGCAGGACGGAGTGTGTCTGAATGAAGGAGACTTGATCCTGGAGGTGAACCAGCAGGGTGTGGCGGGGGCAAGACACGGCCGTGTGGTGGAGCTGCTCAAAGAGTGTCCTGTCGGAGCCGAGGCCACGCTACTCATACAGAGAGGAGGAGGGGAAGGTAAGTCTTTCTGTCTCTTGAACAGCCTCTTTCTGACTTGATTACCCTTTTCACACTACTGAGCTTAGCTGAGCCAAGCCGAAATGTACTAGGGTGGCTTGGTTAAGCACCCACAATAGATCATAGAATGGACACAGTGCTGGAAATAACAATGGGAGGAGAAAATATCAGAGCCAGAATATTGTTCAGGTTGTCACATAAGTGTGAAAAGGGTATCTGTTCATCAGTCTCTCTCTCATACGTACGTATGTTCCACCTGCAGACACTTGTGTTTCAAAGAGGAGATTGATGAAAGATCTCAAATTATTTAGATTGTCTTGAAGGAAGACATCCTTTTTAGGCATTCACTGACAGACATACCACAACAGACCTGTTTCTACAGACCTATGTACAGTACAGTATTTAAGCGCTACTGGGTGCTTCATCATATCGGGAGTTTTTGTCCCTCCCTTTCTCTTTTTCCCTTCTTGTATTTTTACTTTTATGATTGCACAGTTGGAATTTAGAGAGGGGAGATTGATGGATACAAAGAGGGGTACAGACAGAAAGGATTCTATCAGGAGAGTTGGACCCTAGTCATCAAGGTAGTTGTGTGGTGCAGAATCGGCTGTGTTTGCACTTGACCACACTCTATCACTATCCTTTATGACGCATGTCCCTTTGTGCTTCTGAAATGAGTGGAAGAATTAAATACACCACCATCTTTGACCCAAGGGCGTTGCTAATTACCTTAGGCTGCCTGTACCAGCCGACCCATAGAACAACTCACATACACATACACAAAGGCACACATGCATACACACACATGCAGACTTGAGGACACACACACACACACACATTAACACATACAGTGCATTCGGAAAGTATTCAGACCCCTTGACTTTTTCCACATTTTGTTATGTTACAGCCTTATTCTTAAAAGGTTCTGACCTTAAATTTGCCTAAAATGACATCCCCAAATTTAAATGGATTAGATTCTTTTGTCAGCGGTTTCAGACTCGACTCTTCTTGGGTATGACGCTACACGCTTGGCACAGATAATATAATAATAATAATATATGCCATTTAGCTGACGCTTTTATCCAAAGCGACTTACAGTCATGTGTGCATACATTCTACGTATGGGTGATCCCGGGAATCGAACCCACTACCCTGGCGTTACAAGCGCCATGCTCTACCAACTGAGCCACAGAAGGACCACAGATCCTCTCAAGCTCTGTCAGGTTAGATGGGGAGCATTGCTGCACAGCTATTTTCAGGTCTCTCCAGAGATGTTCGATCGGGTTCAAGTCCGGGCTCTGGCTGGGCCACTCAAGGACAATCAGAAACTTGTCCCGAAGCCACTCCTGCGTTGTCTTGGCTGTGTGCTTAGGGTCAATGTCCTGTTGGAATGTGAACCGTCCCCCCCAGTCTCAGGTCCTTAGCGCTCTGGAGCAGGTTTTTATTTATCAAAGATCTCTATGTACTTTGCTCCGTTCATCTTTCTCTCGATCCTAGCTAGTCTCCCAGGCCCTGCCCCTGAAAAAGATCCCCACAGCATAATGCTGTCACCACCATGCTTCACCGTAGGGGTGGTGCCAGGTTTTTCTTCCAGACGTGATGCTTAGCATTCAGGCCAAAGAGTTCCATCTCTGGGTTTCATCAGACCAGAGAATCTTGTTTCTCATGGTCTGAGAGTCCTTTAGATGCCTTTTGACAAACTCCAAGCGGGCTGTCAAATCAAATCAAACTTTGTCATATGCGCCAAATACAACAAGTGTAGACTTTACCGTGAAATGCCTCCTTACAAGCCCTTAACCAACAGTGCAGTTCAAGAAGAAGAAAATATTTACCAAGTAGGCTAAAATAAAAAGTAATAATAAAAAGTAACACAATACGAATAAAAATAACAGGGCTATATACAGGGGGCACCTGTACTGAGTCAGTGTGTGGGGGTACAGGCTAGTTGAGGTAACCTGTAATTGTAAGTGGGGGCGAAGTGACTTTGCATAGGTAACAAACAACCAGTAGCAGCAGTGTGCAAAAGTGAGGGGGGGTCAATGTAAATTTTATGAATTGTTTAGCAGTCTTATTGCTTGGGGGTAGAAGCTGTTGAGGAGCCTTTTGGTCCTAGACTTGGCGCTCCGGTACCGCTTGCCGTGCAGTACCAGAGCGCCAAGTCTAGAACCAAAAGGCATGTGCCTTTTTACTGAGGAGTGGAATCCGTCTGGCCACTCTACCATAAAGACCTGATTGGTGGACAAATTTTATTGGACACATACATATATTTAGTAGTTGTTATTGCAGGTGTAGCAAAATCCTGATTTCCCATGACTGGGAATACAGATATTCAACTGTTGGTCACAGATACCTTTTCTTTTTAAAGTAGCGGGTGTGGATCAGAAAACCAGCCAGTATCTGGGTGACCACCATTTGGGACACATTTCCTTTGTTGATCAGGCTGGTTGATTGTGGCCTGTAGAATGTTGTCCTATACTCCTCTTCAATGGCTTTGCAAAGTTGATGGATATTGGCTGGAAATTAGACATGTTGTTGTACATGTCAATCCAGAGCATGCTCTGGTGAGCATGGTATCAAATTGCCATCAATAAAATGCAATTGTGTTCATTGTTCGTAGCTTATGCCTGCCCATACCATAACCTCACCACCACCATGGGGCACTCTGTTCACAATGTTGACATCCGCAAACTGCTCATCCACACGACACCATTACACGTGGTCTGCAGTTGTGACGCGTGTTGGGCGAACTGCCAAATTCTCTAAAACGATGTTGGAGGTGGCTTATGCTAGAGAAATTAACATTCAAATTCTCTGGCAACAGGTCTGGTGGACATTGCTGCAGTCAGCATGTCAATTGCAGGCTCCCTCGACTTGAGGGAGCCTGCAATTGTGTGACAAAACTGCACACTTTAGAGTGGCCTTTTATTGTCCCCAGCACAAGGTGCACCTGTGTATTGATCATGTTGTTTAATCAGCTTATTGATATTTCACTCCTGTCGGGTGGATGGATTATCTTGGCAAAGGAGAAATACTGACTTACAGGTATATAAAAAAAAAATGTGCAAAACATTCTCGAAAAATAAGCTTATGGGAATGTCTGGGATCTTTTATTTTAGCTCATGAAACATGGGACCAACACTTTGTATGTTGCGTTTATATTTTTGTTCAGTGTATATTTTATGGGATGGATAGACAATATGGACAGTATATGGATAGAATATGTAGTATTTCTGAACAATAGTATATGTACAGCAATAGTTAAATAAGATGGGCCTAACATACAGTACATACATATGAAATGGTAAAACAGTATGTAAACCATATTAAAGTGACCAGTGTTTTTATCTAAACCCTAATTAGGCAAGTCGGTTAAGAACAAATTCTTATTTACAATGACGGCCTACCCCGGCCTAACCCGGACAGCGCTGGGCTAATTGTGCACCGCCATATGGGACTCCCTATCACAGCCGGTTGTGATACAGACTGGAATCGAACCAGGGTCTGTAGTGACGCCTCTAGCACTGAGATGCAGTGCCTTAGGCCCCCAAGTGGTGCAGCAGTCTATGTGGTGCACCAAGTGGTGCAGCAGTCTAAGGCACTGAATGGTAGAGTATGCTGGTCGAGTGCATGGTAGAGTATCCAGGTGATAGCCGACTAGTGACCGTGACTAAAGTTCAGGGCAGGGTACTGGGTGGGGGCTAGGGGTGATTATTTAACAGTCTGATGGCCTTGAGATGGCAGCTGTTTTTCAGTCTCTCGGTCCCAGCTTTGATACACCTGTACTGACCTCGCCTTCTGGATGGTAGAGGGGTGAACAGGCCGTAGCTTGGGTTGCTGTGGTCTTTGTGGATCTTCTTGGCTTTCCTGTAACACTGGATTCTCTAGATGTCCTGGATGTCAGGCAGCCCCCTTTGATGCTTTGGGCAGACCACACTACCCTCTTGAGAGCCCTGCAGTTGCGGACTGTGCAGTTGCGGTACCAGGCGGTGCTACAGCAAAACATGATGCTCTCAATTGTGCATCTGTAAAAGTTTGTGAGTTTTAGGTGCCAAGACAGATTTCTTCAGCCTCCTGAGGTTGAAGAGGTGCTGTTGCGCCTTCTTCACCACATTGTCTGTGTGGGTGGACCATTTCAGTTTTTCAGTGATGTGTACGCTCCGAGGAACTTGAATCTTTCCACCTTCTCCATTGTGGTCCCGTCGTTGTGGATAGAGGGGTGCTCCTTCTGCTGTTTCCTGAAGTCCATGATCAGACCCTTTGTTTTGTTGACATTGGGTGAGAGGTTATTTTCCTGGCACAACACTCCCAGGGTCCTCACCTCCTCCCTGTAGGCTGTCACATCGTTGTTGGTAATCAGGCCTACTACTGTTGTGTGGTCCGCAAACTTGATGATCGAGTTGGAGGCGTACGTGGCCATGCAGTCATGGGTGAACAGGGAGTAGAGGAGGCGGCTGAGCACGCACCCTTGTGAAGACCCAGTGTTGAGGATCAGTGAAGTGGAGGTGTTGTTTCCTACCTTCACCACCTGGGAGTGGCCCGTCAGGAAGTCCATGACTCTCAAAGCACTTCATGATGACAGAAGTGAGTGCTATGGGGTGATAGTCATTTAATTCAGTTATCTTTGCTTTCGTGAGTACAAGAACAATGGACATCATGAAGCATGTGGGGACAGCAGATTGGGTTAAGGACATATTAAATATGTCTGTAAACACTCCAGCCAACTGGTCTGCACAAGCTCTGAGGACACGGCTAGAGATGCCGTCTGGGCCGGCAGCCTTGGGAGGGTTAACACGTTTAAATGTTTTACTCATGTCGGGCATGGAGAAGGAGAGCCCGCAATCCTTGGTAGTGGGCCACATCAGTGGCACTGTGTAATCCTCAAAGCGTGCGAAGAAGACAGGAAGCAAGACGTTGGTGTCCGTGATTTAACGACACTGTTTGTATTCAGCCATATTCCCAGTCACCTTGCCATGGTTAAATGTGATGGTTCATGCTTTCAGTTTTATGAGAATGCTGACATCTATCCATGGTTTTACGGTTAGGATAGATTTTAATAGTCACAGTGGGTACATCATCTCCTATAAACTACCCAAAACTCTGTCACCATATCAGTGTATTCGTTAATGTCATTCTCAGAGGCTACCCGGAACATATCCCAGTCCTCGTGATCAAACAATCTTGAAGTGTTGATTCTGATTGGTCAGACCAGCGTTGAATGGTCCTTAGCATGGGTACTTCCTGTTTGAATTTCTGCCTATAGGAAGAGAGGAGCCAAATGGAGCCATGGTCAGATTTGCTGAAGGGAGGGCTGGGGAGGGTCTTGTAGGCATCCCTGTAGTTGGAGTAGCAGTGGTTGAGTGTTGTAGCAGTGCGAGTACTACAGTCAAGGTGTTGATATTACTTCGGTAGTGTTTTCCTCAAATTTGCTTTGTTAACTCCGAAGCTACAAAAAATGCGGCATCAGGATATGTGGTTTCCAGTTTGCATAAAATCCAGTGAAGTACTTTAAGGGCCGTCGTGGTATCGGCTTCAGGAGGAATATACATAGCTGTGACTATAACCAAAGATAATTCTCTTGGGAGGTAATATGGTCGGTATTTGATTGTGCGGTATTCTAGGTCAGGGGAACAAAAGGTCTTGAGTTCCTGTATGTTGTCACAATCACACCATGAGTTTTTAATCATGAAACATACACCTCCACCCTTCTCCCCGAGAGATATTTATTTCTGTCTGCGAAATGAACTGAGAACCCATCTGGCTGTACGGACTCAGACAGTATATCCAGAGAGAGCTATGTTTCCGTGAAACAAGGTACATTGGGGCAAAAAAAGTATTTAGTCAGCCACCAATTGTGCAAGTTCTCCCACTTAAAAATATGAGAGGCCTGTAATTTTCATCATAGGTACACTTCAACTATGACAGACAAAATGAGAAAAAAAAGTCCAGAAAATCACATTGTAGGATTTTTAAGGTATTTATTTTCAAATTATGGTGGAAAATTGCAAGTTCAAATCCCTGAGCTGACAAGGTACAAATCTGTCGTTCTGCCCCATGCAGTTAACCCACTAGGCTGTCATTGAAAATAAGAATTTGTTCTTAACTGACTTGCCTAGTTAAATAAAGGTTTAAAAAAAATGTACAACTCTTCCCAGCCCAGATAGGAGTTATTGGGGATTTTTTTTAAGGATCTGCTCCCTCCAGCCTACAGCTAATGATGCAATTATGTTTAAAACAAATGCAACCAGCAAACTCATTTAGGGGCAAGTTCCACAAACAATGCCAAAACAAGAGGAATAGGAAATGCAGTAAACTGTGAATGTTTTCTCTGGGTTACGAAGGGTCGTTTTCACAGTCTAATGTTGATAAAACAGAGGTTGGTTTTGTGAGTATAACCAGTTACACTGGTTTTTAGGTAAAATGGTGTCCCTCTTGCTCTCATGTTATGTGTAATAGCCTACGATGTATGGATTCAAATAGAATCTGTGATAGTTCATTCTTGTTCTGTATTCCAGTTCTTACTTTGCACTGACATTAGCATATTCCCTCTTGTACTGTCTTTCTCCCCCAAAAAAAATGTTGGTCTGTGTTATAAGATACAGTTATTTTCCTGTGTCTGCTCTCAGGACTAAAATGTGTTGTCTGTTTCTCTGCAGGTCACCTCTCTCCATGGAAGACCTCCAAACAGGTAAAACACAACTATTTGTGTGTGTATATTTATTTGATTGCAGAGGGAGAAGGGTGACACAGTAACATATTTAATAAGTGTGTGTGCGTATGCGCGTGTGCGTGCGGGTTTGTCTCTCTCTGGGACTTAATTGAGCAGCCTGGGAGATGTTTTTGCCTTTGCTTCACTGCTGATTTAACCAGTCTTTCTTGACCTGCTTAGAGTCAACCATTGGTGGTAGCCTATTATGTTTATTTGTACAGTAATTCTCTGAAAAGAGGATGGGCTCGTGTTATTTTTGCTTCAATTGGGCACATTTTTATAGTGGTGGTTTGGGCTTTGAAAACAATTATTTAAAGACATGCTCCGGAACTTTGGCAACAGTTTAGTATTTTTTAAACCTCCTGCTTTATGCTGTCAATGTATAGTTCAAACATGCATAATCTATGAGTAGAATTACTGTGTTAGCCACAAAATCCCTAGCCGTGCGGCACCATTTTCCTTACATTTTCCACCATGTGGGCCAGCCCCCTAGCAATTCAAGTTCTAACCAATGAGCTTCAGCCCCTTGTCATTTGAGTGACACCTAGCAAGGTGCAGACACAGCAGAGCGGAAGAGAGAGCAATGACATTGTGCACATACGTGACGTTGTACATCATTGTCGACTTTTGGCTCGTGAGTCCCACTTTAAGAACTACTGGCTAAAATGTATAGGCTAAATCCAATTGAATTCAATCACTTTTTGGCAGCACCCATTATGATTTGAACGAAACCTCCTACACATACAGTGCCTTGCGAAAGTATTCGGCCCCCTTGAACTTTGCAACCTTTTGTATTTATCATCATTAGTCATTTAGGTCAACATTGGATCATTCACAGATCCTCACTGAACTTCTGGAGAGAGTTTGCTGCACTGAAAGTAAAGGGGCTGAATAATTTTGCACGCCCAATTTTTCAGTTTTTGATTTGTTAAAAAAGTTTGAAATATCCAATAAATGTCGTTCCACTTCATGATTGTGTCACTTGTTGTTGATTCTTCACAAAAAAATACAGTTTTATATCTTTATGTTTGAAGCCTGAAATGTGGCAAAAGGTCGCAAAGTTCAAGGGGGCCGAATACTTTCGCAAGGCACTGTATTTGGAGGAAAAAGGGGGATGCTTGCAAGCCGAAGAACACCCATCCCAACCGTGAAGCACGGGGGTGGCAGCATCATGTTGTGGGGGTGCTTTGCTGCAGGAGGGACTGGTGAACTTCTCAAAATAGATGGCCTCATGAGGATTGAAAATTAAGTGGATATATTGAAGCAACATCTCAAGACCTCAGTCAGGAAGTTAAAGCGTAGTTGTAAATGGGTCTTCCAAATGGACAATGACCTCAAGCAAACTTCCAAAGTTGTGGCAAAATGGCATAAGGACAACAAAGTCAATGTATTGGAGTGGCCATCACAAGGCCCTGACCTCAATCGAGAATAGTGTGGGCAGAACTGAAAAAGCGTGTGTGAGCAAGGAGGCTTAAAAACTTGAATCAGTTACACCAGCTCTGTCAGGAGGAATGGGCCAAAATGCAATCAACTTATTGTGGGAAGCTTGTGGAAGGCTACCCAAAACATTTGACCCAAGTTAAACCATTTAAAGGCAAACTTCTGACCCACTGGGAATGTAATGAAAGAAATAAAAGCTGAAATAAATCATTATCTCTACTATTATTCTGACATTTTCACATTCTTAAAATGAAGTGGTGATCCTAACTGACCTAAGACAGAAATTTGTTACTAGGATTAAATGTCAGGAATTGTGATAAACTGAGTTTAAATGTATTTAGCTAAGGTGTATGTAAACTTCCGACTTCAACTGTAAATCTTTCTCCTTTATCCTATCCCATCACTATCTGTCTCTACTGCTGTGCCTTCAGATACCAGAGCAGTGGGACCCCCATGGAAGTCCCCAGACTTGCTTGTCAGCCCCAGTGCTTCCCCCGGGCACATCCTTCTCTACCCAGCCACAGCATCACACCTCGGTCCCCGACTCCACGGAGGGCTTCGACCTCAACAAACCCGACCCATATGACCTCTATGAGAAGTCCAGGGCCATCTACGAGAGTAGACGTGAGTATTGTTACATGGTGTAAGATAAAGTTTCCACTAGACAAAGACCTTGGGTAAGTTTTGGATTTTCCCCACTGAGGGAAATTATGATTGGGGGAGGGGAAGCTGATCTTAGATCTGTACCTTGGGGAAACTTCACCCCGGAACGAGTACCACACTTCTGCTTCCTGGTTCTGCACTGGTGGCTTATACGAGGTGGAGACTTTTCCTTAACTGAGAAGATGTGGCAACGTAATGTCTGTTTGGTCCAGCAGTGGCGGAAGTTATATCCACAGCAACCAAAACCAACAACTAAATCAACATAGCTTCATAACATTATGGAGTATTATTTAGGTATGGCATATTCAGATAATGCTTAACAACACTAAGTGTGAATACTGAATATGCAATCAGTAGAATTTGTACCGTCTGTCTTTTTTCTTATTCAGTCTGTGAAGGATATTGATCTCTTAATCCTGAAAGATAAAAAATCAGTGCTGCATTCTCTCCTCTCTTTGCCACCGTTGTCTGTGTTTGTGGGGGAATTCTCTGCATTCAAATTCTTTCTTCCTCACTATCTGCATCCCCTCCTCTTTCTCACCTCTTTTATCCTTGTTTTTTCTACTCCTCTCCCTATCGTTCTCTCCCTCTCTCTCCCTCTCTCTCCCTCTCCCTTCCCTCTCCTTCCTCATTCCCTCCCTTTCTCCCTGTGCCTCCCTCCCACTCTTTCTTTCTCTCCTATCAGGTCCAGAGTACCAGGAGGTGGAAGTTCACCTGTTGAGGGAGAAGACTGGGTTTGGCTTCCGCATCCTGGGGGGAGACGAGGCCGTGCAGGCTGTGAGTCCGGACGCCCGCGACAAGGCTCGTATGGGACGGGCTGGACAACACACACCATTATACACACCTAGCATGTCTCACCTCATTGAACACACCTGCTGTCTGCTGCTGCCTACACACCTAACACACTGAACAACATGTAATACAAACCTAACATCATTTATACAACGGGTGGGTCTAATCCTAAATACTGTTTGGTTAAAACAGCATTCCTGGCGGTGTCTATCCACAAGTTACCACAGGCATTTTAACGTCATAGAACAAAGTAAATCGTCTAAATCTATCTGACTGCGCAATCCACTGTCTCATCAGCCCAGCCAAGCAATCTATAAACTTGATCTACACTATAGAAAGCATCTAGATATTATATCCCATTACTTTTAGACGAACATTCAGTTTTCAACAGCGTAGATTTGTATAAACCTTGCTGTCTGTCTCTCCGACTTTGCAACATTATCTCAATATTCAAATTTGATCTCCAGCTGTCCCATAGTAATGAACGTGTCGGGACGAGACAGACAGGCAGGCAGCATTTCTCAACCAGTCGAAATCAGGAATCAGATAGCATCATTTTTATGGATATACAGTATACAAAGAAATGTCAATTGAAAAAAAGTCAGATGAAACAAAGTGCACTTTTCCAGCTTTAGTTTGAAGTGATTGTGTTAGCTTTGTTGTCCCGACGAGTGAGCAAATGTTCTATGCCAGGTGAAATCACGCCCCATTAGCTCATTGTTATGGATGTATCCAAATAAATGTCTCTATAAAACAGCTTATGCAAATACAGATACTGTTATATTGGCTGCACTTTTTGACGTGACTGTAAGTTAGCCGTAGTTGGCTAGCTAGCAAGCAAGGGATAAGAACGTTGTCAGCCAGTATGGCAATGGAACATTTCAAAGTAACGACTGGGTCACGTCCATAAGATACAGAACAAAAACACTGAACGACTGGGTCGCGTCTCTGTTAACTGAACCGATAGACCAACCAGCTAGCTTGGGTACCAACCCTAGATTTTTTTTGGGACTACATCTTGTGGAAGGATGAAATATTATGGAAGAAATTCATCAAAATAATTATTTTAATGAAAATATGTCAATCATTATTTGAATATGTTGGTAACCTGTTGTATAAATGTGATAATGCCCCCGAAGCCGGTGTTTGGAGGAGATATTGACACGACTTCGTCTCAGGCCTAACACCCCTGCCAATATATCCTCCAAACACGAGCTTCTCGAGCATTATCACTTAAGTAATAAACACCTAACACCATAATACCCAACTACACCATAATGCACACCTAAAGTCATCTTACACACATCTAACCAACTTAGAGTTCCATTATTATTTTCTTTACGACGCAACTGATTTCAAATCAAAATGCAAGTTATAGATCTGTCATTCTCATTGAAAGCGCCCACTGAACACGTCCGATATAATTCAACTATGTTTATTTATTCCCACCCAGCACACCTATAAATGTGCTGCTAATATAGATTGTCGTTGAACAGATTGTGATCGGGGCGATCATAGAGAACACTCCTGCAGAGCGCGATGGACGTCTTCGACCTGGGGACGAGCTCATCTCCGTGGATAAAATGGTGGTTGCTGGGAAACCACACAGATACGTGATCGACCTGATGCACGCCGCTGCACACAATGGTCAGGTCAGCCTGGCGGTCCGGAGGAGAGTCCACTTCTTCAGTGAGTAGAATTCACTACAATGTATACACTAATTCACGAATCACTACTATACTACGTATACACTAATCACTACTGTAGTACACTATAAACACACACTATACCAGTGGCGGTCAGTGCCATTCAAGATGAGGGAGGGCGATTCTTTTCATGTGCATGGCCTTATTCCTATTACAGCATATTGGATGACTGTCATTCATATTCCATTACGCAGTTTATATAACAGTGATTGGTTTAGGCTACTATATGATACTCAATTCTTCTCCGTACCCATTGTGATATTGCTACAACTTAGCCTCTGAATGAAAGTTTACAATGTAGGTGCACACAGGTCAAGACAAGAATTTGAGCTGACAGACAGTGACACATTCAATACCGCCTTGCACACTCTTGCCTGGATCGAGCTGATCTAGGGTGTAATCATTAGTCCAACAGTTGCAAACAAGAGTTTCTATTGCACAAATTCAGGTATGTTCATCTTCGTTTTGTTCCATTTGTTTCCGTTTAAGATTTTTTTCAACAGAATTGGTGGAATTAATAGATCCCTGATCACGTGCAAACACAGTTCGCTTTCATAGCATCCACGCTTTATTCCTTCTCGTATCTATGTGCTCTCCTCCTCTCACCTTGTCCATTCACTTGTGGACTTCAATGCACAAACACATCAGGCAAAAAAACTTTCCAAGCCAAATCATATGATAACCATTACACACAGCCTACATCGCTGTCACCATATTATCTAAAGTAACGTGATAGTCAACATATCTAATATAACTAACGCCCCATTAAATCTGATACAATCATGCAGTAATGGCAATAAATTAGTGGCAATAAATTAGTAAAAGCTTACCTTGACTTGGAAGAGTTCCAGTGTTGTGTTGGATAGTGTTTGAGTATGCTAAACTAGCTGCATTTGCTAGCTAAGGAAGTGAAACTGAAAGTGAAAAGTGACTCTCTCTCTCTTGCTTCTCCTTCATTTTGGAAGAAACTATTGTTTTTCCTCTAACTGTCAGTCAACTATTCACCACATTTATGCACTGCAGTCCTAGCTAGCTGTAGCTTATGCTTTCAGTACTAGATTCATTCTCTGATCCTTTGATTTGGGTGGACAACTTGTCAGTTCATGCTGCAAGAGCTCTGATAGTTTGATGGACAACTTCCCCACTTACTGTGTAAGTCTATGGAAGGGGGTAAGAACCATGAGCCTCCTGGCACCCAGAGGAGGACGGAAGCAAGCTGTCCTCCAGCTACACCATAGTGCTACCCTACAGAGTGCTGTTGAGGCTACTGTAGACCTTCATTGCAAAGAAGTGTTTTAATAAATGTTTTTTTGACGTGATTATATTTAATATAGTTTTATCTAAAAAGTATAAACGTTTTATGATTTTTATTCTTATGAAATTCACTGAGGAGGATGGTCCTCCCCTTCCTCCTCTGAGGAGCCTCCACTGCACTATATACATTATATAATGGCCAGATCAGGCTGACGGTCAGGAGGAGAGTCCACTTCCCGGGTGAGAAGGGTACGTAAGCATAGAGGGGGTAGAAAGTCACCTTCAACATCTCTCTCTCGATTTCTGCTGCCCTCTGTAGGTGAGGTGTTAGGGGTGAACGGCCGTAGCCCTGGCTACGTGTCCACGCAGCACAATTCCCCGCGCAGCGACACCGCCTCAGCTTCCTGTCCCATAACCCCCGGCAATGTCCCACCACCATCCACCACCTCCCCTCCGGAGGGCACCGTCCCCCTGCATACCAGTGATGTCATCATCCACCGCAAAGAGAACGAGGGCTTCGGCTTTGTCATCATCAGCTCGCTGAACCGACCAGAGAACACAGCTGTCATCAGTGAGTTATACACGATGTCTCTCAAGTGCCGTAGGATTATAATCACCAGAGTAAAACTACTAAAGTAACTCTATTTCTATGTCTTTCGCTATGGGTTATTCTGGAATAGAACAGGATGGGTGCGTATACCATTTGGGATTTTATGTTAATTGATAGTTACACAACACCACTCCATGTGTTTTAAAGTTAGCCAAGAGGGGAGATAAACATTTTGCCATGATGTTAGAACACTTGTAATAACTCAGAAAACATTACACTTCTACAACTACCCCTCCCTCTTGGCCAGTCCTTTCCCTTCGATGTTTGCAGATCTGTGAGGTAGAAGCAATTTGGTGGAAGCTTTAGCACTACACTGTGGTAAATATATACCGTACCTATTCAAACCCTTCAGACAAGCTAACATCGAGGGGTTGGTCAGGGTTGCCCAAACTCGGTCCTGGGGACTGTGCCTCGAGGAGGCATTCTCCTATTTCCATTTTTGTTTTACTATCTGTGATAAACACGCCCCTCTCAAAGTACCGGGTAAGAGGTTGAGACAATCCCTGGTTTACAGTGGAATTATCTGATTTGACCCTATAACATCTCAAATGAGGCTGTGAATGAAACTGCTGAATGCCGGCCTATGATTAATCTATGGAATTTTATCGATATTGAGCTTTCAGAAGTTGTAAAGGCACTCAAATCTATTGACCTTAAGAAAACGGCTGTTTGTGTGTGCATCTCAATAAACCACCAGGGGGCAGATTTGCGGGCAATACTTTCAGTTACAATTTATTTTCTGTCCAGCACTTAACAAGTTTATGCACATATTTGCCAAAACATTGATTCCCCGTACTAGCTGTGCCCCACAAGATTGGGCGTATCATCGAGGGCAGCCCAGCGGATCGCTTTGGCTGCCTGAAGGTTGGCGACCGGATCCTGGCCGTCAACGGGCAGTCCATCATCAGCATGCCCCACGCTGACATCGTCAAGCTCATCAAAGACGCCGGACTCATCGTCACCCTGCAAATCATACCGGAGGAAGGTGAGTCAGAGAAAATGAGAGCGTAGGGAGGGAGAGAAGGAGAAAGGGAAAGAGAGCAGAGAATAGGGAGGGAGGGAGTTAGAGGATATGAGAGAGATGAGAGAAGAGGGATGGCATGAGGGAGAGATGGATAGAGAGAGGGAGAGTAGCAGTATACTCAAATAGTGAGTACTCACATGGAATGGAATGACAAGAAATTCCTGTCTCTAGATGGTCCAGACTATTACAGTATACCTCTGGCTTATTATCTTTATGCTGACCCCTACTTCTCTTGAACAGGTTAAGCTGGACTCGCCATTCAAATGACACATTATTCAACAGACTCGAGCATTTATACATTTTGACAAAATAATTGCATTTTGCTCCTGTAACAACAAAAGAAAGAACCAATTACGTGTGCAAAGCTGTCATCAAGGCAAATCATTATTTGTCACATACTCATGGTTAGCAGATGTTAATGCGAGTATAGCAAAATGCTTTTGCTTCTAGTTCCGACAATGCAGTAATAACCAACGAGTAATCTATCCTAACAATTTCACAACAACTACCTTATGCTACCGTGCTTCTACACCTGCATTGCTTGCTGTTTGGGGTTTTAGGCTGGGTTTCTGTACAGCACTTTGAGATATCAGCTGATGTACGAAGGGCTATATAAATAAATTTGATTTGATTTATGGCTGCAATCCCAATACCGTGATCGATATGACAACTACCAGTGAAAATAGAGGGCGCCAAATTCAAACCACAGAAATCTCATCATTGCAATTCCTAAAACATACATGTGTTTTATATCACTTTAAAGGTAATCGTGTTGTTAATCCCACCAAAGTGTCCGATTTCAAATCGCCATTTTCCAGTGAAATATAGCATTCACAAAAAGCAGAAATAAAGATAAAATGAATCACTAACCTTGAATTATCTTCATCAGATGACACTCATAGGACTTCATGTTACACAATACATGCATGTTTTGTTTGATAAAGTTCATATTTATATAAAAAAATCTGAGTTTACATTGGCTATTTAGATTCACTAGTTCCAAAAACATCTAGTGATTTTGCATAGCCACATCGTTTCAACAGAAATACTTGTCATACTTGTAGATGATAATACAAGTTATACACATGGAGTTATAGATATACCTCTCCTTAATGCAACCGCTGTGTCAGAGTTCAAAAAAAGTTTTGGGAAAAAGCAACATATGCAATAATCTGAGACGGCGCTCAGAACAGAAGCCAAATTAGCCGCCATGTTGGAGTCAACAGAAACCAGAAAATACATGATAAATGTTTCCTTTACCTCAGAATGCAGTCCTAGGAATCCCAGGTCCACAATAAATGCTTGATTTGTTCGAAAATGTCCGTTAATTATGTCCAATTAGCTACTTTGGTTAGCGCGTTTGGTAAACAATTCCAAAGTCACAGCACGTCCACTATAACGTGACGAAATGTTCAAAAGTTCTGTAACAGTCAGTAGAAACATGTCAAATGATGTACTGAATCAATCTTTAGAATGTTGTTTACATATATCTTGAATAACGTTCCAACCGGAGAATTAGAATGACTTCAAATGAGCGGTGGAACGCAGGTGCTTCTCCTGTGAACGCTCATAGTGAATGCATGGTCAACTCGTTTCCTGTATCATTCGACCCCCCTTCACATTAGAGCCATCAGACAAAGTTCTATTGACTGTTGACATGTAGTGGAAGGCGTAGGAAGTGAAAACTCATCCATATCTCGCAGTAATTTCAATGAGACCTTGGTTGAAGATCTGCCACCCCCAGAAAAAAAACAGGAAGTGGAATTTCTCAGGTATTTGGTTGCTATATAAGTTCTGTTATACTCATAGGCATAATTCAAACAGTTTAATAAACTTCAGAGTGTTTTATATCCAATACTAATAATAATATGCATATATTAGCATCTGAGACTGAGGAGCTGGCCATTTACAATGGGCACCTTTTCATCCAAGCTACTCAATACTGCCCCTGCAGCCATAAAACGTTTTAAGTGGCTTTGTTTAAAGTGGCTAGTGATACATGTATTACATAAAGATGCAGTGGGTGGTATAGAGTACAGTATATACATATGAGATGAGTAATGCAGGGTATGTAAACATTATATTAAGTGGCATTGTTTAAAGTGGCTAGGGATACATGTTTTACATACAGTGCCTTGCGAAAGTTTTGCAAGGAGGAATGGGAAAAGAATTCAGTCTCTCAATGTGCAAAACTGATAGCGACATACCCCAAGCGACTTACAGCTGTAATCGCAGCAAAAGGTGGCGCTACAAAGTATTAGCTTAAGGGGGCTGAATAATTTTGCACGCCCAATTTTTCAGTTTTTGATTTGTTAAAAAAGTTTGAAATATCCAATAAATGTCGTTCCACTTCATGATTGTGTCCCACTTGTTGTTGATTCTTCACAAAATAATACAGTTTTATATCTTTATGTTTGAAGCCTGAAATGTGGCAAAAGGTCGCAATGTTCAAGGGGGCCGAATACTTTCGTAAGGCAAATACAGTGACCCCGAAAGCCAGATGGAGATGTGTAAATTAGTGCACTCTTAGAAAAAAGGGTTCCGTGGCTGTCCTGATAGGAGAACCCATTTAAGTTCCAGACATAACTATTTTCAGTTCCATGTAGAACCCCCCTTTTTCTAAAATGGATTAAATAGTTTTTTTCCCCCTCATCAATCTACATACAATACCCCTTAATGACAAAGCCAAAACGTTTTTTACATTTTTTTTTTTACATTGATTTGAAGAAAAAAAAACTCACATTCAGGTAAGAATTCAGACCCTTTGTTGAAGCACCTTTGGCAGTGTTTACAGTCTCAAGTCTTCTTGGGTATGACCCTACAAGCCTGGCACACCTGTATTTGGGAGGTTTCTCCCATTCTTCTCTGAAGTTCCTCTCAAGCTCTGTCAGGTTAGATGGGGAACATCGCTGAACAGCTATTTTAGACGTTCGATCAGGTTCAAGTCTGGGCTCTGGCTGGGCCACTCAAGGACATTCAGAGACTTGTCCCAAAGCCACTTCTGCGCTGTATTGGCTGTGTGCTTAGGGTTGTTGTCCTTCTGGAAGGTGAACCTTCGCCCCAGTCTGAGGTACAGAGCGCTCTGGAGCAGGTTTTTAGCAAAGATCTCTCTGTACTTTTCTCCGTTCATCTTTCTCTTGATCCTGACTAGTCTCCCAATCACTGCCGCTGAAAAACATCCCCAGAGCATGATGCTGCCACCTTCACTGTAGGGATGATGCCAGGTTTCCTACAGACATGATGCTTGGCATTCAGGCCAAAGAGCTCAATCTTGGTTTTATCAGACTAGAGAATCTTGTTTCTCATGGTCTGAGAGTCCAAGTGGGCTTTCATGTGCCTTTTACTGAGGAGTGGCTTCCATCTGGCCACTCTATCATAAAGGCCTGATTGGTGGAGTGCTGCAGAGATGGATGTCCTTCTGGAAGGTTTTCCCCATCTCAACAGAGGAACTCTGGAACTCTGTCAGAGTCAAATTCCCACCCAAGGCCCTTATCCCCCTATTGCTCAGCTTGGCCGAGCGGCCAGCTCTAGTAAGAGTCTTTGTGGATCCAAACTAGTTCCATTTAAGAATGATGGAGGCCACTGTGTTCTTGGGGACCTTCAATGCTGCGTAAATGTTTTGGTATCCCTCCCCAGATCTGTGCCTCGACACAATCCTGTCTCAGACCTCTACACACAATTCCTCCGACCTCATGGCTTAGTTTTTGCTCTGACATGCACTGTCAACTGTGGGACCTTATATAGACAGGTGTGCCTTTCCAAATCATGTCCAATCAATTGAATTTACCACAGGTGGACTCCAATCAAGTTGTATAAACACCTCAAGGATGATCAATGGAAACAGGATGCACCTGGGCTCAATTTCGAGTCTCAAAGCAAAGGGTCTGAATACCTATATAAATAATGTACTTCTGTTTTTTTTTATTCGCACACACTTCTAAAAAGTTTTCTCTTTGTCAGTATGGGCTATTGTGTATAGATTGATGTGGAAAAAAATATTATAAGGCTGTAAAGTAACAAAATGTGGAAAAAGTCAATGGGTCTGAATACTTTCCGAATGCAATATACATCAATTTATTATAATCCACATAATTCAAACGGAATGAGCTGTAACAAGAGACAGCGTATACTAAAGAAAATCATAAAGAATGAGTCTTTAACCCTGCATTATTATATAACTTATTTGGAATGAAGTCCAGGAATGAGTGAGTCACTCAGCCCTATGCTTCTGTTCCTATTTGAGTGTTTTCTTTTTAAATATCCTACTTATTCTGTGATCACCAAGCGTTATGCATCGGCAAAATGTTAACAAATCTGTCTGTTTTGTAACTTTGCTGTGCTGTATTAAAGGCTTTACAATTTGGTTAATTGTGTTCCAAACAGGCAGAAAAATAACATTGTAATATATTTTATTTAAAATAATTATTTCACCTATATTTAACCATGTAGGCCAGTTGAGAACAAGTTCTCATTAACAACTGCGACCTGGCCAAGATAAAGCAAAGCAGTGCGACACAAACAACAACTCAGTTAAACATGGAATAAACAAACGTACAGTCAATAACACAATAGAAAAATTCTATATACAGTGTGTGCACAGGGTGTAAGGAGGTAAGGCAAGAAATACGCCATGGTGGTGAAATAATTGCAATTTAGCAAATAAACACTGGAGTGATAGATGATGCAGAAGATGCATGTGCAAGTAGAGATACTGGGTGCAAAGGAGCAAAAACAATAAATAACAATATGGGGATGAGGTAGTTGGGTGGGCTATTTACAGATGGGCTGTGTACAGGTGCAATGATCGGTAAAGCTGCTCTGACAGCTGATGCGTAAAGTTAGGGAGATATAAGACTCCAGCGTCAGTTATTTTAGCATTTTGTTCCAATCACTGGTAGCAGAGAACTGGAAGGAAAGACGGCCAAACGAGGAGCTGGCTTTGGGGATGACCAGTGAGAAATACCTGCTGGAGCTCGTACTACGGGTGGGTGCTGCTATGGTGACCAGTGAGCTGAGATGAGGCTGGGCTTTACCTAGCAAAGACTCATAGAGGACCTGGAGCCAGTGGGTTTGCTGACGAATATGAAGCGAGGGCCAGCCAACGAGAGCATACAGGTCACAGTGGTGGGTAGTATATGGTGCTTTGGTGACAAAATTAATGGCACTGTGATCCACATCCAGGGTACATCCAGGGTAGACTACATCCAGGGTAGCCTAGTGGTTAGAGCGTTGGACTAGTAACCGGAAGGTTGTGAGTTCAAACCCCCGAGCTGACAAGGTACAAATCTGTCGTTCTACCTCTGAACAGGCAGTTAACCCACTGTTCCTAGGTTGTCATTGAAAATAAGAATTTGTTCTTAACTGACTTGCCTAGTTAAATAAAGGAACAAAAAAATGCTGAGTAGAGTGTTGGAGGCTACTTTGTAAATGACATCGCCAAAGTCAAGGATCGGTAGGATAGCCAGTTTTACCAGGGTATGTTTGGCAGCATGAGTGAAGGATGCTTTGTAGTGAAATAGGATGCCGTTTCTAGATTTAATTTTGGATTGGAGATGCTTAATATGAGTCTGGAAGGAGAGTTTACAGTCTAACCAGACACCTCGGTATTTGTAATTGTCCACATATTCTAAGTCCGAACCGTCCAGAGTAGTGATGCTAGACGGGCGGGGCAGGTGCGGGCAGCGATCGGTTGAGAGCATGCATTTAGTTTTACTTGCATTTAAGAGCAGTTGGAGGCCACGGAAGGAGTGTTGTATGGCATTGAATACCTCGGTATTTGTAATTGTCCACATATTCTAAGTCCGAACCGTCCAGAGTAGTGATGCTAGACGGGCGGGGCAGGTGCGGGCAGCGATCGGTTGAGAGCATGCATTTAGTTTTACTTGCATTTAAGAGCAGTTGGAGGCCACGGAAGGAGTGTTGTATGGCATTGAAGCTCGTCTGGAAGTTTGTTAACAAAGTATCCAAAGAAAGGCCAGAAATATACAGAATGGTGCCATCTGCATGAAGGTGGAATCAGAGAATCACCAGCAGCAAGAGTGACATCATTGATGTGTACAGAGAAAAGACTGCCCAAAACTTTACCTTGTGGCACCCCCATAGAGACTGCCAACCGATTTGACACACTGAACTATGAGAAGTAGTTTGTTGAACCAGGCGAGGCAGTCATTTGAGAAAACAGGGCTGTTGAGTCTGCCAATAAGAATGTGGTGATTGACAGTCAAAAGCCTCGGCCAGGTTGATGAAGACGGCTGCACAGTATTGTCTTTTATCGATGGCGTTTATGATATATTTTAGGACATTGAGCGTGGCTGAGAGGGAGGCTTGGGCAAGTTGCTGTGGGGGGTGCAGAGCTGTTGACCGGGGTAGGGGTAGCCAGGTGGGAAGCATGGCCAGCTGTAGAAAAATGCTTATTGAAATTCTCGATTATCGTAGATTTATTGGTGGTGACAGTGTTTCCTAGCCTCACACTTTACAGTGTCCTGGAACGTTTTGGAGTTTATGCTACAGGATGCAAATTTATGTTTGAAAAAGCTAGCCTTTGCTTTCCTTACTGCCTGTGTATATTTGTTCCTAACTTCCCTGAAAATGTGCATATCGCGGGGGCTATTCGATGCTAATGCAGTACGTCACAGGATGTTTTTGTGCTGGTCAAGGGCAGTCAAGTCTGGAGTTAACCAAGGGCTATATCTGTTCTTAGTTCTACATTTTTTGAACGGGGCATGCTTATTTAAGATGATGAGGAAAGCACTTTTAAAGAATAACCAGTCATCCTCTACTGATGGAATGAGGTCAATATCCTTTCAGGATACCCGGGCCAGGTCGATTAGAGAAAGGCCTGCTCGCTGAAGTGTTTTAAATCAAATCAAAGTTTATTTGTCAAGTTCGCCGTGAAATGCTTACTTACAGGCTCTAACCAACAGTGAAAAAAGGTATTAGGTGAACAATAGGTAAGTAAAGAAATGAAAACAACAGTAAAATAGACGGTGAAAAATAGTAGCGAGGCTACATACAGGCACCAGTTAGTCGAGTCGATTGAGGTAGTATGTACGTGTAGATATCGTTAAAGTGACTATGTATATATGATGAACAGAGAGTAGCAGTAGCGTAAAAGAGGGGGTGGTGGGTGGCTGGACTCAATGCAGATAGCCCGGTTAGCCAATGTTCGGGGGCACTGGTTGGTCGGGAAAATTGAGGTAGTATGTACATGAATGTATAGTTAAAGTGACTATGCGTATATGATAAACAGAGATTAGCAGCACCGTAAAAGAGGGGCCAAATCTTTTTAGATTCCTGAGGGGGATTAAGGCTTTGTCGTGCCCTCTTCAACACTGTCTTGGTGTGTTTGGACCATTCTAGTTTGTTGGTGATGTGGACACCAAGGAACTTGAAGCTCTCAACCTGCTCCACTACAGCCCCATTGATGAGAATGGGGCCGTTCTCGGTCCTCCTTTTCCTGTAGTCCACAATCATCTCCTTAGTCTTGTTATTCTGGCAGCATTTGACAGTGATGAGTGGTGGTCTTTTGACCGCGGAACCATTACGGACGCAGGCAATGAGGCAGTGATCACTGAGATCCTAGATGAAGACAGCAGAGGTGTATTTAGAGGGCAGGATGGTCAAGATAATATCTATGAGGGTGCACGTGTTTACGGATTTAGAGTTGTACCTGGTAGGTTCCTTGATCATTTGTGTGAGATTGAGGGCATCTAGCTTAGATTGTAGGACAGCCGGGGTGTTAAGCATATACAAGTTTAGGTCACCTCACAGTACAAACTCTGAAGATAAATGGGGGGCAATTAAGTCACATATGGTGTCCAGGCCACAGCTGGGGACTGAGGAGGGTCTATAAAAAGTGGCAACAGTGAGACTTATTTCTGGAAAGGTGGATTTTTAAAAGTAGAAGCTCGAACTGTTTGGGCACAGACCTGGATAGCATGACAGAACTCTACAGGCTATCCCTGCAGTAGATTCAACTCCACCCCCTTTGGCAGTTCTATAAAAAGCCCTTCCAACTACCTCATACCCATACTGTATTTATTTATTTATCTTGCTCCTTTGCACCCCAGTATCTCTACTTGCACATTCATCTTCTGTACACCTAACATTCCAGTGTTTAATGGCCTATTTATTGCCTTTACCTCCCTTATCCTACCTCATTTGCACATACTGTATATATACTTTTTCTACTGTATTATTGACTGTATGTTTGATTATTCCATATGTAACTGTGTTGTTTTATGTATCGAACTGCTTTGCGTTTATCTTGGCCAGGTCACAGTTGCAAATGAGAATTGTTCTCAACTAGCTTACCTGAAAAAAATAAAGGTGAAATAATATCTTGGCGGAAAATGTTGTAGTTGGGGATTTAAATTTCAGAATTTTTGGTCGCCTTCCTAAGTCAGGATTCAGACACGGCTAGGTCATCAGGGTTGGCGGAGTGTGCTAATGCAGTGAAATAAAACAAACTGAGGGAGGAGGCTGCTGATGTTAACATGCATCAAACCAAGGCTTTACGGTTAGAGAAGTCAACAAATGATAGCGCCTGGGGAATAGGAGTGGAACTGGGGGCTACAGGGCCTGGGTTAACCTCTATTTCACCAGAGGAACAGAGGAGGAGACATTGTGAGGCATTTAATAAGGCATTTTGAGGGGGACTGAGGGCTCGACAGTGAAATTAAACAATAAGAACTAGCCAAGACGGCAGTAGACAAGGCATATTGGCATTAGAGAGAGGCATAAAGCAATCACAGTTGTTGATCAGGAGAGATAATACAACAACGGGTAAATGGCAATAAATGGGCAGAGCTGGTCAGTTGGGTACATACAGGACCCTAGTTCAAGGCTGGGGCCGACAGGTAAACAAAATGAGGTACCGTGTTATTGAAACAGTCCAGGGGGCATCAGCTGTGTAACCGAGTGATCATAGGGTCAAAGGGCAGCAATATAGGTGAGTCAGGGTGCCGTTTGGTAGTCACTACGACGCTAGGCGAGCAGGGGACACAGCGTTCAGAAAAACTAGCGGGCCGGGGCCAGTAGATGGTTCTTCGGCAACATCGTAACAGAATAGCCTGTAGAGACCACATCGGGTGATCACGTTGGCAGTCCAGTCGTGATGAATCGTCGGGGCTCTGTGTCAACAATAAAGGGTCCAGGCCAGTTAGCAATGGAGGTATTGTAGCCCTAGAATTAGCTGGTACAGTAGGGGAAAAAAGGATTTAGTCAGCCAACAATTGTGCAAGTTCTCACACTTAAAAAGATGAGAGAGGCCTGTAATTTTCATCATAGGTACACTTCAACTATGACAGACCAAAAATCCAGAAAATCACATTGTAGGATTTTTTAATGAATTTATTTGCAAATTATGGTGGAACATAAGTATTTGGTCAATAACAAAAGTTTATCTCAATACTTTGTTATATACCCTTTGTTGGCTTTGACAGAGGTCAAACGTTTTCTGTAAGTCTTCACAAGGTTTTCACACACTCTTGCTGGTATTTTGGCCCATTCCTCCATGCAGAGCTCCTCTAGAGCAGTGATGTTTTGGGGCTGTTGCTGGGCAACACGGACTTTCAACTCCCTCCAAAGATTTTCTATGGGGTTGAGATCTGGAGACTGGCTAGGCCGCTCCAGGACCTTGAAATGCTTCTTACGAGATTTTTATGGGGATTTTTTTAACGCTAACTAGATTTCCGTGGGGGCGCAGACATCAAACCTTAGGGGGTTAATCAATTAATTAATAGATAATAGATTCATAGAATGGCGTTAGAAGGATGACCTCCTACTTTGAAAGGACAGGAAGTGTTGGCTGTACACTTGACCAGGCATTCCACATTTAACCCCACACATATTTGAACATCAAAATATCAAGTTGTTTTTTTGGCTTCATATGTAAAAACGAAAAAACAAGCAACTTTTAATTTTTTAAGAACAGACCGTTTTCACATTCCCGATTGCTCCATTTTAACTCGGGTCTTACCTCAGGAATCTTGATTTAATGTTGTCGATGAAATAGGCTAATTATTTTGACCAACATAACGACATAGACACCAAAATGTTCTGTCAATCCTCGAGATCAACATTAGCTCCAGCACTTTGGCTGTTGTTAAATCGCGTGCAGTATCACACAAGCCCTTTATCATTTGACTGTCATTCAGAAATGTTTTCCTTTCCTGAATCAGCTGATGCTGCGCAATAATGTCCCCACATAACTAGACAGCTAGACATCAAACACCCATCAAACAACTATTATACGTCATTATTGAAGAAAGCTTTTAATGACAGTATCGATTTTTTTTAAATGAATCATATTTCTGTTTGAAGCATTGGAATTTGCAATCACATACATTATTTTGGATATGTGTGTCCACGAAAACTGTTTTCACACCCTAACATAGGGTGATACGAAATGTTATGAGATTACAGTACACTTCCGAGATCTCCATACAGGACAAGAGTCTGACAGCAATATCCTGGAATTTCACAGGATCAAGGTCAATGCTTAGTATTATGATATAACAACAAACATCTGAGTCAAAAATGTAAGGAAAGAAAGGTAGTGTTTTATGTCACACGATATTTGCCAAATCTGTAAAGACTCCAAGCATGAGAAAGGGTTTAAACAGTCTTGAATTATATTACTGTATGTCCACTGTTTATGTCTTCACAAATAAATGCTAATTATTATTCATTACTGTGTAATAGCTCCAAACAGCTCCACTATAAGAAATGCTCACTTAATACCCTAGTTTACAGAAAGACCCTTATCTGTTTTGAGTTTTGTACTAAGAGTTGCGAAAGTTGACCACGTACTCTAGAGTGAAAAAGAGAAAAACCTGTATAAATAATGTCTGTTAGTGGTCGAGGGAAAGAGAAAAAGAGTGACGGAAAGAAAGAGACAAAGACAGAAAAACAGACAGAGCTCAAACGGCTTCTACATCTCTGGAGACTAAAGTGTCATTTCCTTTCCTATTACATGTTCATTTTTCAATTAGTTCACGATTTCTCCTGCTCCCGCTGTTCGGGACACACTGTTGTTTCGAGCAACTGTTGCTCCATTACTAGCACAACACATCTCTGTTAAGCGTTTTGAGTGTCGCAGCGGTCTAAGGCACTGCATCGCAGTGCTTGAGGCATCACATCAGACCCGGGTTTGATTCCAGGCTGTGTTGCAGGGACCTCCCGGTATGTCGACGTCCCACCGCACTCTATTGACTCCTTGTGGCGAGCCGGGCGCATGCACGCTGACTTCGGTTGCCAGTTGTAAGGTGTTTCCTCCAACACATTGGTGAGGCTGGCTTGCGGGTTAAGCGAGCAGTGTGTCAAGAAGCAGTGCGGCTTGGCAGGGTCGTGTTTCGGGGGATGCATGGCTCTCGACCTTCCCTCTACCGAGTCTGTATGGGAGTTGCAGCGATAGGACAAGACTGTAACTACCAATTGGATATCACGAAAATTGGGGAGGAAAAACAAAACATTTAAAAACTCTGTTGTTACCATGTGTGGCAGACCAGGGGGTTTGGTCAAGACATTTATACAGATCAGACATGGACAGAGTTGGATTAGCTTGGTTTCAAGGGTGTCTATTCAGGTAACATCCGAAAATAAAATAATAGGTCTCCTCCAGGAGATCTTCTCCGGGATACTGTCTTCTGGGCCCCGAGGTCTTGCTGTATCCTGGGGGGAACAAAACTGAGCTCCTTTTGTTATCTCGGGCACTGAGCACAACTATACGGGAGTAACCTCTCTTACCCCAGTCCCTCTCCCATGTGCTGCCCTTCTGGCAGCTTTACGGGACTCGTCCAGCTGGTGAGCAATCAGCCCCTTGATTACTCACCAACCACAATCAGCCCCAATTAGCCCTGGCCGGAGACCTGGCACGTCGAGACCTGGCACGTCCAGCAGAGGTAGCCATCATGATGTAGACTCCATATGTCACCAGGTCTTGATGAATCTCCCCCTGGTGGCTGACCTGCTGTACGCCACACATGATAATGAAGGTTACATATGTAACCACGGTTATGTGAGCTATATGGATCACTCCAATATATTGGTATCACTCCGCAGCGGAGGGAAACATCCAAGGTGAGGATTTACAGATTTACTCCCGTGTACACCTGTGTCAAGGCTGGGGTCTGCCCCTATATATAGACCCCAGATCGTCATTGAGCAGGTCTTAGTTGGACGCATGCGACGAACCCCCTTCATAAACCTGGAGACCAAGGGATGGCATCCCACTGGCCTGTCCATCCACCCCGCATGACAGGCAGATATAACAGCCAAAATACCCTCTCAGTGTACAGGCTGCCAAGCCCTCATCCAAGCGAGACTGCAGGTATTGGAGAACATACTGCACCCCGCATGACTCGGGCACAACCTCAATACCAGTGCACCAAGAGCAGAACAACCGCCAGCGCAACTGGTATGCCACGGTTGTAATCAGCGCCCTTGCGCGCTGCATGGCGGTCATTACACCCTCCTGTAGTCCTAGCATGGACCATTGGTGCCGTTCAGTGGCCAAGTCCACAGACTGAGGCGGTGCGGCCTCAGATGCCACAGAGTTCCCCTGACCTAAAGACAGCAGGTCCAGTCTCAGGGGAAGGTCCCATGGTGTCATAGACAACAGTGACAAGAGAAGGCTGAACCAGGGTTTTCTGTACCAGTATGGGGCCAGCAGAAGCAGACGATGCTCTGCCATCCTGGTCCTGTCCAGCACAGCCTGGATCAGAGGAAAAGGGGGGAATGCATAAGCTCCATTCCTGGCCAATCGTGACCCAGAGCATCCAAGCCCAGAGGCCCTGGTGGCTCCAAAATGGAGTACCACAGGGGGCAGTGTTCATTGTCCAGGGAGGCAAACAGGTTCACCTGCACTCTCACTCTCTGGTGCTGCACCACTTAGGGATGTAGGCTCCAGCTAACGAAACAAGCACGACAAACCACGGGCGGAAGATACAGATCAACCGCGCGCAGCGAGTGGAGCACTCTAGAGGAGGGGCTGGCCATGTGGCCAGCTGCTCCAGGCTACAAACAGCCAGTGAGTATATTTCCACGCAAGATATTACACTTACCAGTGACTTACCAAGCGAACGTCAGAAAGTTTGTTCCTCAAACCATATGGACGTCCGCCGTGAAAATGAAAAAGAGCGTGTGCCGCTGCCATGGGATCTATATATAGGGGCGGACCCCAGCCGTGACACAAGTGTATACGGGAGTAAGTCTGTAAATCCTCACCTCAGATGTATCCCTACGCCGCGAAGTGATACCAATATATTGGAATTATCAAATATAGTGAAACACAACTCCGTCTCTCCATCTTAGATCCCCACTCGAGGCCCAGCTCAGAAAAGCAGAGCCCCATGACCCAGAAACACAGCCCCCAGGCCCAGCCCAGCCCCATAGTCAACCAGCCCAGCCAAGGAGCATCCCAGCCGGGTCATGCACCAGCCCAGCCGGGACAGACAACCACCACCCAGGAAGGCCCAGCACCACCAGCTCTGCCCGGCCAAACAACAGACCAGCCAGGCCAAGAACCAGTAGCAGCCACGCAGCCTACCCCAGGAGCGGCCGCCCAGCCCAGCCCGGCAGGCACCCAGCAGAGCTCGGTCACCCAGCCACCCGGCCACCCTCCCCCGCTCTACCTCCACGACGGCAGGTATTTCAAATCAAATTTTACTTGTCACATGCACCGAACAGTAGACCTTACACTGAAATGCTTACTTACAAGCCCATAACCAACAATGCAGTTTGCAGTTTAGGAAAATACTTTCAACCTAGGTTAACTGCCTGTTCAGGGGCAGAACGACAGATTTGTACCTTGTCAGCTCGGGGGCTTGAACTTGCAACCTTCCGGTTACTAGTCCAACGCTCTAACCACTAGGCTACCCTACCGCCCCATTTAGGTAGAGTTATTAAAGTGACTATGCATAGATAATAACACAGTAGCAGCAGCATAAAAGAGGGGGGCAATGCAAATAGTCTGGGTAGCCATTTCATTAGATGTTCAGGAGTCTTATGGCTTGTGGGTAGAAGCTGTTTAGAAGCCTCTTGGACCTAGACTCCGGTAACGCTTGCGGTGAGGTAGCAGAGAGAACAGTCTTACTACGGTGGCTGGAGTCTTTGAATTTTTTGGGGGCCATCCTCTGACACCACCTGGTAGAGAGGTCCTGGATGGCAGGAAGTTTGGCCCTGGTGATGTACTGGGCCGTACGCACTACCCTCAGTAGTGCCTTGCGGTCGGAGGCCGAGCAGTTACTATACCAGGCAGTGATGCAACCAGTCAGGATGCTCTCAGGTGCAGCTGAAGAACCTTTTGAGGATCTGAGGAACCATGCCAAATCTTTTCAGTCTCCTGAGGGGGAATTGGTTTTGTCGTGCCCTCTTCACAACTGTCTTGGTGTGCTTGGACCATGTTAATTTGTTGATGATGTGGACGCCAAGGAACTTGAAGCTAGCAACCTACTCCACTACAGCCCCGTCGGTGAAAATGGGGACGTGCTCGGTCCTCCTTTTCCTGTAGTCCACAATCATCTCCTGTTAGGATGGAGGAATGCGTGACGCTGTCTGTCAGCGTCAGGCATTACGACTACAGTTAAGAGGATGCTTTTCCTGTGCCGTTTGGGAATGACAGAGATATTACATTGTGTGTGTGTGTGTGTGTGTGTGTGTGTGTGTGTGTGTGTGTGTGTGTGTGTGTGTGTGTGTGTGTGTGTGTGTGTGTGTGTGTGTGTGTGTGTGTGTGTGTGTGTGTGTGTGTGTGTGTGTGTGTGTGTGCATGCGTGCGTGCGTGCGTGCGTGTGTGTGTGTGTGTGTGTGTAACGTGCGTGAGCCTGCCTGTGTGCGTGCTTTTCCAATTAGCGAGAGCGTGCACTTGGGTTGTATGTGTGCAGGGTAGGTGAACGTATGCTAAGATTGTGGATGTTTGTATACATTTACGGATGTGTGTGTTTAATACATGGCGCCCAACCGGAGGGCTTATGTTCTCTGTCACACCCAGAGAGAGAGCTGCCACCGTGAAGGGTTCTTGTGTGTTTGTGTATGCACTTGCATTATATAGGGAATACGCACACTCTTTCTCAACCTCATATTTGTCTGGTGTCTACAGGTCAGAGGTGAAAGCCAGGCAGGACGTGAAACCGGATATCCGTCAGCCTCCGTTCACCGACTACCGGCAGCCCCCCGTCGACTACCGGCACCCTCCGGTGGCTGATTACCGGCAGCCGCCCACACTGGATTATCGTCACCCTCCTCCCCTCATCGACTACAGACAACACTCGACAACACTCGCTGCACAGTTCCCTCTAGCACAGTTTCCACCTGACTTCAGACCACAGGTAAGACTACACATCCCAGAAGGCATTAACTACAGTACACCATATGTACGACTACATACCCCAGAATTCCCTAGTACAAACAATCAAAATATGCACAGCTTTCATTGGTGCAGTTCCCCCTGGACTTCAGACCAAAGATAAGACTGCACATCCTAGAATCCCCTACTAAACATCACAGTTGAGACTACATATCCGAGAATCCCCTATTAGAGAAAATACTTAGTGGACAGACAGTTCCCTTTAGAGCAGTTTCCCCCAGACTTCAGACCACAGGTAAGTCTGTACATCCCAGAATCCTCTACTGGACACCACAGGTAAGACAACATACCCCAGAATCCCATATTACAGACAGCATGTAAAACTACACATTCCAGACTACAGACAGGTATAAATTGACTATGTATTGGCTATATTTTTTTTAATGAATGCTGCTTCTTGGTTGTGTGCTGTGCACAGGACTTTGACTACTTCACGGTAGAGCTGGAGAAGAGTGTGAAGGGTTTTGGCTTCAGTATCCGTGGGGGACGGGAGTACAAGATGGATCTGTTTGTCTTGCGGCTTGCAGAGGATGGGCCAGCCATCCACAATGGCAGAATGAGGGTGAGGGACATCACTTCCTGTCCTGACTGCAACACAGCAACATTCTTTTCCAGCCCAATAGCAATGCGGTACTTCATATAATTTGACAAGTCTCTGTTCATCCTGTCCCATCTTCACTCTCTTTTTTATGGCTTTGTTTCTATTCTCTCACTATCCCTCTCACTATTTCTCTCTCTCAGGTGGGGGATCAAATCATTGAGATAAATGGCGACAGTACCCGGGACATGACTCATGCCCGGGCCATTGAGTTGATCAAGGCGGGGTGCAGGCGGGTGAGACTGTTGCTAAAGAGAGGCACGGGACAAGTGCCTGAGTATGGTGGGTCTCCCCCCAAATAAACCCCCATCTTAATTTTTTCTCTCTCTTTCCCTCTCTCACTTTATAATTGTTCTCTCTCTATGATTATATCTTTCTTTCTCAATCTCTTTTTGGTTGACAATCTCTCTCTTGTGCTAGTTGAAAAAAATGTTCTCTCTTGTTTCCCATCATCTCTCTCTCTCTGTGTTTCAATAATATTCAAAGTGCTTTATTGGCATGGGAAACATATGTTCACATTGCCAAACCAAGTGAAATAGATAATAAACAAAAGTGAAATATACATTAAATAATGAACAGTAAACATTACACTCACAAAAGTTCCAAAGGAATAGAGACATTTCAAATGTGATATTATGGCTAAATACAGTGTGGTAACGATGTGCAAATAGTTAAAGTAAAAAAGGGAAAATAAATAAACATAAATATGGGTTGTATTTACGATCGTGTTTGTTCTTCACTGGTTGCTGCTCTGGCACACTGTGGTATTTCACCCAATAGGGAGTTTAACAGAATTGGATTTGTTTTTGAATTCTTTGAGTCTGTGCAATGTGTCCTACCGGCTCAATTCTGTGTTATGTATCAAAATTTGAAATGGTGTTTTTACATTGTATAAAAGTAGAGACTCAGAGATAGAAAATGGTATATCATACACTACAGATGAGGAACAATGGGGAGGTAATTCTGCTTCGGAAGTTGATAAACTTGTAACCTCACTTTTGAGAAGATGGCCTTGATTGTTTTGGTACACCTACTGGAGAGCTCGTCTTTGTCTACACCCATTCAGTATCGTTCACACCATCTTAAGAATTACCTCAAGAATTGCCTTAGGCGAAAGGCTCGTGCCGAGCATACTCAAGCAGACTGGCTATCATTCAGCCAAATGAGAAATAAGTGCACTCAGGCTATCCGGAAGACCAAAGTTAGTTTCTTTAGTTTCTGGTCTCTCTCTGTGGGTCTAACCCCAAGAAGTTCTGGAAAACATTTAAAGACCTGGAGAATAGACCCTCCTCCTCACAGCTGCCCATGTCCCTTAATGTTGATGTTTGTTACTGACAAGAAGCACACGGCTGAGCTTATTAAATCACCACTTCATTAAGTCAGGATACCTATTTCACTCAGCCATGCCTCCTTGCCAGTCCAACATTTCCTCATCTCCCACCCCTTCTAATGCGACTAGCCCTGATGCTCCTCCCTCTTTTTCCCCTGCCACGCTACAAAGTTTCTCCCTGCAGGCAGTTACTGAGTCCAAGGTGCTAAAGGAGCACCTTGAACTTGACCCATTGGTTGATGCTTATTTATAAAACCCTTCTAGGCCTCACTCCCCCCTATCTGAGATATCTACTGCAGCCCTCATCCTCCACGTTTTGCCAGTCACATTCTGTTAAAGGTTCCCAAAGCACACACATCCCTGAGTCGCTCATCTTTTCAGTTGGCTGCAGCTAACGACTGGAACGAGCTGCGACAAACACTCAAACTGGACAGTTTTATCTCAATCTCTTCATTGAAAGACTCTGAGCAGTTGTGGCTGCTTTGTGTGATGTATTGTTGTCTACTGCAACCTTAAGGGTCCTCAATGATGTCACCATTGCCCTTGATTCTTAGCAATATTGTCCTGCTATTTTTATTGACTTGGCCAAAGCTTTTGATACGGTAGACCATTCCATTCTTGTGGGCCGGCTAAGGAATATTGGTGTATCTCTGAGGGCCTTTGGCCAGGTCTACTAACTACCTCTTGCCCTTCGTGCTGTTGTCTGTGCCCAATAACGTTTGTACCATGTTTTGTGCTGCTACCATGTTCAAATCAAATTTATTTATATAGCCCTTCTTACATCAGCTGATATATCAAAGTGCTGTACAGAAACATTGCCTAAAACCCCAAACAGCAAGCAATGCAGGTGTAGAAGCACTGTGGCTAGGAAAAACTCCATAGAAAGTCCGAAACCTAAAGAGGAACCAGGCTATGAGGGGTGGCCAGTCCTCTTCTGGCTGTGCTAGGTGGAGATTATAACAGAACATGGCCAAGATGTTCAAATGTTCATAAATTACCAGCATGGTCAAATAATGGTAATCACACTGAACAGGTCAAGGTTGTGTTGCTGCCATGTTGTTTTCATGTTGTGTTGCTAACATGCTGTGTTGTCATTTGTTGCTGCCTTGCTATGTTGTTGTCTTAGGTCTCTCTTGTGTTTTGTCCTATATTTATATTGTATTTATTTATTTATTTTAATCCCAGGCCCTAGTCCCCGCAGGAGGTAGGGTTGATTCAAGCATTCTGACCTAACAGCAGTCAAGCACCCAAGCGAACTGGCTAATGTTGGCTAGCTTGCAAGCTACTTCCAGACAAACGAGAGAACAGCTGACTGACCGTTTTACCCGCCCTATAGAGCTGGTTAGGCTGTTTTTATGTTATCCAAAACATTGGCTACAGCAACTGTGCTGCTGGCAACAATTGAGCATCCGTAAATTCGTCAGTTATTCTGCACTCTGGCACACTCAGACGAGTGCTCTGAAATCGGAGTAGATAGCCAGAGTAAATTTACCAGCTACGTCTATTGACAGCTGTCACAGTGACAACATGAACATTATATTGAAAGGGTTACTTGCATAGTGGAGTCTTTGTTTAGACATATAGCTAGCTTGCTAAACAATGAACCATAATCCCAACTCATAACATTACTACCCTGCATGAATCTGCAGGTAGCTAACCAACCAGGTTCAATGTTAGCTAGCTAGCTAACATTAGGCTATAACTAGCAATGCAAATGAATCTGAGATAAGAAAAAGATTAGTAGACAGATCACACACGTAACGTTAGCTAGCAAGCGAGCCAGCTAACGTTGGCTCGCTATCGAACAGTACGCTTTAACTTAAAATGAAAACAACTTTCTGACGAAACTAGAAATGTGTAATATCTGAAAATGTAGCTAGATGGACTATCTTAAATGGATGGATGCTTCTCCCTCTCTGTCACGGATGCCATTGTTGCCTTAGTTTGAAGATGTAATCCGGAGGCAGGTGTTTTATGCAATAGCCTTCTGTGTGTTATTTTTTTGACTCCGTCTGCATATTTGCAATCAAAAGGCATAATTTCCTCCATCTCCTTAGCTATCATACTCTAACTCCACCGTGCATTCCACCGATTTCAAAACTCCTCCAGAAAGTGAAGAGCAACACCTTTTCAGTTCTACTTTGTGATATTATTTTAAAAAAGCAATCTCCATGGCTCTCCTGTGAGAGCGACATATGTCTAGTTTCCTCAAATGAGTCACATATGTGTCTCTAATATAGTCATAGATTTGGCAGGAGATGAGGAAGTGCAGTTTCCACCTCATTTTGTGGGCAGTGTGCACATAGCCTGTCTTCTCCTGAGAGCCAGGTCTGCTTACGGCGTCCTCTCTCAATAGCAAGGCTATGCTCACTGAGTCTGTACGTAGTCAAAGCTTTCCTTAATTTTCGGTCAGTCACAGTGGTCAGATATTCTACCCCTGTCTGCTCCCCTGTTTAGGGCCAAAAAGCATTATAGTTTTCTCTGTTATTTTGTTAATTCTTTCCAATGTGTCAAGTAATTATCTTTTCGTTTTGTAATGATTTGGTTGGGTCTAATTTCATCATCGATCATTCACTCTCTCTTTTTCTCTTTCGCTCTCTCTCTCTGTCTCTCTCTCTCTAGCTCCGTTTATACCTGGTTCTAACATGTGTCCGTTGTCCTGATCTTGTCCACATTCTGATTCTGCCCACATTTTTCGACAGGTGTAGACAATAAAAAGATGCATTTTGAACTGATTGTGATTAGATCATGACCACCTCTGGAGGTAGTGAAGACAAATCTTGTACAGATAAGCGTAAACAAAGCGTAAACAAATCCTGACAACGAAAGCAAATACATTAGGCCAACGTCACAGTTTCCACCCTCTAATTTTAAACAATTAAATTGGACAGTGGCCTCGCTTATGCTTATAGAAAACGATACACTATATACACACCTTATTGCTAGAGATTTGTCTGGAAAATGCTCAAATATTCACAGAATATAATATAATGAAATAAAATTGAAAACGATTGCATTATATTATAGGCATCAGATTCGAATGAAGTATAAGCCTAAACAGTTTTACCAAAGGGGAACAAAAATGTACTTCCTAAAGCAGGTCTGTGGTGTGTTTTCCTCCAAATCATTGATCAGTGATTATTCACTTTCTTTCACTCATCGAGGGTTGATAGACTGATATAGCTACTAGCATTACAGGATTTAAACTGAACTACAAATGTATTAGGTATGCATGGGACACACTACGATGGAGTCGCAGCAGAGAGAGCAGTGCATTACAAGCGTATGTCATGGTATAATGCGTAATCCTCATTTTCCTCCTGTAGCCTGCCTTTAGCTCTAGCCAGAGTGGACTTTTATAACATTTTGAAAGAAAAGCCACTATTATTTTCATATCTGATAAAGAAACTGAATTTGACTATTGACATGACCAAAAAAAGTATATGAAACGCTAAGCAGCTTACCCTTAGTATCTTCATCCTCCAAAGCACTGCCCAGAATAAACAGTAGGCTGGTGGTAGGACTGTCAGGTTATCAGGTTTTCTGTCATTCAGGACGATATCTTTTCATAAATATATTTATATTTATATATATATAAATATATTTATTTTTACAAGCTTTATCTAACTTTGTTTGGCGTGGCATTAAAATAGAGGTGAAGACAATTTCAACGTCACAAGATAGCAACGTCAAAGGTTATTTACAATACAAGATAGCAATCCTATAAAGGCAGTGTACGTAAACATCCCATGCGTAAAGATCACCCCTGTTCAGACCTGTTTGGAGAAATGTGTTGTGACATTCGGCGATGCGCTGTAGCCCACTTTTTGTTTTTAACTGTGTGCATTAGGGCCTATGTGTCATTTTTTTATGTATTGTGCATTAATTATATTTTGTAAACACATTCAGATACTCAGCTGGTGTGTTTGGTGAGTTTTTTAGGGATGAGTCTTCATTTGAATATTAAATATTGAATATTAATTTGTACAACTGTGGACAGGTCGAGGTTATC